>NW_026294562.1:133641826-133859973 GCF_007827085.1 Peromyscus californicus insignis
CACGTTCTGGACCCCAACACTTCTCCAGCGTCCTGCGGCCATCACCCTCTCCAGCTCCCTGAGTCTGACCGCGTTAGGTACGTCCTCTGAGCAGAATCACACAGTCTTTTCCTCTTGCAATGACTCATTTCATGGAGCAGAATGTCCCCAAAGTTCATCCTTGCTGTCCGTATGTCTTCTTTCAAGGTTGAATAATAGCCCATTGCTGATGACATTTTTTTCCTATCTGTTCAACTGTCAGTGGGAACTCCAGTCATTTCCACCTCTTGGATACTATGGAAGATGATGCTTGGATATACAAATACTGTTTGCCCAGTGTGGTGGCGCACGCCTTTAATCCCAGCCCTTGGGAGGCAGAGGCAGGTGAATCTCTGTGAGTTCGAGGTCAGCTTTGTCTAGAGTGAGTTCCAGAACAGCTAGGGCTACATAGAGAAACCCTGTCTCAAAAAATATAATAAAACAAACAAAAAACCAATACTGTTCAAGTTCCGGCTTGCAGTTCTTCAGACTGTACATCCAGAAGAGGAATTACTGGACCATATGGTGATTTTAATTATTTTCAGAACTTCCATACCATCTTTCTTCCATCCTTCCTCTCTTCCTTTCTGGTAGCAGTAGTGATGACTGAACCAAGGGCCTCAGGCATGCCAGGCAAGTGCTGTACCACAGAACTACAGCCTCAGTCTCTCCATACTAGGCTATAATATTTTACATTCCTATCAACAAGACACAAGGATTCCAGTTTCTCCACATCTTCAGCAAATTCATATTTTCTGTTTTGTTTTGGTTTTGGTTTTTTTTTTTGGTTTTTCGAGACAGGGTTTCTCTGTGTAGTTTTGCGCCTTTCCTGGAACTCGCTTTGGAGACCAGGCTGGCCTCGAACTCACAGAGATCCGCCTGGCTCTGCCTCCCGAGTGCTGGGATTAAAGGCGTGCGCTACCACCGCCCGGCGTATTTTCTGTTTTATTGATGCTTTTGTAGCCACCCAGTGGGGCTGAGGTGGTAGCTTGCTGTGGTTCCCATTGGTGCTTTCCTGATGATTGGTGATGCCGAGCATCTGGTCACGTGCTCACAAGCACATCTTCTTTGGGAAGTGTCATCTTGAGTCCTTTGCCACTATATTCTTAGTATTTGACGTCAGCTTTGAAAACTTCGCAAGAATTGGGAAGAGAGGAGTTGGTACATGGGACGGTTAATGCTTTACCCAGCACACACTGCGGTAAGGGACTGAGTCTGAGGCATTTTGAAGAGTTTAGGCAAGTGACAAAGACCGCTCAGACTAGAAATGGCAGAGAAGGTGGCAAGGCAGAGGACACATGTGAGCCAGGTTTTGCCAAGCTGGCTTCTTTTAATCTCTCCTTCCAAATAGGCCAGTGAAATTCACCTGGCAGCTTTCGGCTGTGACAGTTTCATGAAATAACCCTGGAAGCAGCCTAAGCCTATTATGATTCTAATATTACCAGAAAGGAACATGCCAACAGAAGAATAAGGTGTACATTCCTCTGAAACACTAAATCTTTCACTAAGGTATTACATAGTCAAAAAAGTGTGAAAAGCCTTTCAAAAGGATAGCTCTCACACAGTGCATTGAAAAACTGGTGAAATCCAAGTGTGATCTTCTCCAATATTCAGCCACATGTGTGTCTGAGCTAAGGACACAGGTACCAGTCATGAGTTCATTCAGACCTAATAAGTCAGATCTCAAGCAGCTGGGCATGGTGGTGCACATCTTTAACGCCAGCATTCAGGAGGCAAATGCAGACTGATCTCTACGGATGTGAGGCCTTAGTGATCTACAAAATAAGTTCCAGGCTAGTCAGGGCTACATCGTGACCCCCTGCTTCAAAAACAAACAAAATAATAAAATAATTTTAGAAACTGAGCCAAAAAAAAAGGTCTCTGGGCATATAGTAAAACAAACCATTGTAGAGGTAGCATGGACTATGACCCAAAAAGATTGGACCCCTGAAACCATGCAACATAGAAGATGCTTTGCGGCCAGGAATGGTGTCAAACGCCTTTAATCCCAGCACTCGGGAGGCAGAGGCAGGAGGATCTCTGTGAGTTGAAAACCAGCCTGGTCTACAAAGTGAGTTCCAGGACAGGCTATTACCTAGAGAAACACTGTCTCAAAAAAACAAAAATATAAAAACAAAAACATGCTGTGTAATAAACATTTAAATTAAGGATAAAAGGGGCCAAGACTTTTCACACTGCCCCATAAGATTTGAGGAGAAAAGGGAAGTAGAATTTCTGAAAAGGAATGTCCTAGCTGAGAAATGGACCCCAGATGCAGCCCAGAGTTAGCTGGTAAACTTGGAAAGCAGCAAAGGAGAAATCAAGATCAGAAGAACAAGATACAGGTGCAGCAACAGTCTAGTTAAAGTTCCAGAAGGGGAAAAATTAGGAAGAACCAAAATGTGAAGAAACTACAGACGACTTCGTGAGAGACACCTACTCTTAGATTCTGAAGTCTTAACCAATCACCCAAAGAAATTCCTACCTAAACACACTAGTCAAACTGCAAAACAGCACACACACACACACACAGAGAGAGAGAGAGAGAGAGAGAGAGAGAGAGAGAGAGAGAGAGAGAGAGAGAGAGAGAGAGAGAGACCCTGAAAGCATCCAGGAGGAAAGTACAGATCTTTCTACTTGGCTGCTAATAAGTGGACAGCTGCCTTCTCCATGTAACTATGGAAGGCGGGAGACAATGGAATGCCATTTTTAATGAGCTAAAGGAAAATAACATTCATCCTCCATCTAGCAAAAACAACTTCCAAGATGTTGGATGAAATAAAGAAATATTTAGAAACATATCATTAGGGAGTTTGCTATGAGCATACCTCCCACATAATTATTTCTTATGCACATTAGCATGAAGGAAATTGACCTCTGGAAGGAAGAAAAGGCTGGTCAAGAAGAGACAGGCACAAGAAAACAATAATAAACTTGAATAGAGTCTAAGCCAATGTTGACCATACATCATAAAACACTTCATTTAAGGAGCAAGAAAAAGTTTACTTGAGCTTAAAGTGCAGTATGGAAATGGTATGTGTATTTGGCATTTTCCCCGGGGCTGTGACAGAAGAAACTTAAGGATTTATTTTGGCTGGAAGTCTGAGGACAAGGTCCATCACAGAGAGGAAGGCGTGGCTGAGAGAACGGCTCTGTGGTGGCAGAGTGAGACTGGTCACACTGCACCCGATTCAGGAAAGAGAAGCAGATGGGTGTTGGTGAGCAGCTCACTTTCTCTTTTTTATTCAGTCTAGCCACACACACCCCCGCCCCCCACGCCCCTATCCCCGGTCTGTATGAAGGTGCCACCCACATTCAGTGCTTGTCTTCTCTCTTCAATTAAGCCTCTCAGGAAACGCCCTTACAGACCTGTGATGTGTCTCCTAGGTGATTCTAAGTCTCGTCAAGTTGACAATGATGATGAACCATCACAGTCTGTGAGCCGGGGAGGAGACAATAGAAGAGAGAGCATGAGAAGGCCCTGCACTTACTTATTCCGGAGGAAGTTAAAATTTGACTAATCACAGAATAAATTAATTAAATATGAATATTAAAATTTCTAGGTTAGCACTTAAAAGAAGAGAAACATGGTTGTTAAATTTCAAAATAGGGGGAAAAATCAAATTGGGGCAAGGATGTAGGTGATGCCATTTAATACAAAAGGGGTAAAGATGAAAAAATGATCTGCCTATTACCATGATTAACTGTGATTAAAAGCAGATTAATTATTAACAAATAACTGGATTTTTTTGTTTTCTTTTTTCTTTCTTTCTTTTTTTTCAAGATGGGGTTTCTCTGTGTAGCGCTGGCTGTTCTGGAACTCACTCTTGTAGACCAGACTGGCCTAGAACTCAGAGATCCACCTGTCTCTGCCCCCCAAGTACTGGGATTAAAGGCATGCACCACCACCACCTGGCTCAAATAACTAGATTTTAACTGGGTATATTTTAAGCTGTGTTTTTACACCAAACATTTTTTAATATTTTGTCTAATATTCATATATTATGAAAAAAATACATAGAAAGCTATGGCTTCCCTTCCATAGAGCTGCTTTGTTTTTTAGACAGAGTCTCATGTATCCCTGCCTGGGCCTAAGCTTGCTATGGAGGTGACCCCACACACACACCTTCTACCCTTGGATCCTGGGGACTGAACCCAGGGCTTTGTGTATGCTGGACAAGTACTCTACCAACTGAGCTAAACTCCTACCCATGTACCACCTATCTCGTTTTTTGCTGGTTGGTGGTTGGTTGGTTGTTTGGGTTTTTGTTTTGTTTGGTCCAAGATGCTCTGTCCAAATGTGGTTAGCACACACATATTACTTAAATCTCTTGTAGGGAAACATAAAAGTCAAGTGAATAACAAACCATTATAACATACACTCCGAAACTAACACAGCTGTACCATCCACAGACCCCAAAGAGTCCACCATGGATCAGAACAGCAGAGAGTGTACACCTGGGTCACGATGCTGTACCGTGTGAGGCGCACATGCCATGGTGACTTCTCCCGCACTTACCAGAGAATGACTAGAGCTTGTTTCGGCAACGGCAAAGAAGAAAGGAATACAGCCTTGTCTCTCCGTTAGGAGAATTTTCAAGTTGTGGTGACGGACTTGGTTTCCAAGATCAACACATTTATCTTAATTTCAGCAAGTCGAGCTGTCTAAGTCGAGACATGGCGTCTCTCCCTGGCAACACGCACATGGCTGAAAGGTCTCAGCCCCATATTACTCATTCAGGGCACCCAAGGCCTCATGGCTGTCCTGTCTTTTTTTTTTTTTTTTTTTTTTTTTTTCCTCTGTGTAGCTTTGAGCCTTTCCTGGAACTCACTCTGTAGCCCAGGCTGGCCTTGAAATCACAGAGATCCGCCTGTCCCTGCCTCCCGAGTGCTGGGGTTAAAGGCGTGTGCCACCACTGCCCGGCTTGGCTGTCCTGTCTTGAAGGCACAAACACCTATGTCCCGAGAACCAATGGGCACTGGTTAAATCTGTTTTCTCTTGGAAAAACATGAGACTACAGCTTAGGGATACTGAATGACTGGATGCAATGGTTTTAATGTGAGAGGGTTCGGGAGACTAGAGAGAGGGACAGAAGAATGGCAGGGGTAGGGACAGAATAACAGACCTTAATTGGCCTTAAATTCCCAAGGCTTGGGGTCCCTCATCCAAGCTAGCTGATCACTAACTCTGGACAGGAATGAGCCATGTAGACAGTCTAGGTTTTGTTTTGTTTTGTTTTTCAAGACAGGGTTTCTCTGTGTAGCCTTGGCTGTCCTGGAACTCACTCTGTAGACCTGGCTGGCCTCGAACTCACAGATCTGCCTGCCTCTGCCTCCTGAGTGCTGGGATTAAAGGTGTGCACCACCACTGCCCAGCCAGGATAGTTTTTTTGTTTTGTTTTGTTTTGTTTTGTTTTGTGTTTTTCTGAGACAGAGTCATACTATGCAGCCCAGGCTACCTTGACCTTCTAATTCTCCTGCTCCAGCCTAGAGGGTGCTGAGATTACAGGTGTGCGTCGCATTTGAAAATCACAACTGTCCCATCCTGGTTAACTGTGCTCTGAGGCCCAGCAGTCACTGAAAGACTGCACTAACCCTACAAGGCAGGATGCCCTGTGACGGAGGGCTTCAATTTTCCCCACTAACCCCTTTTCCTCTACCACAAGGCACATCCATTTTCTACAATTCTTCAGGTAGAACTTCCAAGGGCTGCGCAACAAGTAACCTTAGCGGAGCCAGGAGCTAGTGAAGGCCAGCTGGCCTTCTGTCCCACTGCTCAGTGTGCGTCCTGGCCACTTGGTCATTCACCCCATCTGACAAGTCCACAACAAGACACTTAGACGGGGATTGGGAGCCTAGCCATCTACTGCCCAGGCCTCATGACATGTCAGTCCATTTAATGCAGTCTAGTGGTGAGTGAGCAAGAACTGGATATAGTATAGATACCACGGTGCACCAGGAATCACAGAAAGGAGAGGTCCACAGATATTCAGCCACTGGGAGAACCTGGCTCTTCTAGTGATCAGGTTGCCCTGAGCCCTGACCAGGGCACTCTGCCCAAAACACAGCAAGCCTGATATACCTACCTGATTGAGAGATTCCCTCCCAGCAATCCTTCCTAGATGCAGAGCCAGCGAGGGCACCTAAGAGGAACTGGTTCCTCCATTCCCCTTCAGGGAGCTCAGGTTACTAAGCCCAACGATCCACAGGGCTCCTGCTTTCCCAGAGACCCTGTTTCCCAAAGGACAATGCCCACAGCCAAGTAGACTTTTAGATACCGCCCTCCACTTTCACCCGCTCCCTGTCCTTTCTCACCGGAAAGCCCGGTGAGGCGCTCCAGGGCAGCTGAGAGCAAAGCCCCTCTCCAGCCTGTCCTCGGCGAGGTCCCGTTTCCCAGAAACTAAGATCCCAAACCTGCCAAATCCACATCCCCCTCCAAGGACACATAGTCGCCACAGAAGATCCAAGTTAGTGACTGGCGTGAGTTCAGTTTGTGTTGACATGAGGTCATCTCTAAAACACCTTTAATGAACGGACTCTCCCAGCAACTTGGACCTCCTCTCTTTCTCAGCTGGAGGGGAAATTTTCCACTCTCTGAGGAAATCCAATGGCCACTGGCTTACGTCGTCCTGGCTGGCTGCTCACAGTCCTAGGAGTAGAATGCCGGGCCTCAGCCATGGTAGGAAAGAGCTCCGATCTCAGCCATATCCCCAGCCCTGCCAGAAACCTCCATGTCAATGCCCTGTGTTGCCACTGAGGGGCCAGGTAAGCCTAGTCCATCTCCGGGCCTCAGTCTCCTCCCCTGTATGTAATCATACCGTCTATCTGGTGTGAAGGCAATGTCTGGGAAGGGCTCAGGACAAAACCTGACGTAAAGTGCTCCTAAAAGTGAATGCACAATAATAATAATAATAATAATAATAATAATAATAATAATAATAATAATAATAATGGCAAGGGGGGGATATACAGGCCAGTGGGATGGCTCAGCAGGTAAGAGCAGTTTCCTTAAAAACTGGTGACCTGAGTTCAATCCCTGAGTGTGGCATGGCGAAAGAGAGACCTTCACCTAAGGTAGCACCTGCTACCTCGGGTCCCTCAGCATTAGACTCTGTCCACTGCTTCTTCACTTCCTGCTACTGCTCCTTAGGGTCTCTGGAGGGCTCAGAAATGATAACCCAACATATGGCCTGTGGTAGTTTGAATGTATTTGCCCCCCATAAGCTCACAGGGAGTGGCACTATTGGAAAGTGTGGCCTTGTTGAAGTAGGTGTGGTCTTGTTGGAGAAAGCTTGTCACTGTGGGGGGCGGGCTTTGAGGTCGCTTAAGCTTCTCTCGCTTGGTGTCACAGCCACTTCCTGTGCCCTTCTGATCAAGATGTAGCCAGCACCATGTCTGCCTGCACACCGCCATGTCTGTCTGCCATGGTGATAATGGACTGAACCTCTGAAACTGTAAGCAAGCCCCAATTAAATATTTTTCTTATAAAAGTTGCCATGGTCATGATGTCTGTTCACAGCAATAGAAACCCTAAGACATAGCCTTTGGCATACTCAGTACTTTAAAAAGGACACTGGAAGGCCTCCACACCAAGGTCCCACTCACTTTTTCTCTCCTGTCCCCTGACACTCTTGTCCCTTCTGCAGCAGGCCGTACACACGACACGAGCTCCTGAATCATTCCAGCTTGCTTCCCAGCTCCGTTATCTGTCAACCCTCTCTGCTTTATTATTTTAACATGCTTAGATATTATTATTATTTATGCTTCATTATCCTCTCGGCTTTATTAGCAGCAGCACCAATTATCAGAAAATCCAACTTTTCAAAAGCCAAAATAAATGGCTTTCTCTGTGCTCACTACTAATATGACACCAGGCCCAACAGTGAAGTCCCATGTACACAGGGGCTCAACTACTCCTTCTAAGGCAGCTCAGTCCTTAGTTCATAGACAGGGAAGAAGTTCACGGTAAAAGATGAGGGTGGTAGCAGGACCAGGCTGTGTCTGGCTTCCCCTTTTCTTTCTGCTCTATTCTGAGCTAAAATGACAACAGATGGTTCAGTGGAACCTAAGAAGGTTTTGGCATCAGGGAAATTAAAAACATGCAGAGAGAGGGGAGGAGGGAATGGATATGGGGGTGGGGGTGGGGGGTTAGGGCATGTCGGGATGTAAATTATTGTGGGGTACCCCCAAATCCCCTTTGGACGGTACTGCCCCCAAGCCAAACCCTCACGCAAACACAGAGCACAGCTGCCATGGGAATGTCACATGTCCCTCCTCATTTTTCAGCCGCGAAGCTAAGTGGAGGCTGGCATGTGGCCTTACCTGAAAGCATAATTTTTCCTTTCATGCTTCTCTCCTAAAAGAAAGGGATTCCCCCGTCGACGAGATTTGCTCAAGCTGTTTCTGGAAACAGCCATCAAAGCTCAGGCAGCGGTTCAACTATGCAAGCCTCCAGCCCATTAGGACCTAACCCATGTGGAAAGGATAAATGTGAGACTGCAGTGTGTCATCTGAGCCGTCGGTGACCATCAAAACCACAGCAGAGTTCGAAGTGAGTAGAGGAAAAGCCAGAATCTGGTTTAGGCCAACTATACTTTTCCAGAAGATGAAATTATTATTATTTTTTTTCCTGTTAAAATGCAGTAGGGCTGGGAAGGCAGATCTCTGAAGCAGGAGCCGGGAGGCCCTCAGATTGGAGCTCACTTCTCTTCCCCGAGGGCAGGGAGGCGGACAAGTAGAGCTGGGCGGGGTAATGAGAGACTGCTGTGCTTCCTAAGCCCCAGGGGGCTTCTGCTGTTTTGTATATGAGGAAGGTAAGATCAAAAAGCAAGACTCCCCCCCCCCCTTTAGTTTTCCAACACGTAAACTGAAAACAGCACTCACCATCCAAGCCTTTAACACTAACTTTCTAGAAAAACGTACCAAGCTAAAACAAAAGAGAAGTATCTCCCTTTCCAAAAATCAAAGACAAACCTTTTCTGAATCTCTAGATCAACTAAAACTTTACCAACCCATATAATTAATTACCTAGCGGCTACATTCTCTCCTTATCTAGCCCTCCTGAAAACAGAAGAAAAACTCAACCGCAGCAGCGTTTAGTGCAGGTCACAAAAGCCGGGTGGCGGTGGCAGCGGCGCACGCCTTTAATCCCAGCACTCGGGAGGCAGAGCCAGGTGGATTGCTGTGAGTTCAAGGCCAGCCTGGTCTACAGAGCGAGATCCAGGAAAGGCGCAAAGCTACACAGAGAAACCCTGTCTCGAAAAATTAAAAAAAAAAAAAATAAAAAGCCAGTGGCTTCCGGCGCTGCCACCGGCTTCCGATAAAATGCCGAGGTGCCCCTACATGATATTACTTTACTGAGCTGTAGAGAAGGTGGCCTGTGTGCGATGTGACTGCCTGTGGGACAGGGACAGCCACCTGTGACCAGGATGCCTAGCAAGAAGGCCTGGAATGGCATCATCACCTGAGACCTCAGAGAGGTGGCCGGCTCAGGGATGTGTCCTCAAATCCAGGCTCCCTGAAAGCTCGCGGGGCAGGAAGAGGCATGTGGGCCGTGGGCCTGGAGCCTAGAAAGAGGCTGGCACCGAGCGTGGGCTCCAGCGACACTTCTCCTCTCAGCCCGGGCCCCAACCTGAGAAATGGGGGCGAGCTGCTGTGCGGAATTCTCCCCACTGTGGAGGTTCCCATTTCCCAGACGGCCACCGGGAATCTAGCCCCTCGGAGCTCTCTCCCCAGCCAAGCCAGCAAGCCCAGATCCAAAGTCCCAAGGCCGGTGTTGGGGGTGGGGAGCAGCCCAGAGGGTACCCAGCCCAGCGAGACCTGGCCTGGTACCCTTCAACTCTGGAGGTTCCTCCTCCAGCTCCCGCTGGCCCGGGATTTAAATGATCCCGAGGAAGCGGGGAGACCTTCAGCCCCGCTCCACACCGCAAGCTGCCGTGACGACAGGTGTGCCCCGCACTCCCTGCAGGCTAGTGTCCCCGGCCGCCGCGCGTCCTTCGCTCTCGCTTGGCTACCCGGGGCGCGGGGTACCCCTTACCTGTGGCTCTGGGGGCGGCCTCAGCCTCCATGCTCCCGCTCAGCTGGTACAGCGTCTGCCACCCTGTCGCCCTCTACCCCCTCACCCCCACGGCCACCACCTCTCCACCTCGAGCTCCCTTGGGACAGCCCCGCCCCTGCCACCTCCCTGGGGGCTTTCTCCGGTTCGTTCTTGGCCTCCTGCTGCAGGCGCTCTTTATCTCCTCCCCGGGGACCACCGCCCAGTAGTCTCCTTAGCAAAGCTTGACTCCACAACGTTTACAAAGAACTGTGTCTCTGCTCCAAAAGAGTTTATTGTCCTTGAACTACCATGCACACAGGTACACACCCTCCTCCCCAGTGTCCCTATGACCAGCTGGCTAGAGTCCCTTCACCTAGGCCTGTACTGGACGGATTTTCCACTACGGCTATGTGCAAAAATCATTTGCGTGAACCCTTTTCAAAAACTTTGCATGACTGAAAAATAGCTAAAATGTAATAAACGCGCACCTAACGGCAGGGCACCCACGCACCTTTTCTGCCCACGTCAGAGTCTCTCCAACAGTCTCGAAACTGTAACGTGCTCACGATTTATCAAATGCTCCAACTGGCGCTCACATGTCAAAGCAAAATTCAATGTCAACAATTTTTCTCCAGTATACTCAGCCTGTTTCAAAATACTGCTTTGGCAGATGCAGGGGTGAATGATTTCAAATTTCACCTTCCAACCGATTGTGGTGGAGACATGCCTACAGTCCCAACTACCAGGGAAGCTGAAGCGGGGAGGATTGAGCCCATTAGCTGGAGAACAACCTGGGTTAATTCAAAGAGATCCTGTCAGTGGCATTGGGGTAGTAGTAACTGGACACACAACACAATTCCATGTTGGGTGAGTCGCAGGCTAAGAAATTCTTTTCAGAAATCCACTCTGATGAAGCTGAAAGCAGGATTCCTTTTGTTTGGTTGGTTGGTTTTTTTGAGACAGGGTTTCTCTATGTAGCAGCCTAGACTGTCCCGGAACTTGCTTTGGAGACCAGGCTGGCTTCGAACTCACAGAGATCCACCTGCCTCTGCCTCCCAAGTGGAACAACAGGACATCCTAATGGGAGGTGAAATGCTAGGAGCCATTCACGGAGGGGTCCCAGCAGAGGATGTAAGGAGTTGGTGGGAGACCGAGTGAGCCAGGACATGGTGGTGATGAGAATCTTGCAGCCTGACTAACTAGCAGCCAGAGTGTTTCTGTATTTATACGGAATTTAATAAGCAGAGATACATTCATGTTGTTCCAAAACATAGATCATATCATTTTTGGTTTTGGACATGTGTTTCTCTTCCTCTTGCTCATCTTTTAGTCATCATTAATAAATTATGACAGAACAGAGTTATCATTCCAATAATTTTCCCTAAAGTTTTGACATCATTAATAAACAGAGTTATCATTTTTACTCATTAACCCTATAAAATCCAATTTTTAAGAATCTAGAGGCAGATGACAGCCTGGTCTCAGGCTGGTAGCTTTTGTAGGTACAAGGACATTAGACCAAAACAAAATCTCCAAACCAACCCGGGCACATTGCCATGTCCCAAGCAGTGTATTATTAACTCGTAATGGTCAGAGTGCCCAGGAAAAATCCTCAGGCCAAAGCTGCTGCAGTTGTTATTCAAATTGTGGCATAATGCACTGTTTTCATTTTATATCTTTATAGAATTTGTCTCTATGTCTAATCCTGGCATTCTGTTGTTCCTTGGTTATATGACACCACAGTGGCTCTGCATGTACTAACTCTTCCAAGAAAGGGAGGTCCTGACATCTCATTCTTTTATCATCTTTCCACTCCATTCTTTGTTCATCAATATAAGTCTCTGTGTAGGGCTGAGTAACTTCAGCTAATCTAACTTTGTTGCTGTGGATGCCACATAATTGCCTGAGTGTACAGTGGGAAGGGGCTTGCAATGTGATCTGTGGCCAACTCCTCTAGCCCACCAAGTCTTGTTGGCCTTTTTAAGTTTACTTTGTTTTGAATATCTTGTTCCTGAGTAAGCACAGGGACAGATGTTTCAATAATATCTCATAGCCTGGCTTCTTTATGTGTGTCACAACCTCCAAGGCATAAGGAAGACCTTCAAGTAGATAAGGATATTTCCCTAAAAGTGGGAGGGGCAGTATGTTCAGGACTTTCCTGGGGAAGTTTGGAAGCAGAACTCCTGGGAGAAGGCATAAATGATTCATACGAAATTTTCCATCAATCCAATATCCCCAAATTGTGCAAATATTAAAAGTCTCCCAAGTATGCAACGGGTAGAGATGAAAATCAAAGGTGGCACAGCGGCCATGATGTGACTCAGCTTTGCTGGATCTTTGTCAAGCAGCTGTGCTGGCTTTATGACTTCTGCCATTCCATTCAGACATGGCTGTGCCAGTGAAATACTTCAGGGAAGCTCTTTGAGACAGGAAATGAACTACTCAAAAAAGCTTCAGGAAGTCCCTGAAACTGACCAGATTCACTAGGCCCCTCCTTCCCAAGAGTATATTTTCACTGCCTGGGGGGCCGGGCCCCCGGGAGCACAGGGCTCAGAGGGAATCCACCGAGTTGGGCACTTACTAAGACTTTTCTGTCTGAGGGGGTTAAGGGAAAAAGGCACTCACATACTCTCTTGATGGTTTCCTTCAGACCTTTTCTTTGTTCTTCTTTTGCATTTTCTATTCTTTATTTTCCTGGTGATTTCCATCTCTCATTCTTGATGTTTTCCTTCTAACTCTATCTTTATTCTTGATGTTTCCCTTCTAGTTCCTTCTAACTCTCTCATTCTTGATGTTTTCCTTCCAACCCATTTTAACTCTATCTTTATTTCTTCTCTTAGAGTTTATATACCCCAGCAAAATCTTTCAGGCAATATAAAAATTACAGTGTGGCTACACTGTTTCTCAAGTGAATGATTGCAACGAATACAAGTAAAAAACAGCATGTTTTCCATATCCCTTAACATGATGAAACATGTTTCAGCTATGTTGCACCCCAAACCTGTGAACACATCTCCCAACATTAAGATTAGAATTTAAACTAGCTAGGCTACTGGGACTGAATTGTTTTTCTTTCTTTTCTTTTCTTTCTTTTTTCTTTCTTTTTTTTTTTTTTTTTTTTTTTTTTTTGGTTTTTCAAGACAGAGTTTCTCTGTGTAACAGTCCTGGCTAGTTCTGTAGACCAGGCTGGCCTTGAACTCACAGAGATCTGCCTGCCTCTACCTCCTGGGTGGTGGGATTAAAGGTGTTCGCCACCACCGCCAGGCTCAATTGTTTTTCTTAATCATTAACCTAAGCCACAGTCCACACTGCTCCTCAATAGAAACTCATGTGTTCTAGCTGTGTGACACTTTCTTGTTTTATTTTTTATCATCAAAACTCTATTTAAGCTAACATTATTATTATCAATAAGACAGTAGGAGCTCAGGAAGGAATCATCTTCATAATAATCCACAGATAAAAATGCCCAGTAGAATGAGATGTTTCCATGAGATAAACACACTGCATTACAGGCAGTGGGGATCTCCCCACACCATTCACACCAAGCCAGATACCAGAGAAAGATAGCAGCAGCAAACATGTAAAAGCACAGCAGAAGCAAAAAACACTCTGGGGTCTGTGGTCTTGGAGCCTTGCCTATCCGAGATTCACGCATCAGGGATTTTCCTCCTGGTGGGCTGACACCCAGAAGTCAGTTGCTATCTGCAGGCTCCTCTGACATGGCCATGGGCAGTATATAAATGGTAAAGACTGCTGAGAGTCAATTTAGATTGCCTGGAAGGAGGAGAGAGAGACCAGCAAAACTGCCTGAAAGTAAAGACTGGCTAAGCATCCTAGAAGAGGCGCAGACCAAATGAGCCACCTGGAAAGGACCCTCTCTAACCCGTCAGCTGCCTACAGGCTGTACAGGGTGTTGCAGGTTTCTAGCGTTTGTGAACTGTCACCTGTGCTGGGGTGAGCTTTGGAGACAGAGCTTTGTTTATTTCTGCTCCTGTTAGTAACCCTTCATCCATAGTCCTGTAAGTAACCCCAATAAACTCATCAAGTCCAAACTGGTTTTTCTGGTATCTGTCCTTTAGTCGGTTATCAGTCACCTGTCTGGGTGAGTAGAAGTCTGTTTACACAACACTGTCCTGAGAGAGAATGGGTCAGTGTTGGTAAAGGTGCTTGCTGTGAATCTTGGTGAAGTAAATTCAATCTCCAGAGCCAAGATAAAAGTGTCCTCTGACCTTCCCATTTACATCATGGCATAGGTACCTATGCATACAATAGTAATGTTTTAATTAAAAAAAATGGCTTTTATTATAATTTGAATTATCTCCTTATACACATACACATAGATAAACTTCCATACTATATATGCTTTTGTTTGCTGTTTCTACACCATTCACACCATTTGAATTGCCATGGCTTAACCATGTACTTGGACTTCTGAGACTGTGAGCCCCAGAACCAGGCAAGGACTTTCCTCCAAATGGCTTGCACGTTCCATTACAGATCTAACACTTAGCAGCTATCACAAAAGGCTCCTCCCTTCTACTAATTACCTTAGGATGACTGCTTTTTGGTCAACACAACTTTTTACTTAGGGCACATGCTGGTCTCATATCCAGCCACTTCTGAGGTCTGACGATGCTCAGAAGTTATCATAGATTTCCCAAGCAGACAATCGGGTTGTCCACAAATGAGTTGCTGTATTTCCAAGCCTTCTTAAAACAGACTCAGCCACTTAACACTCACTACTGACACCAAATTTGCCCTGGGCCCTAAGCCAACATAAAGGAAAAATGCCATTTATATCTGTGTCAAGTGGAGAGGCCCTGCAGAGACCCAGCCGTGTGTTTGATATGGTCTCTGTGTCCCAAGAGGACTCTTAAGTACCATACTATACCCTTCATCTGGCCTTAGTTATCAACACAGGAACTTCCTCTGTGTTAAGAACACAGCTGTTGAGTCATCCCCAAGGTATTAGAGAAATTCAACAGAAAGAATCCCGCCCTTAGACAATGGGCCTAGCAGGCCCCTGGATTTGAACGAATAAACAAATTCCTGTTGCAACAGTTGTTTCTATTTAGTGAGGGAGATGTACTCCTAATAAAAAGGAGCGATGAAGCAAGGGTTAGTGGAAACGGGGAAAATGTGACGGACAAAAAGCGCAGCGGACAAAAAGCGCAGCGGAATCTTTGTCCGGCGGCCCGTGGTGGAAGAGCAGTACTTTCTGGTGTAAACGACCAGGCTTGCAGGAGTTTGGAAACACGGAATAACGAACAGCTGCTTCTTCATAGCTCACAGAGGACATCAGAAAATACACTATCTTAACGGGACATGGTGGTCTTATAGGACTGAGGGAGCCAAGAAGGGAGGATCCCTTGAGCCTAGGAGTTCAAGGCCAGCCTAGACACTCCATGTCAAAAAGAAAGAAAAACAGAAACTCATTCTCCTCTATATCAGTTTCCTATTGGATGCTGAAAATAATCCCATTGTTGTGAAAAAGCCCCTAATATCTCAGTTTTCTGGTTGCTTTAAAAGTTTTAAATGGTCAGCCGGGCAGTGGTGGCGCACACCTTTAATTCCCAGCACTCCAGAGGCAGAGCCAGGTGGATCTCTGTGAGTTTGAGGCCAGCCTGGTCTACAGAGTGAGTTCCAGGACAGCCAAAGCTACACAGAGAAACCCTGTCTTTAAAAAAAAAAAAAAAAAAAAAAAAAGTTTTAAATGGTTGTTTTGGAATGTTATTAAAAAAGTACCTAAGTACTAATTCTTAAATAAGAAAAAGGTGCTAGCATTTGTGAGCGATGCCTTCTTAGTGGGAAGTTTAAAAACCTGAAGGCCTGTGAGTCAAGAAGCTATCAGACAAGATCCGGTGCATTTAGGACCGCATTCCCAGAGACTTCCCACCATCAGTGTGTGAATCTGGTGCCTCCATGAACATACAGCAGAATTTCGGGGCCTTCCCGAGATGGGTGCTGAAGCCAGAGCCCACCTTGTGCTGTACATCAGCCGGCAGCTGCGGGCCAAGGCTGGGGAGGGGCTTGCAGTCTTTGCTTCTCAGCAAACATGGGAAAGAAATGGATAATTGATTCAGTTAACACCTGGTGGAAACCATCATTACTATGATGGAAGTAGCAACAGTGTTTGCTGTATTTATTTGGTAGGCTTTCCTGCATGTACCCAACAGAACACGGAAAGCAGTGGGGTTTTGATAAAAAATACTCTGTATCACATAATCCTTATGTGATGTGTGTGTGTGTGTGTGTGTGTGTGTGTGTGTGTGTGTGTGTGTGTGTGTGTGTGTGTATGCATGCAGGTACACACATGTATGCAGGGGTGATGCAAGTGTGTGCATATACGTAGAGGCCAGAGGACTACCTGGTGGGTATCATCTTCAAAAAGCCCACCCACTTCCTCTGAGACCTTTTTTGTTTTGACTTTTGACTTTTTAATTTTAATTTTTTTTTTTTCTTTTCGAGACAGGGTTTCTCTGTGTAGCTTTGCGCCTTTTCCTGGAACTCACTTGGTAGCCCAGGCTGGCCTCGAACTCACAGAGATCCGCCTGGCTCTGCCTCCTGAGTGCTGGGATTAAAGGCGTGCACCACTACCCCTAGCTGGCTTTTGACTTTTTAGCCCCAGGGATCCTCCTGTCTTCACCTCTCCCAGTGCTGGAATGACAGGCATGGATCACCATGCTTGGGATTTGTATGTGCTTGCTGGGAATTGAACCTGGGTTCTCACACTTCTAAGATAAACATTTTACTGACTGAGCTATCTCCCCAATCCCCAAAGTCACTTCATCTTTGGGTCCTTGAACCCTGACTAGGGCAGCGAGAGAATGAAGAAAAGACACAAGGACACACAGAAAAGCTGGATTCAGATGAAAAAGTGGGGCACGCCAGAAGCTCAGCTCATTTATTATATACAATGTACAGGGAAGGCTGACTAATGCATACAGCTGAACAGAGAGGTGGGGTGTATGTGCACTCTGAACAGGGAGGTGGGAGGTATGTGCACTCTGAACAGGGAGGTGGGAGGTATGTGCACTCTGAACAGGGAGGTGGGAGGTATGTGCACTCTGAACAGGGAGGCAGGAGGTATGTGTCCAGCTGAACAGGGAGACAGGTTAGGCTGATCTGGGTAGGCCCAGTCTTTGTAGGGGAGCAGTCCTCAGACTCATCTGGTGGGTTGGGGGGGAATATATGGTGGACATTTTCTATCACACTATCAACATCCACAAAAGGATCAAAGGAAGCATTTCCCCTCCCGCTGAGCTTCCGCACAGGAAGGCTTTGCCATCAACCTCGCCCATGGGTGAAGGCACTGGGGTCCTGGACATGGCTGTGCCCATGTCACCAGCATACATTCTCTCCAGACTTCTCTTGCTCCCTACGTCACCGAGTTGCCACTTACCTGTGAGGAGCAGAAGTCTGAAGCAAAAGATAAGGCCCCCTTCTGCCTTCACTGTGTGTTTTCCTTATACATACAAACCTATGCTAACACTTAAGTTATAAATTAGACACAGTGAAAGATTTCAACAATAACTAATCGATAATTAATTAGTAACCAATTAATTATTAAATTGAACAGTTATAAAAATATGCTGTAATAGACCAGCCAATACCGTTTCTTAGGGACATTATTAAGTGAAGTAAGAACATGAATACAAGAATTAGGATGTTTGCACAGTCCCTCTGATCACCAAGAGAGCTTCTGAGTGATGAAGGGGAAGGCAGTATACACAGAGTTGGTACACTGGGCATGGGGATGGTCCCCATCCAGACAGGACAGAGCTTAACAGGGCAAGGCTCTGTCCCACTACGTCAAAACAATGTGCAATTTGGACTTATGCACTATTTACAACAAGAGTTTTTCATTTGATATTTCCAGGCCACAAGCAACAACGGGTAACTGAATGTATGGAAGCAAAATTGTTTACAAAGAGGTTCGAGCATAATCTATTTATTCAGTTTACTGAAAATTTGTCCCAGGAATGTATACTTAAGTTTCCTGTAAGAAAAATAACGAGTTCTAATGGATTTCACATAACACGACCCACAGCCCCCCATCCAGTCCCCCTTCTATTTTCGTACAGCCTAAGACCCAAAAAATAGTTTCTACACTTATCAATAGTTAAAAAATATCAAAAGAGGGGTTGGGGGTTTAGGTCAGCAGTAGAGTGCTTGCCTAGCAAGCTCAAGGCCCTGGGTTCGGTCCTCAGCTCCGAATTAAAAATATATATATATATCAAAAGAAAACCATTTTACAACATGTCAATATTATAGGAAATTTTAAATCCAGCATCCATAAATAATCACTGGAGCAGGGCCAGGGCTGGTTTACATAGCATCTATGTACATGCCCACCGCGGCAGAAACAGCTGGAGAACTGCACCGGAGGCCTTGTGCTGCACAAAGCCAGAAGTACTTCTTACCCAGCCCTTTACAGGGACTTTGGCACTGCCCCCGCTTGGGGTACAAGGGAGTAAGAGCAATGACTCTCAAATATGAAGTGACGTTTTTTGGAGAATCAGTTAGTGCTTTGACAAGAAGCAATTTGGCTATGGGCCGTGTGACTGACAGTAGAGATAAGTAGTCGGTCTGGGAGCAGAGATGTCTGACATAGGGGAGGGCTATGTTAACATTCTTTTTGAAACGATCGCTGCTTTCTTGATGATTGATTTCTCTCCCCATCCCCTGCAGGAATTTGATCAGTTTGATGAAATTTCATTGATGTCAACTATATGATTATCAGTGTCCTATCCTAAGAGCCGTTTGGCTCAAAGACAACACACAGCCCTTTTAATCCTTTCTCTTGTTTAAGCAGGAAGTCACCACTCAACAGTAAGGAATTTAAAACAAATCCCACAAAGTTTCTTGTTTGGTTTAAAATGTGAAGTATTTGTAGTCTGGGGAGAGTATCATCTTGGCTGTCCCCAGTGAGAACACATGGCTTGCTTTCCGGTTCAGTAAGAAGGTTGCACCTTGCCCTGGAGTCAAATATAATTGCAAATATTTCCCTCTGGGGAATATCTTCTAAGGTTTTCACGCTTTCTGTGAACTCAGACATCTCCCCCTTTGCCTTCCGCAGTTCTCAGGCTTACTGTATTTCATCAGCCTAAAGACGGTGTTGCAGATCGGGGCAATTGTGAGAGACCATTTGTTTTTACAGCGGAAGAAGAAAGGACAGAGCGGAGGCCAGACCTGAAAACCCAGGCCTCTCCGAGCTCTTCTCATCTCAGAGAAAGACATGGGTTTGCTGTTGTTTGCAAGCCAGGATGAATACAGTAGTGGACACATCATTGTGACTAACTAAAATATCAGCTAGGGCCTTTTTTTGTTTTTTGGGTTTTTTTTTTTGTTTTGGTTTTTCAAGACAGGGTTTCTCTGTAGTTTTGGTGCCTGTCCTGGATCTCGCTCTGTAGACCAGGCTGGCCTTGAACTCACAGAGATCCGCCTGGCTCTGCCTCCCGAGTGCTAGGATTAAAGGCGTGCGCCACCACCACCCGGCCAGTTAGGGATTTTTAATAACTTCATTACAAAGTTAGAGAAAACATTAGGGCAAGAGAAGAAGAATTGAATTATGGGGAAAGTGAAAATTCCTTGATGCATTCCAGTTTAAGGTAAAATAAAAATGACTTGTGTCAAATCCAAAAACAAAAGCAAACAAACGAAAACTAAGAATGCCATCCCAGCATGGTAGCATGGATCCATAATCCCTACTGTTTTGAGAGGTGGGGTACAAGTATCACCTAAGTCTAAGCGTTCTGGGTTAGCTTGTGCAACCCTTTCTAAATAGTAATAATAGAGATGACAGCTTCATTATCAAGAGAGTAGTATTGTTCATAACTAGTAATTGCAGTGAAGGGAAATGCTTTCTCAAAGCATAATAAGCGTTAGTAAACAGGGTCACAGACTCGGTCACATGTTTTTGTTTGTTTGTTTTTGGAGACAGGGTTTATCTGTGTAGTGCTGGCTGTTCTGGAACTTACTCTGTAGACCGGGGTGACCTCAGACTCAAAGATCCGCCTGCCTCTGCCTCTCTGGTACTTGGAATAAAGGTGTGTGCCACCCAGTCCAGTGACTTGGTGGTGTGTGACCTCAGCACTACCAGCAACCACGGACATTTTGTCAGCTGCTTTAACTGTGACAGGGAAACACATCCCTCCTAACAGAAATATGTAAAGGCCACTCACTAGGTAGGGACAGCTCAGTAGAGGGAGTTGGACAAACGTCTACAAAAGCCAACAGGAGTGTGAGAAACTAGGACCCCCACCCCCCACCCCAACCCCACCTCGGCCAGGCCCAGTACAAAGCTCTCTGAGGTCCTCTAGAGCCTGGTTGGCCTCAGCCTCCCGGGAAAGTGGTAGAAAACTGGCCTTCCGTCCTGTTCCCAGGTAACAGGAAGCCAAGGCCCCACCTCCAGGGGCCAATTAAAAGGAAGGACTCACATGAGGCTGAGTCCTGAGCAGGGATCCCAATTAACAGGATATACTTTAAAAACGGAGGGAGGGGTGGGGGGAGGAGGAGAAGGAGAAGAAAGGAGGAGGAGGAGAAAGGGGGAGGAAGGGAGGAAGGGGGAGGGGGAGGGGAAGGGGGGGGGAGAGAACCAATTAAGTAGTTACAACTGCTGGGTCTCACTAGGTCCCCCAGGGCACAGGGAACTTCTCTGAAACTGCAGGGCGTGTTCCTTGCGCTCTACAGGCTCAGATGGGGAAAGGAAGTATGTGCGTTGTTTCTCTATTACACATCCTTTGAAAAAAGAGTGTCTTCAGTTTAAAAAAACGTTAGTAGTATCTTTAAAAGGCCAACCTGCTGCATAAGACATCAATAGAGCTGGCCCAGACGTTAGGTTTCTTGTTATTGTATCGTTGACAACATTGAAAAGCGCCGAGGTGCCTCGAGAACGCAGAAAGATGCCCAGACTGTGGATGACATGGGGTGGCACTTTTGCCAGGGAGCGCAGTGGGAAGCACTTCACAGACAGGATGAAACAGTCGCGGCGAAGCCAGCAGACATCAACCAGCTGGTGAGCCCCTGTCGCTCCGGGCTGATGCAGCTGGGGACATGCGTGGGAGGCAGGATGCTCCACATATGCGGGCGGGGGTGAGCCCCACGCCGCAGAACAAGAAAACTCAGGCGCTGAGATTAATTTGACAGTGGGCCTGCGAGGTCTAGGCAGCAGGTGCTTGCCACCAACGCCTACAGTCAGCTTCTAGTGAGTGTTTTCTGAGTGTTTGGTTGCTTGTTTAAATGTTTTGCCGAATTTAAGATTAATCACGAACCAAGTTAACACTTTCCAAACACCTGGGACTACGGTGGGCAGCAGGGGTTTCTCCGGGGGCGGGGGGTGGGGGTGGGAGGTTGTGGGGGAAAGGGGTGGATGAAGGTAGGAGCAAACAGTGGCCCGGGTCCTAGTTTGAGCTATTTGAGTCGTGGGACAGGGTCAAGCACTTTGATGCCATGCATCCTACGGAACCAACTAAGCCGAGTCCAGGTAAGTTTGGCGGCGCTGTGACCCTCTAGGCTCCAGAGTCCAGAGGCCACCAGTTCTGCTCCCCCCGAGGGCGTGGCCTTGCCACACTCCCCACGTGATCCTCGCCTTTCCCCTCCCGGATCGCGGCTGGCCCAGCCCCCACCAGCCTAGCTCAGCCGGGCCTCATGGATTCGCAGTCCCGCTGCCTGGTGGTGACCGGTAAGCCCGCATTTCCCTGCGTTCCGGGTGGCTGCTGCCCGCATTTCCCTGCGTTCCGGGTGGCTGCTGCTTTCTGCTGGAGCCTGGAATGCGCACTTGCTCGACACTGCTTGTAAACAGCTATCCCAGGGGAACATGAGTGGCAACTGGTTGGTGGTGGTAGGAATTCCTGATGGAAGCTGACTTCCTGCTCTGCCCTATTAAAAAACACAGGCTTTCCTGCCTCTGAGCCCCTTCGCCACAAATAACTCGAGTGGCATGCACGGAGGTGCCCACTTGTGGCTTAGGTTCACTCAGACCGTGTTTGTCCTTCAGCCCCTTGGGGAGGAGCTCCGGCTGTCACCTGCTGTCCCTAAGCTTAGGACCCAGTGGAAAGGGTAGAATTGCAGGCTAGGACAGGACAGACCCACACCAGACTCACACTGTCCTTCTACAATGACTACGCCTCGATGGAGTCTGCAGTCCCCACCCCCCACGGTGCTCTTGCTGCTATGGGAATACTAACCAACACACACACACACTGGTTGATACCTCTGAACCCCTTTACACACACACACACACACACACACACACACTGGTTGATGCCTCTGAACCCCAAAAGGTCATCCTGGAAGTAATGGTGGCTGCTCTACCCTCTGTCTGAGCGGCGTCTCTGAAGTCAGCCACATGCACCTTGCCATTGTCAACAGCTGGTCCCTAAGGACCGGCTCTTTGCTCACAACACTCTTATTTTTAGTTAGACACCAAAGCGACTTATTTATTTTTAGTCAGACACATTTGGCACATTTCAAATTTTTCAACTTGTATTTGATAAAGGGGACACAAAGGATTCCTGTCACCTGTCTTAATTAAAAGCTATTTCGTCGGACAGTGATTCATACTATTAACCAAAAGAGGAGAAAAAAAAGGAAAAAGAAAATTCTTTTGAAACACTTCTCTCCCCTTGTACTTTTATCTTTTCCCTCTGGGTTCAGAGACTGAAGGGTTCAAATTACACTTGGCTTCTTCAGGAAACCACCCCTAGGCTCTGTAAAAGCGGTGCCTGTCTCAAATGAAACATGGGCACGGAAATGTACTGCCCCCTCTTGGACTCACAGCTTACCCTACAATGCTCTCATCAGCCTGCAGTTTGCCTGCAAGTAGCTGGCAGTCAGGGCCCACTGGGAAGTGCCCACTGGACTCCAGAGTGTGGCCTGCCTTTACTAGCCATGTTTTGAGGGGCCAGGGGGCAGGCTCTTCATTTAATTGGACGTGCTGAGTGTAAATCTTGTCTTGACGATTGGCATGTAGACAGATGGGAGAAATGCAAGGACCCCCACAAACAGCCTGAAGATGAGGTATTGGCTGGGACCAAGAGTAAAGTGAGAGACCAGGCCAGCCCACACCTTTCAGGGTCCCCTGATTCCACCAGATTTCCCTGGCTGATTTCCCCGCTCCACTCCAAGGCAATCTTGGTGGCGAGGCTTAGCCCAGCAAAAACAGGACTGGCTAACCTTGCTCTCTGAGTTATTTTTTCCTAATTTAAAACAAATAAGAGGTGTAGTTTTTGCAAGGCTGAGTATGATTCTAAAGCACATTATGTGTATGTGGATGGATTTTTATTATTCTAGGAGGAAGCTGGCTTCTCGATATTTTTTACTTAATCTCAACATTTTCTATGCTTTTTTTTTTTAATTTTTTTTTTTTTATTTTTATGGCTGCAGGCTCCCCCAGCAGCTGCAAGACTGTGTCCTATCAGTCAAAGCCAGATGGTGTTCCTGGGCTGGTGGGACAGCCTGTTGAAAAGTTTTCTGTCCCTTGAGGTTTTTCTCCCTGTGAACCAATCCTGTTGGTGGGTCAAGACCCATACACTCAGCAGTTGCCAGGCACAGCTGGGTCCCCTCTCCAGCACCGCCACCTTCTCTAGAGGACCTGGGGTCCAGGGACTTGATGTAGAATCCTGACCTTTCACAGTCTCCAATTCGTGGGAACTGAGAAACTTGCTGAGAGAATCAGGGGAGGAACTCAAACCCTCAGTCATACTCCAGATAAAACAATGCTGCCCCTACCTGCAGCCCAACCTGAGATGAGTGGCCTCCCTCGTAACAGGCCACGCTGACAGGCTAGCCTCCCCTGACAGGAGGTCACACACTTTTCATTTTAGAAATATTATAGATCAAGAGGAAATTGTAAAGAAATATACAGAGAACTCCTCACGGCTTTCACCAGAGTCACCTGATCCTGAAGGTGGAGACGGGGAGAGGGTGGGGAAGGGGAAAGGAGAGAGGGTTTGAGAGATGAGAACATGTGCATGCACTCACCAACAGCCCTATACCATTTCAACCAGTGTATAGCTCCCTGGAATTGCCTCCACAATCAAGCCGTATAACCACAAACCCCCTCACGCTACTCCTTTACAGCTTCTTCTACATCCTTGCCCCATCCTAACACTAGGCGTGTGAACATCCAGATTCATTTCAATGTGATCAAATATCCAGACCAAAAAACCCAACCCACCAACCAAGCAAACAAACAACGCCCCCCCTCCCTGAGCAAATCCACAGAAACAAACAAAACCCCAAACCAACTACTTAGAGGAGAAAGGAGTTTATTTCAACTTACAACCCCAGGTTACAGTCCATCACCATGGGGAAGTCCGAGCAGGAACTTCAGACAGCCAGTCACTGCACATCTACAGCTAAGAACAGAGAGAAGTGCATGCATGCTTGCTCTCGTGTGCTCGCCCGGCTTGACTGCACCATTCTTGTATGGTTCAGGGCCCACAGCCTAGGGAATGGCGCTGCCCGCAGCACACTGGGTCTCCCCATATCGGTTAACAAGACAGTCCCCAGCAGACATGCCTACAAGCCGGCCCCATGTAGACAATCCTTCACTGGTTGACAAAGCTGACCACCACAGAGTTAGTTTTCCTGTTGATCATGTTGTTGTCACAGAGTGTCTGACAGGAACCGTAGACAGAGGAGATATTTAGCTCTGGTCAGAAGTTTCAGCCCACCATGGCTAGCACCATCGTATCGGAGCCCGTGGTGAGGGAGAGCGTCATGGTGACAGAGGAAAGTCAGAGGAGACGGCTGTTTCTCTGATGGTGGACAGGAAGCAGCGTGGAACAGTGAGAGGAACGGGTTAGGGCAAGAGAGAGCCTCAAGGACATGCTCCCAGTGACTCCTTCCTCCAACCAGGCCCTATCTTCTACCTCAAAGTAGTCGATTCAAATTTTAAATCATCAAAAAATGAAAATTTTGACCCGGGTGGTGGTGGCGCATGCCTTTAATCCCAGCACTCGGGAGGCAGAGCCAGGTGGATCTCTGTGAGTTCAAGGCCAGCCCGGGCTATCGAATGAGTTCCAGGAAAGGCGCAAAGCTACACAGAGAAACCCTGTCTCGAAAAACCAAAAAGAAAACAACTGAGAAAAAGCAACTAATACAGCTTGGATTTCAGTTCAACATTTGTGTACACTTGTTCCTAGCCTTTCTACCATGGAAGTGGATAGCCCCCTCTTTTGTTTATTTATTTGTTACATAGTGTGTGTGTGTGTGTGTGTGTGTGTGTGTGTGTGTGTGTGTGTGTTCAAGCACATGCACGTGCCTGAGCCATGTATGTTTGGGTGCCTGTAGAGGTCAGAAGAGGGCAACAGATCTCCTGGAGCTGGAGTTACAGATAGCTGTGAGGCTCCACACATGGATGCTGGGAACCAAACAAATCCTCTGGAAGAGCAGCATGGTGGTCTAGCTTTGCTATCCACTTGATCCCCCTCAAAGAGGGACCCTCAACTGAATTGCCTCCATCAGACTCACCTGTGTACATGTCTGGGGCATTTTTTTTGGATGGCTAATTGATAAAGGAGGCAGTGCCACTGGGCATGTGGTCCTGGATTATATAAGCGAGCCGGTAAAAAGCATCCATCTGTGGTCCCTGCCTCCCGGTTCCTCCCTTGAATGCCTGCCTCCTTGACTTCCCTTGATGATGGGGAGCAACCTATAAACCAAATCCACCCTCTAGTCCCCAAGTTGGTTTGGGGCAGTGTTTCTCAGGGCAACTGCAACCTTGGAGCAGCAGGAAACGTTCTTAACCTCCGAGGCATCTCTCCAGCACCCCCCTACACACACCCTTTTCTTTTGGACTCCCCCACTGGGCTTCATACAGAGAACCCTGAGGACGCACCCAGATTAGCAAGGTTGCAGGCATTCTCTGGGTCCTACAGAACGTGTCACTAAGTGGCCTGGGCTGGCTAGGACAAACCTCTGGGTATCTTTGGTTTCAGGTTTTGGACCCTTCAGACAGCACCTGGTGAATTCCAGCTGGGAAGCCGTAAAGGTAAATCCTGCCCCGGGCCAAGCTGGCTCCTTCTTTCTGTGGCTGTTGAGAAACCCCAGGGCATGGGACTCCTAGTAACCAGCATCACCTCCAGAGGGAGGACGAGCTGGTGACCCGGAAGAAAGGCTTGTCTCTGGCCCTTGCGTGCTGTGACTTGCGTGGCCAAATTCTTCTTCCATTTGTGGTTAAGGGACACTCCTAGGTGGGGTACACAAGTCCCAGTGTAGGCTCTTTGCACCTAGAACTAGGTCCTTGTCCTCTCCTCTGGGTGGTGGGCCTGGGGAAAGTCATCTTCACCAGCTCGAGTCCTCACTTGTGTGTGCGTGCGTGCGTGCGTGCGCGCGTGCGTGAAGAGTGGATGACGAAGCCTGTGTTGCCGGGCTTCCCTGAGGACCCAGGTGAGTGTGCAAGGCTGCTTTGTGTGAGCATGGCGTGAGACACAGCGTGAGCACTTAATACATGGGCATTACTGTCAACGGCACACTTGCTTTGAAGGATGTGACTGACTCGGAGAAGGCGCGCCCTCTGACTGCCCACTGTCCACAAGGAGGCCCGGTGTCCCTGACCTTTGAGGCCTCCCTGGACCAATTGTCTGCCCGCAGTCCTCACGTGGGTGTCACTTAGAGGCTCTAGATATTCACAGCTGCCTGTTCACACTTGACTTTCGATTTCACACCCCTGTTGGATCCAGCCAAATGTGGGGACTGGAGTCCATTCTCAGGGTTTCCCAGTCAAGCTGAACATGCAGCCAAGCTACTAATGTCGCGCACCCAAGGCAGCCACGGCATTGATTTTGCGGTCTGTCCACAGAAAGGCAGGCGAGAGAGTTTTGACCCTCGAGTTAGCTTTTAGGCTTTTGTTTTTCCAATCACGAGAAAGCTCAGAGAGCTTTGGGCTTCCTGCCAAGCCTCGCCCGTGCCACACAAGGTAACGGAGAGGCCAGGACCCGGCTTTCTTGAGCTCCTGGCTTTCTGCAGCTAGTCCCCGATCAGCAGGACTTCTGCCAAGTCCCCAGTGGTCCCAGCCCCTTCTGTTTCTTTCTGCAGCCATGAACAGTGCAAAAGAGGCAGGCTGCTTCTGGTTCACCGCTCAGTTCCCACAGCTGCAAGGAGTGGGAGGCCAACGAGCTACCCCAACTTTTCAGTGCCTCAGTCCCCCCCCCTTTTTTTAAATATGTATATGTGAATATGGTGATGGTTAAGGAGGTCGCTTAAAGTCCCAGGGACACAGCTTGTGCATGCTGATGGAGCTCACAGTCCGTTGCCACCAGAAGGCTTTTCTGTTAGACAGGTTCGCAGCAGCAGGCACATGGGATGAGCTGGGCAGATCAGCACAGGAAATGGAAGAATGGCGAGGATTACTTGGGAGGCTCAGGGCTCATTAAGGTTAGTGAGCCAGAGCAGAAGAAGACAGTCTGGGAATTCCAGGAAGTGGTAGCAGGATAGTAGACTGGATGCTCTGAGGGGCAAGCTGCTGTATATAGCCAGACGTGCGGAGAGCCAAGGATAGCTCTGAGGAGCAAACACTCGCGCACGCACGCACGCACGCGCGCACGCACACATGCACACACCCATGCTACCGGCTGAGGGAAGTCAGCATACACAGGCAAGGCTGGTAAGGACAAGTTCTATGGTGATGGTTGGGGATGTGGCTTAGTTGGTAGAGCACTTGCCCAGCATGCATGCAGGCCTGAGTACCATCCCCAGCACGACATAAAATCAGGCATGGTGGCCTATACCTGTATTCCCAGTACTGGGGAGGTAGAGGTAGTAGGATCCAAAGTTCAAGGTTATCCCCAGCTATACAGTGAGTATGAGGCCAGCTTGGCCCATATAAAACCCTATCTCGCTGGGCAGCAGTGATGCACGCCTTTAATCTCAGCACTCCGGAGGCTGAGTCAGGAGGATCTCTGTGAGTTCGAGGCAAGCCTGGTCTACAGAGCAAGATCCAGGAAAGGCGCAAAGCTACACAGAGAAACCCTGTCTCAAAAGACAAAAAACAAACAAACAAAAGAGACCCTATCTCAAAAAGAAAAGGAAAAAAAGAACCCTATCTCAAAAAGAAAAAAAATGTGAGTAGTAAGCAGCTAGAGACGCAATCTAGGCTCCACCTTGAGTCAGATTAAGCCATCATAAAGGATCCTGGGTCAAAACCTCTGACTGCTGCAGATGCTCATGTGGTTTCTTGTGAGGATTTAAAATTCAAACTTCTTGGGCCAGGCATGGTAGTGCACTCCTTTAATCCCAGCACTCAGGAGGCAGAAGCAGGCAGATCACTGTGAATTCAAGGCTAGCCTGGTCTACACAGTGAATTCTAAGAGAGTCAGGACTATCCAGAGAGACCCTGTCTCAAAATAAACACAAAACCAAACACATGAAAATAAAAAAATAGAGCTAAAACTGAAATGTCTTTTAAAGGAACATGAACTAACTATCAATTCCCAGCCTAAGATCACCAGATACACAAGAAAACAAACTAACATGTAGACAAATCAGTAGAAGCCAGTTTAAAAAACAGAAGTATAGGCAAAAATTTACAAACAGTCAGAGAAATAACAAGAGACCATAAAAAAAAAAAATCAGGTACATTGGAAATGAGTGACAGAACTCAGAGAAATTAGAAATGCAGTTGTTAGGAGAAAACAGCTGACTTCAAAGACAGGTCAGAATTGTGATAAGTGAAAGATACCTGTCACACTGGGCAGTGGTGGCGCACGCCTTTGATCCCAGCACTTGGGAGGCAGAGCCAGGCGGATCTCTGTGAGTTCGAGGACTGGACTACAGAGTGAGTTCCAGGAAAGGCACCAAAACTACACAGAGAAACCCTGTCTCGAAAAACCAAAAAAAAAAAAAAAAAAAAAAAAAAAAAGAGAGAGAGAGAGAGAGAGAGAGAGAGAGAGAGAGAGAGAGAGAGAGAGAGAGAGAGAGATAGTATAAGTAGAGCCCTTGGTACCTTTAGGAGTCTGGCCTGGCCTCAACCAAGTGAGCGAAGCTGCTCCAAGCACTTCCTAGTCTGGCCGAGCATGTGACCCCAGAAGAACGGTTCTCCGTATCTCGATCCCAGGAACCTAATGCCAAGCACTATTGTTCAAAGGGGCCGAAAACATACAAGAACTGCCCAACTCTGACAAGGAGTTAGATGCAGTTGACCGTGACTGTCACCCACTGTCAGGAGGCCAAAGCATTTCGTTAGCAGTTCACCAAGTCAATGAAATAACAGTACATGGTGTGGATGAGGGCGGGAAGACGCATATAGACTTCTACACCCTGCTCATCTGTGGTTTTGGTGAACAGAGGTCAACTATGGTCCAAAACAAAACAAAATAAAAAAAACATTAAGTGGAAAATCCCAGAAACAAACAAGAAAGACACTTGATGGTGGAGACTGGACACAATGCCTCAGTCAGGTGACCAAGGTCAGCATAAATTTTCAAACAACTTTCATTGAAGTCTATTGTTATCATTGTGCAGAAGGAGGGCAGTGATGTAAAAAGTGTTCATCTTCAGTCTACGTTATGATACAGCTAGTAAACCGCAGATGCCTTCAATACTCCTAGACAGAGCAGTCTTGGTAGTCAGGCCCCAAGTAGGAGGGAGGTAGAAAAGCATGCAGGAACCAAACCATAGCCTAAAGTCCAGGAGACTATACCACTCTAAAGAAAATTACATATATTCTCCATGTAAATTAGGGAGTGGAGAAGGAGAGTCAAGGTACTTCTGCAGTGCATAAATTACGCAGATACTTCCCGCCCTTGAAGAGACTTCATCTTTGTCCTCAGGTGCCAATGGTGTACGGGGACTTCCCAGCACAGAACCCAGGATGTAAAGTGGAGGAAGGAACACTTTATGGGAAAGATGTCTGATAAACTTCCCCGCCAGGTGATCAAAGTCAACATCTACAGTGACAAGTCTTGTTGACAGTTTGTACCCTGGAAATATCATCATGAGAAGGACACTTTATACCTCTAGAGACTTCCTCCTCCAAGCCTGGAGCCCCAGTGTGATATGAGAAGAGCAGCAGACAGATCCAACTGAGGCACAGGCTATACTGTGTCTAACCAGTTCATAGAACCACCAAAGTCATTAAAAACATGGAAGTCACAGTAAGAGAAGATATGACAACTAAATGTGCTGTGATGTCCTAGATGGGGCCCTAAAAGACCCTAAAATGGGGAAAACTAAGGAATCTGAGTGAGCACTTCTCAGTCCATCAAAATGTGTATTTTGTTGTCTGATGGTGGTGGCATATGCCTTTAATCCCAGAGGCAGGTCGATCTCTGAGTTCAAGGCCAGCCTGGTCTACAGAGCGAGTTCCAGGGCAGCTAGGACTACACAGAAAATCCTGTCTAGAAAAAGAAAACAAGGCCGGTCAGTGGTGGTGCACACCATTAATCCCAGCACCCAGGAGGCAGAGCCAGGAAGATCTCTGTGAGTTCGAGGCCAGCCTGGTCTACAGAGTGAGTTCCAGGAAAGGCGCAAAGCTACACAGAGAAACCCTGTCTTGAAAAAACCAAAACAAACAAACAAACAAACAAACCCAAAACAAACAAAAAATCTCAAAAGACAAAAGAAAACAAAACCCCCCAAAAGCAACAAACAAACAATAACAAACCAAACCAAACCAAACCCCACAAATGTTTATTTCGCTTGCTTATGCTGGAACCTCCCTCTTTTCTCACTTGTAAGACTTTTTTCTTGACTGGAGAGATGTCTCAGATGGCAAAGTGTATGCCGTGCAAGCATAAAGACTTGAATTTGGTCCCCAAAACCTAAGTAAAAACACCTGGGCATGGTGGTGTGTGCTTGTAATCCCAGCACTGGGGAGGAGGGACAAGGAAGTTCCCTGGGGCTTACTGGCTCACTAGCCTAGCTTACTTGGTGAGCTCCAGGCCCGTGACAGACTCCATCCTAAATAAAAAAAAGATGTCTGAAGAAGAACACCCCAGGTTGTCCTCTGGCTTCCACATGCATGCACAGACCTATACACAGATGTGTGTGCACACATGTGGTGATATTGTGTTCCCCAAAATATTGTGCACCCTAATAAACTTATCTGGGGTCAGAGAACAGAACAGCCACTAGATATAGAGGCCAGAAAATGGTGGCACACACGCCTTTAATCCTAGCATTCCAGAGGCAGAGATCTGTCTGGATCTCTGTGAGTTCAAAGCCACACTGGAAACAGCTAGGTGTGGCTTAAACATCACTTTAATCCCAGGAAGTGATGGCAGAAAGCAGAAAGGTATATAAGGCGTGAGGATTAGGAACTAGAGCTGGTTAAGCTTTCAAGCTTTCAAGAAGCAGTTCAGCTGAGATCCATTCGGATGAGGACACAGAGGTTTCCAGTCTGAGGAGACAGGATCAGCGGAGGAATTGGCAAGGTGAGGTGGCTGTGGCTTGTTCTGCTTCTCTGATCTTCTAGCATTCACCCCAATACCTGGCTCCAGGTTTGTTCTTATTAATAAGACTTTTTAAGATTTGTGTTACACACACATGACTGTTTCGTCCTGTCTTTCACCTGTCCTGATGGCATGAGGGAACTGCAGCTGGCTTCGAGGTACAGACATGGGTTGGTTTAGTTCAAAATCTCAGTTTCACTACTGGCTGGTGTAAAAGGCAGGGAGGTTATGCTGAGCTCAGCTACTAATGTGGGTGAAATCTCGCTCCAGACCACAGCTATTAGCCAGGTTAAAAATTGGTTTTTCGTGTGTGTGTGTGTGAGGGTGATAGTAAAGGCCATAGCTTTAAAAATGGTGGTAAATAGACATACCATTAACTTCACAAGTGTACAGTTCAGTGACTCGATTCATATCACTATCTGACCCTCAGTACTATTCATTTCTGGAATGTTCCCACCTCACTCTTGCCTCCTTCCCCTGATAATTATTATTACTCTGTATTCATATTGCTATGGAGTAAATGTCTAAACTGAAACTCTGCTGATTTACAATGGGTGCCCATCTCCTCCTCGACCTGGTTGCGGGTGTCTACCATTCTACTTCCCAACTCTCTGAAGCTGGCTGTGTTAGCTACTTAATGGAAGTGGAATCATACAGTACTGAGTTTTGTGACTGGCATTTCATTTAGTACAAAATTTTCAAGATTCATCCATGTCTTTGAGCACAGTGGTACATGCCTAAAGTCCTGGCACTCAGGAGGCTGAGGCAGGAAAATCTAGACCTTTAGGCCAGGCTGAACTATACAGTGAGACCCTATATCTCTCATTTCCTGTTTTAAGAGAAAGAAAAAGAAAAGAAGGAAAGGAAGGAAGGAAGGAAGGAAGGAAGGAAGGAAGGAAGGATGGAAGGAAGGAAAACTGGGTGTGGTGCATGCTTCTGTAGCTCATTGTGAGGGCGAGGCAGAGGCAGGCGGATCTCTCTGAGTATGAGGCCAGCCTGGTCTACAAGAGTTCCAGGACAGCCAAAGCTAGACAGAGAAACTCTGTCTCGAAAAAATGAAAGGAAAAAAAAAAAAAAAAGAGAGAACCAGCAAGATAGCTTAGTGTTTGCCACCAAAGTTGACAACGTGTTGGATCCCCAGAACCCACATGTTGGAAGAAGAAATCCAATTCCTACAAGTTGTCCTCGGACCTCCACATGTGAGTCAGGGATGAGGGCATCCACACAGATACAATAAATAAATAAATACAGTAAACATTTTAACTTAAGAAATGGAGGGGGTGGAATGGAGAGAAGGAGATGGGTCCCTTTAAAGGCAAACTAATGCTCTGCGGTGCCTGTTTTCCTCGACTTACCCACTGATGGACACTCAGATTGCTTCTTCTTGGCCACTCTGCAAGCTTCCGGTTTTGGGGATATATACTCAGAAGTGGGGGTGCTGGGTCATATGGCCAGTCATAGGTTGGCTGATTAAGGACTGCTGAGATCTCGACATCCTTGGGCATACTATTTTCAACAGCAGCCACCTGCATGGATGTGAAGATCTCGGGATAGGCTATAAAAATATGAGCTTAACCTTGAGCAGTATGTGGCGAATGGGCTGAGCATGGCATTCTGCCTTGCTTGGTGTCTACACAGGTCCTCAGACAGGCCCGGGATCCTGAAGGATGAGGAGGCCTTTCATCCTTGGGGGTGGGTGGGGAGGGCAGACACAATGGTGTTATAAAAGCCTGTCTTCTCCAACTCACTTTCAGTTCATTATAAAGCATTTCCACCTGTTAACGGCTTTCAGGATCATGCTATTCCACCTTAATTAAGCTAATCCTCACATTATGATCAAGAAATCTGATAAAAACTGATCTGCGATATCACACATAGGAGATAAAATGAATAATGTGAACTACAGGGAAATGAGGAGTGACCGTTCCTGTGACCCCTTCTTCGTCACAAAAAACAAACACAAGCGACATGTTGGTCCGAACAAAGGAAAGAATTAAGAAACGAAAGTATGAAGCCCTTACAGATTTACATCTGCCCGAGGAAGCCACTTATGTGTCCCGCATAAGTGCCATGAATCCTAACTGCTGGACCACGAGGGAAGAGATAGGGAAGTGTCCACTGTGCCCTGTGCCATCCAGAAACCAGCTAATGATCGGGCACACTATGTCGAACATTTTTACTAATGGGGCACATGATCAAAAATGTTTGGAGACAGCGACTGGATAGAGGGTCCCTGTCTTTCATTCCTGGATCTTCTAGGCAAGACGGACTCAACAGTTTGGAAGCATCACACAGTGGATACTGGGAGAGGGCTGGGGTGAGCACCGTGTATGGAGGACAGAACCTGACATTGTTCAGGCAGAGTCACTTTCAACCAGGACCCCAGGATTTCTCGAAACAGGAATAAGGGCTGTGGACGGCCCTCAGGGGTTCCCTGGGCTTCTCTTTATATCTCTTTTGGTGCGGCTTCCCACAACTTCTTCCACTTAATTGTGTCCCTGTGGACTTGGGTTGTCTCCTGTGTAGGATGGGGCTGTTATCTCCTTTTCATGAGGCTGTGGAGAGATGCCTAGCAGAGTGCCAGGGGTTCCTCCAGGGGCAGCCTAGGATGATAACTGGACTATTCGTTAACTCAGAAAAATGGTGCATTATACGGCTGTGAACATCTTACCAAGTGTAGCAGGGAGTGAGCGCTCAGGGCTGGCCATGCCCGCATGCTTCCATTCCCACCCATGGCTTCAGGGAACAGTGCATGATCCCAACTTGGTCCCCGTATCCCATCTCAGAGAGTTCCGTTTCAGTAGTCTTTGTAAAGTCATTTGAAGGGCTGCATCACGCTCCACCAATGGCTGGCTGGTAATTCACCTCCCTTCTGCCGGTCCTCTTTTCTTTCATATTTCTTCAGTGCTGGAAACAGAACCCAAGACTTGGCACATGCTAGGCTAGGCAGGCTGCTCCGACGTTCAGCCCCTGTCTTGTTCTTGTCTCTTTAATGCTTCGTCCCCATCTACCTGGCGAGCTCTCCCAGGTCTGGTTTTCGCTGCCCCCTTCACAAGCCTCCAGCTTGGATGACGTCGTCGGAACCCAGGCTGGGGTCTCAGTGATACCTGATGGCCTCCAGGTCTCTCCTTTCCCCTCAGGGAAAGGGGACCACATGCTCCATCTCGCACTGTCACTCCCATTGGTAGAGCCAAGCAGCCAAGATGATCACTGGACTGTTAGACTCATGCGCAGTGACCACATGACAAGTGGGGGAAAGATGGAGGAAAGAAGGGAGGGAGAAAGTGGGGGGGAAGGAAGGAGAGGTAAGACTGGTGCAAAGGAAGGAATGAAGGAAGAAAAGAAGAGAAAGAGAGAAGGGGGAGAGAGAAAGGAAGCAAGGAGGAGGAACTTTGTACACCTCCAAACCATGTAGGTCCCGCTCCAGAACATTCTTCTGCTGGGCAAACTCCTACTAACCCTCCAAGATCCAAAGAGCATCCTCCTCTGAGTGGTCCTCCAAGTGTTCGGCCTTGCCTAACTTCATGGCAACCCCATGAGGGGCACTTGTGACTGTGCTGCACAGGCAGGGATGCTGAGGGTTGGCAGGTTCCAACCACTGTCTAGATGCACCTCATCCTCGGAGAAGATCAGCACAGAAGACAGGTCACCCATCTGCCTCTGAGGACCACCTCCCCAGAGGTCGGAGAAGGACCTGGGATCTGTGGGCAGCCCATTTTACCCAGAAGGCATACCACTGGCTGTCTGGAAATGCCAGGAAAGGAGTTCAGGAACTGTGTGGCAGAAACTGAAGCAGAAGCGGGGCCTTGGGTTCCTGGTTGAACTATGACCGACAGCGAGCCTGCACTCCTAAGATCTCAACTTCCGGGCTTGCTTTCTTCCAATTCGCTTATTCCTACTCTCCCTAGAAGGAGGATGTTGATGGAGTCCAGCTCGGACCTTTTGAAGGGCTCTTGGGGGGAGGAGAGAGGAATGAGGAAGTATTAGAAAGAAATAGAGATGTAGATGGAGAGAAAGATAGAGACACAGGATAGCTTCGGGAGGGCCCTGGGTCAATACCCAGCCACCTCTAGATTTATTCTAATGGGCTTTTTGTAGACTACCAAGGGGAGAGGCAAAAGACCTCCGCCTTTCAAGATCAAAGCACAGCGTACACCAAGTACAACCGACAACCCTTCAAAACACCTGGTAACCACGCCCCTGGCCAAATCATCCTCTTATGCAGCCCTGTGGGTAAAGCAAGCTCAGGCTTTCTGACCTTGAGTAAGGCCTTACTAGGGAGCTTCTGTGGGACCCTACAGGATGCCCACATCCTTCTCTGTCTTCCTTCCCCTTCCCCCTCCCCTCCTGCTTCTCCCTTCCCCTCTCCTTTTACCTCCCCTTCCCCTCATATCCTCCTCCCCCTCCTTCCTTCCCCTCCTTCCTCCTTTGTCCTCTCTAAAAAAACATCCATTGCTGCTGCTCAAACCGTGTCTCCACAATGACCTCTCTGCCAATTCCAGGCATACAGAGCCAAGGGACCAGCTCCCCTCAGATACTTCAGACGGACCCCGAGAGATCCCTACCCCACTTCTACCCCTCCTCCATTTACTTATGAGGTAGCTCTAAGGACTTTGCTTCCTGAGCACCATCCTCCCACGGTTCCCTATGGTCCTAGAGAAGTCCACACCTGACTCAGCCTTCCATCCACCATCGGCACTCTCCTCGAGTTTCAATCCCCATCCTTCGTGGGGTGGAGTGTCCCTGTTGTACCATCGGCAGAGATGACGAGGGACTCCTCAGATTACACCGGACAGTCAGTGCTTGGATTAGCACCAGGGGCGCTAGATGATTTGTCTTGTGCTATGCAAGACACCTGTCAGCTGCCGAGAGCAGCATGTCATACCAGTTTCCCAAAGGCCTCGGGCTCTTGAGCTTCCATCTGCTATCCTAGCTACCTCTGCTGGCATGTGGGTCCCCAGCCTCTCCCTCGGGCCCATCTTAGTCCACAAGCCTCGGCTCTGCAGACATGGCTTGTTCAGGTGTGTCTCCCTAGCGTGCCCCGTCTCAGCAAGCACAGCTGAGTGAGCTGTGGCTCTTCTCCTGGTTCCCGGTCCTTCTGAGTTCCTCCAGCCCAGCAGGGCAGGGTTCAGGCCCAGAGAAGACCCTGGGCATAGAGTCTGAGGGTTCTCTTGTGCACAGGCAATTGAGGCAAGTCCCCCTGCTGTGTCTTGCAGGAACTCTCCAAGCTGGGTTTAGGGGGGGACACTGACATAGAACTTCGAACTCTGCAGCTGCCCGTGGATTACAGGGAGGTGAGTCGGAGGCTCACCACAATCTGGGAAGATGTGCGACCACAAGTAAGTGACGCCTGGAGAGGCAGTGGGCCTGGGAGGCTGCTGATGTGCCAGGGCCTAGGAACTTTCTGGACCTTGTTCTAGGTTTGATTTGAAGGCTGGAGTGCACCTTTTTCCCCGAGCCCCATCAACAGTGTGAGGTACAAGCTTCTGTTATAAAATTCTGGGTTTGTATAGCAGAAATGAGATTTTTTTTTTCCAAGACAGGGTTTCTCTATGTAGCCTTGGAACTCGCTTTGTAGACCAGGCTGTCCTCGAGCTCACAGAGATCTGCCTGCCTCTGCCTCCCGGGTGCAAGAAATGGGAATCTTATTTCAAGCAAGAGGACCTGAATGAAGTCCCATTTATGGCTGTGGTGCTGGCTGCTCTGAGGGACTTAGGCCAAAGAGCCTGGGGGCCTGGGTAAGAAGGTTAGATGATAGTCCACCCAGGGTCAGCCCACCTTCAAAGCACCCTGCCAGGGTCCTGGTGTGGTGGCTCACACCTTTGATCTCAGCACTTGGGAGGCCTAGAGGCAGGTGGATCTTTGTGAGTTTAAAACTGGCCTGGCCTACATTGTGAGTTCAAAACCCCATTCCAAGCAAACAAAAGCACTCTGCTTACATAGTAACTGAACATAAACACTGTATAAAAAGGGGGTACAAACATCCATTCCCCAAAAGGTAAGAGAATGAAGGAGATCACACACAGCACCCTGTGGTAAGAGTCTACCCAAATGCTGCAACAAACCCCTCTGCAGCTATTTTCAAAAGAGGCAAAATAAAGTCTAACAAGATTTGATGAGACTACTGCTAGCCCCTTTTATGAAAGTTTCATTAAAAAATATGTGATTCTGCTAAAGAGCTAGCTTCTTCCGGGGTCATCTTAGATACCTGCTTGCTCCCACCCACTCATGGGGAAAGGGAACACACAGCCTTATAAGAGCAGTTTGAAACAGAACAGTACTTGAATGTAGATATAACATGTCTTCTAGTCAACCCAAAGAGATGTTCTTTTTGGTCCAGTTCCATTAATCAGGGGCCCAGGCAGGGATCCTGGAGTTTCCTGGTGGATTTGGAGCTTGATCTGTTTTGTACCCCAGAGCTGGGCTCTGCCATGCCTGGGTCTTTCTGAACATCTAGTGATCTGGTGTCCGTCGATTTCTGATATGTGTGTTCACATAGCTTGCTGTGCATGTGGGCATGGACACTTCCACCAAGGCCATCTTTCTGGAACAGTGTGGCAAGAACCGAAGTTATCGGCATACAGATATACGAGGTTTCCAGCCTGAGGGTGGAGTGTGCCTCTCAGGTGGCCCGGAAGTGATGCACTCTGTTGTCAGCATGAAGGGAGTCTGCCGGCATGTTTCTGTTGAGGATGTCGAGGTGGCCTTTTCCCGAGATGCAGGCAGGTATACTTCAGGTGTCCGTGTGCCAAACAGGTGTGAGAGAGGGAATGTCCTTCAGAGTGCCTTCTCTCTCCTCAAGATGTTAGCCTATGCTGTCCAGGTGGCCGCTATGGTCACTGGCATCCCCAGAGTTGCCCGTCTTTGTCACAGGCCCCGCTGATGAGTTTAACCTCTCTCCAAATGCTGACAGCCCCTCCCACTGAGCATTCTGTCCTCTCTTCAAGGGATAAAGAAATGCCCCAGTGAAAATGCAAATGAGGGAGTGACTGTAGTAAAGGTGTTTTACCAGGAGTTGATTGAAAGCCTGGTTCAATTCTGTCCTGACCACTTCCTGGTCATTAGACTGTGAGACTGAGACCCGATGTCTGTGTTCTTAGCGCGGCGTCCTTTCTCTAGCGGAAGGACCAAACTCAAGTGGCAGTCCCCTCACGCTTTACGAACACAGCACTTACGGTGTCTGGAAGTGGCCGGGTCCAGGAGTAATGGGAGTTTCCTATGGTTGCAGGTACGTCTGTGATTACACCTACTACCTTTCCCTGTACCTCGGAAATGGGCACGCAGCGCTCATCCATGTCCCTCCGCTGTCACACCGGCTCCCAGCCAGCCTTCTGGGCAGAGCCTTGCAAGTCATCATCCAAGAAATGCTGGAAGACAGTGAGGAGGTCCAGACTCAAAAGTACAGCAGCCAAAGGGAAGCCGCAGGGGGATGCCTCCTTTAGAGGAAGTGTTTCAACCCTCGGTGGAAAAGCCCGCTGTGCTGCGGAGTCTCTGAAAGAGTGGCTTGTGAGACAGGGTACATGGCTGGGGTGGGGATGGGGGGAATGAGGCCACAGAACGACAGGGTTAGTTTAGTGTCCAAAGCGAAGAGAAGATTCCCAAAGGCAGATGCCTCACAGGGGATTAGCTAGCTGAAGCTAAGACTTTCAGGACTTTTTTTTTGGTTTTTCGAGGACAATTTTATTGCAACCCAGTAGTTTCCCTTCCAAGGCTGTGTGGTCCTTCCTACATTGATGGGGTGATGGAGCTGCTTCAGAGGTTCCAGAAATGGAGATGTAGCTCTGGCTCCAGGGGCCCCAATTCTGGTCCCTAAGCTTGTCATTTAGGTCTTCTGAATGGCTTTGGGGGCCACCCAGTCTCTAGTGTTTGGCTTTCTCCTTTCTCTGTCTCTGTCTCTCTCTTGTCTCTGTCTGTCTTTCTCTGTCTCTCTCTCTCTCTTTTAACAATTTTTAATCGAGTAGTTCAGTGGTATTTATTTCATGCACTCTGCGGGGTGTTCATCATCACAGTGCATCTCTAGAACTTTCTCGTTGGAATGCGAAATGCTACCCCAGGCTCCTGTGTTTGAAGCACTTGGTCCCCAGCTGGTGGTGGTGTGTTGGAGGGCTGTAGAATCTTTAGATGGTGGAAGCTTGCCTGAGAAAGTGAGTTACTGCCAGCAAGTGTCCACATTTTATAGCCCTCCCCCTGCACTTCCCACTTCCTGTCACTCTGGCTTCCGGAAAGCAGATGCCACGTGACCAGCCTGCCTCCTGCTGCTGCCACTATGGCTTCCCTTTGAACTGTATGTACACCAGAACAAATTGCTTTTGCCCCAGCACCCGGCCACAACAGGAGGAAAAGGAAGGGATCCACCATTAAACAACAGCTCCCTATTGTTTCTCTTCCTCAGTCTTTGGCAAGCACCGCTATACCCCATTTCTACCTGCACGAGTCCTGTACCTAATGTAAGTGGAACCTTACATTATCTGTGTCTCTAGGTTCATCCATGTGGTAGCACAGGATAGGATCTCATTGCCTTGTAAGGTTGAACACTACTCCACTGTATGAATACACCACACTTGTTTTCCCCACCATCTATAGACGGTCACTTAATAAATGCTGCTTTGAACATTGATGTCTGAGTATCTGCTCAGGTTCCTGATTTTCAGGGTTTGTTTTTTTTTTTTTTTCCTTTGTCTATACCCAGATGCGGTGGTTTGAATAAAGATGGTCTCTGTAGACTCATAGGGAGTGGCATTATTGGAGGTGTGTTGGGATTCCTAGCCACTCCTCCATTGACATGACTATACATGCGCAGTTCAGTAGCCAAGCAAGGGGCCTTACGTCCTACTTAATCCATGTGCTGCGTGATCTCGTAATTTGCGCACAGCATGATTATGCAATCTGAGTATGTGTGGTGTATGTCGCTCCATAAGGCCATATGAGCATGTGCAGGGGAATCCTTAAAAAGCTGGTCACAGACTCCTCCTCTTCCTTCTGCTCTCTCCTCCTCCCCCATCTCTCCTTCCTCGTAATAAAACTCTGATAGTGAATCTTGTTGTGCCTTGTGACCTTTCCGCACAGAGTAAAAGTGCCGCATTAAAACCAACAAGGTGTGGCCCTGTTGGAGTAGTTGTGGACTTGTTGGAGGAAGTGTGTCACTGGGGGTGGACTTTAAGCTCAAACCAGGCCTAGCGGCTCACTGTCTCTTCCTGCTGTCTCTGGATCCAGATGTAGGACTCTCAGCTACCTCTCCAGCACCATGTCTGCATGCATGCCACCATGCTTCCTGCCATGATGATAATGGACTAACCTCTGAACTGTCAGCCAGCCCCAATGAAAGGTTTTCCTTTATAAGAGTTGCCATGCTCATGATGTCTCTTCACAGCAATAAAACCCTAACTAAGACACCAGAGGTGAGTGGCACCTGGGAATTCCGTTTAGCTTTTTGAGGGAGTGCAATGCTGTTTTCTACAGTGGCTGCACCACTGTTCCTCCCCACTGGCTGGGTTTGCTCAGAAAGCCAGCTCGGGAACTGGACTTGGCTCTTCGCCATCGTCAGCATTACCCTTACTTCAAAAACATCAGGATCCTCTTGTCTGAGTCACTTTTCTATTGCTGTGATAAGACACCATGACCAAAGCAACTTACAGAAGAAGAATTTTGTAGGGGGCTTACAGTTCCAGAGGGTTAGAGGCCATGACCATTATGGTGGTAAGCAGGGCAGCAGGCAGGCTGGCATGGTGCTGGAGTGGTGTCTGAGAGCTTATATCTCATCCACAAACACAAGGCAGAGGAGAGAGAGAGAGACAGAGACAGAGACAGAGAGAGACAGATACAGACAGAGACAGACAGAGACAGAGAGACAGACAGATAGTCAGAGAGACAGAGACACTGGGAATGGCTTCTGCTTTTGAAACCTCAGTGACACACTTCCACTAACAAGGCCACACCTCCTAATCCTTCCCAAACAATTCCACCAACTGAAGACCAAGTACTGAGACTTATGAGCCTGTGGGGGCTGTTCTCATTCATATGACCACCTTCCTGTTTCACCTTTTGTCTTCATTTTAGGACACTGAGCCGGGTTTTGTGCCAAGCTGCGCATAGCCAAGTCCTGTGTGTCTACTACATCAGTGTCTTTTGGGTACCCATTTCATTATGAGCCCCGTCAGGAGCACTGTTTCCTCTGAAGAAGTGGATGAAAGTAGCTACTAAATGCTGGGCAATTTCTTGTCATGTCGGTATGCTCAAAACTGCCGTTTGCTACTTATGTCTGAAAAACAAGCAAATAATCACAGTGGCTTACTGTAAGAAAATGCATTTGTAGCCTAATAGCTAAGGGAGACTGAGTTGGGGTGATAGTTCAATGGCATTGTGGGGCATGAGGCCTAGTCTACATGCGTTCCAGGACAGCCAAGGAGAGAGAAGGGGAGATGGGGAGAGGAGCAGGAGAGAGGAGGAGGGGTACGGAGAGGGGGTAGAGGGGAGGGGGAGGGAGAGAGAATATGAATGTACAAGGCCCTGGGTTCAATAGCCAGCACTACAAAGAGCCACCAAAGCCCAGTGTCAAAACCAAAGGAACTGAATAGCTCTCATCCCCCCCCACCCCAGCCCCCAGACAGGGTTTTTCTGTGTAGCCCTGGCTGTACTGGAACTTGCTTTGTAAACAAGGTTGGCCTCGAACTCACAGAGATCCACCTGCCTCTGCCTCCCGAGTGCTGGGATTAAAGGCGCGTGCCACCATTACCACCAGGCTGCTCTCATTTCTCTTGCTTGAAGAAAAGACTTTATGATACTCTCTGCAAATAAACCAGGAACATTTGACATATGGCAGATCCAAGTCACATGAAGGCAGATGAAGGCCAAAGGTGGGTTGGAATGGTGCAAGCCAGCTGCACAGAGCCTAGCTGCTCGGCTGGTCCCATAGAGGCCCTTCTCTGTGAGCAGAGGGCTTCTGCCTAAAGCCTGATGTACCGTGGTTCTGGGAGTGGGCTCTCCAGCGATACTTCTTATCACTTGGCACCAGCCAGACACATTAAAAAACATTGCAGGTTTTTTTGTTTGTTTGGTTTTTGTTTTTTTCAAAGATACCTAGTTGGGATGCCCAGAGCTCCCCACTGATGACCAGCCCTTCCATTTCCCCTTCTGCACCTCTGCAGTTTCCCAAGACCCCAGGGACCCAGCTGCATTGTGGTTTTTGTAATTGGCCCCGGCAATACACACTGCACCCTGTTCAGTCACGGCTTTTGTATGTTTGATGGTTTTATGTGGGTGGTTTTGTATGTTTGATAGCCACAGTATGAAAGGCTGGCCTCCATTGGTCATGTAACAGATGGGAGGATTGGAGCATGACTGTGTGTGCCTATAATCCAGACTAATAAAAAGTCCCGCCTCTGCGGGGGGGGGGGGGATTGTGAATATCCAGTGAAGGGGGGGGGATGAGAAAATGTCACCAACAGCACATTAGTACCAAAAAAAAAAAAAAAAAAAAAAAAGGCTCTGAGTGTGGGTCCTTAAGCTTGTGGCTTGGATATGGTTGTAAGGTGGTTTCCCGAAAGTTCGTGTGTTGAAAGCTTGGCCCCCAGCATGCAAATGGTAAGCAAAGGCAGGGCCTTTAAGAGGTAGGGCTCGCCGGGCGGTGGTGGCGCACACCTTTAATCCCAGCACTCGGGAGGCAGAGCCAGGCGGATCTCTGTGAGTTCAAGGCCAGCCTGGGCTACCAAGTGAGTTCCAGGAAAAGGCGCAAAGCTACACAGAGAAACCCTGTCTCGAAAAACCAAAAAAAAAAAAAAAAAAAAAAAAAAAAAAGAGGTAGGGCTCATGGGAAGTGCTTAGGCTAGTTGCCCTGGGATGTTACATATTCTTGAGGGAACCGTGTGCTCTCTCGGGTGTTGAAAGAGCCTGCTGGCTTCTGAACTTCTCTCTGGCTTGTTTTGGGACGTGATGACTTCCTTTTGCCATCAGCTATGAGGTCATCACCAGAGCGGAGCCAATGTTAGCACCATGCCCTCAAATCTTCAGGAAAGTTAAACTCTGTCCTTCAGTGAGCCCACCTCAGGTATTTTGTTATATTGTCAACAGAGGTTATCTGGACCTGTGGGAATAAATATATAGAACCCACTTAAGAGGTGACTCAGGGGGGAGGGAGAGGGTCTGACTTTTATAAAAGGTCCACCATCTTCACCCTCAGAAGCGGCTGCCGCTGGCCAGGCAGGCTTACTGTAAAGCACACAATGGTATGCTGGAGGCATAGCACCAATCTGTGAGACCCAGAGGGAAATGTGACCTCCATAATCATCCAGTGAAGCTCCCTGAGCATTCGGTGAACAGAAACTCTGGGACAATGCCAGACTGTACCAGGATGTACTTTCAGAATGACGTTTTGATTATGAATCCAAATACTCATGAGATTCACTAGGTCCTGAGTCACCTTGACCTCTGCTTCTACTGCCTATGTCTTACCGTTCTGTTCTTCCTTTGGTGTCCTGCCTTTGTCTCTGAGCAGCTTCCTGTAATCAGTGTTTGGTGAGATGATTAGCTCACCCTCCCAAAAGTGCGGTTAAGCCTCTGGTCTGAGTCTAGAATGTATAGCTTGCTTCATCTCCCAACCGTAATCATCCTACAACTTCCCAGGACAAAGATGGCGATGTCAGTCTTTCAGAGTTCCTGTGGGCAAGCCTGATTACAATCCATGGGTGAGAGATGGATTAACATGTCACATCACCTTGCAGCTAAGCACACCCCACTTCTGACTTTCCTGGTTCTCTTCAGCACCTTCTGAGGCACGCCAACTGTGAAGTATTACCAAAGACATGGACATGCGCTTATTTAAGTCTTTGGCAAGCCCCCTCCTCGCCCCCAGAATCACATATATCAAACCCACCTTGGCCTTTGTCAATGGAAGGTCCAGAAGAGCCTGCAAACCAGCACTGAAAACTTTTTATGTATTCTAATCATCTCCTAGCTGATTTAATGGGGGAAGCAGTAGCTTCTCCGAGCTCAACAGCAGTTTGCATTCAGAGCAGCTCAGCTGTCAGGGACCCGAAATGCTTTCGCACCGAGCATTTCCAAGTGGCACGTGTGAATGCACATGCCACAAGAAGTTCAGCTCCCCAGTGAGGTGGGGGATGGCTCCAGAGCAGAGGGGAAACAAACTTGGGAGACAAAGGTGCATACAGAATCATTTTATTTAACTTAACCCATGTGGTACTTTAACTACTAGAAAAAAGCAGAGTAATAGAAACTCAAGTGGCCTTGGCTTCAGCCATTCAAAATAGACAAAGTTTCTTTTTTCATAATGTAAAGAATCCCGAGTATGTCGCAGTAACAGGAATAAATTCTTACAACAGAATATACAAAAACATTGAATTTTTTCATCTACTGATTTTTTTAAATATAAACAGAGGGTTTTTTTTAGGAATAATTTATACACAGAAAGTTATTTTATGTAACAAATTGGCCATATTATTATCTTTTTAAAACTTTTTTCTCTTTTTTAAGAAAATTTTCAACAAGAAAACTCAGAAATGCATTATTGGCGATGCATCTGTTCCATCTCGCCTTCTGATATTTTTTTTCTTTAAATCCCAGAGGTAGACAAACTCTGGCAAATCTCTCCCTCAACCTCACTGGCTTAGGAAACAGACAGGTGATGTCACCAGGCAGGTATCTGTTCCACCTGTGTACATGTCTGCACACCGCCCAACGTCCACGAGAAACTGAAAAGACAAATCCAATCCAACCCGACCCACCAATGGTTCCTAGACCTTTTTCCTGTAGAGTTAGACAGTTCCAGATGTTTTCAACAACCGTATCTTCTGGAACTGTAGAGACATGGCCAATAATGCACTGGGAGCCTAAGGACATGGATTTTTAACTCTTAAAAAAAATTGGGGGACAGGGAGACATGTTGTGGTTTTTGTTAAGAGTTTGTTCTGTATTGGAAACATGTACCTTCAGCATTTGGCCTTAAATACAAGTAGGCACAGCCTTCCCTGGAATCTGAGGAGCCATGTCAATGGCCTGCACATCAGAACTCTTTGTGTGATTACCGTGAAGCCTTTCTGGGTCCTGAAGCCCTCCCATCTCTATGGCATTGCAGAAGTAGGACAAACACCAGCCCTGAGCCAGATGCCACCAGTGAACACCATCCCACCTTGCTCAGTGGCCACACACTGCTACTTCCACACCCAGCAAGGGTCTTGGTACTTTGCACCTGTTTAGGCTGCTACGCTCCACAGGGAAATGATCAGTAAAGATGATTCCTTCCCCAGCTAAGGGTTCCAAGACCAAGACACTGAAGAATACAGGAGTACTTTTAAAACCACTGTCGTTCTTTTTCTTTCTTTTTTTTTTTTTCCTTTTTTTCTTTTTTACAAACTAGAGCACATAGCATGTGGGAAAGAGGGTGAACCACAGCTTGGGTGGGGCTGGGGGAATTTTTTTTAATTTTTTTTTTTTGGTTTTTTTTTTTGGCATATTGTAAAGCTAGCTAGTAAACAAGTGTCAAAAAAAAAAAAAAAGACCATAAACACATATTTGCACACACAGAGGGGAAAAAAGTGTTTTTAAATTATTTCCGGCAATTATAAACTACAAACATTTTATAAAATTATTCTATGTTCTTACAAAAATGCAATGAAACATTTAATTAGTTCTTGTAAACCAGATCTTCGTCAACTGACTACCCGTAATCTACTGGACTTAGAAGCAAGCCCTATTGGAAACGATAATGAGTGACTAATTTAAAAAAAAATGTTTACTGGAAAGATGCAGACACAAATGTGGACACACAAATCAGTGATTATGAAGTCCTTACATAAACAAAATAAAATCAATCCCTAGCATGCCCCAGACCGACAACTCAACTGGTGAGCATGATGGAGTCTTGAGTTCTTCAACATGTGACTTAGCTCTAGAAGTTTCCAGAGCAGGATGCTAAGTTTATTATCTGAAACCAAATGCCCACGATGACGCCACAGCCTCGATGTAATCTCACACCTTCAGAAACCATCAAATCCAAATATGGTCCATGCTTCTTCCAAGCCCTTTACGCTTCCGTCAGCAACTCTCTTCATGTCCTGATCCCAGTTACTATGGCTTCCTACTGCATGGTCATTCCATCATTCTATCAAGGAATGTTGGTTTCTCTAAATAACCAACTGGTTGTCAAAGTCGGAGGCCCCAAGTGAAGCCCCTGGCCTGTGCAAGGTCTCTATCTTCAGCACCTCTGTCGAGAGAGGCTCACTTTAAACAAACATCCTGTCTTGAAGTTCTCATTTGTACCAAAACCTAGTTCAGAGTGGTGTGAGAAAGTTTTGACCATCGTTACTGGTTCGCAAGGAGTGATGGATCTCTCTGGTCTAGGTCTCCCAATGCTGCTGCTTAGCCCAGGAAATGAAAAGACATCAGACAAACACAAAGTAAAATAAAATAAAAAATCCAAAACCATATATTGATTACTGTTAAAAATGGGCCAAAGCATATCAATACGGTGGTCTTGTCACTGCAGGATGTCAATGTTTAGGAAAGGAGTTGCCTTCAACACTGTGTGGCCACTCTCCGAGGACCCAACAATGACGACAGAGGGCCTTGGGTAAGCATCCTAGCCTTCTCACCCACCTGAGCTTAGTGTGACCTTGCCACAGCAGCTTGCTTGCTTCAGGTACAGCCACTGCCAACAGAGGTGGGCTGCTAAGGTGGGCTCCAGGAGCTCACAATTGGCTTAGAACTTGGCATCATACAGAGCTCATCCGTTAGCCTATCCGAAAAACACTACTGCATACCAAACACTGCCATCTGCTCATTTCATAACGATCACTTGTCTATCTTATGAAGCTGCTTTTCCTACCATTGAACTGCCCGAGTCATAAGAAACAGGCTGGAGCGAGAGGCCAATGATGGCCTCCAACAGTCTTCTATGTTCCGGGGAGGAAGCCTCATTCCAACTAAGAGTCAATGTTATGGCATTCCTGAAAGGAGATGGGGTAGTGTGGGTCTCACACAGCTCAGGTTCGACTGTGTCTCCACAACTCAGCTTCTGCTGCCTCAAGAAAAGACTTTGTGGGAGAACACCTTAAAGTTCGCATCACCAGAACAATGTGCCTCAGTGGTTCACGTTACTTCAAGCAGTGTGAGCTGCTGTCAGGAAAGGAAGTTGCATGAAAAAGGCTGTAACTCAGCTTGGTAAGATTACTTGGAGCATATAAAGAGAAAAATCAGGAGGAGGTGGGAAAAAGCAGCATGAAAGTAGGCTAGAACTGTGGATACGTGATGCCTTGCAATAGCCAAGGTGGGCGGGTCGGTCCAGCAAAATGACTGCACCATCATACAAGCAAACTTTTCTTTTTATTGAAGTGGTTTCTGGAGCATTTGTTATGATGGGCACTACACTGTTAAATGCTCTCTACTTAAAAGAAAAAAATCTACATAAAACAACACCAAGAACTTGGACAATTAAAAAAAAAAAAAAACAACAAACCCCAAAATGAACTCTTATAACCAGCTGAATGATCTGTAGAAATCCAGTTATGGAAACTGGTAGGTATGTGCAAGAGAGGAGAGGCCACTATACCATGGGATCACCTAGAGTGTAGAGGAAGGAAAAAACCCTGATCAAACAGTATCTCCCAGGGACCCTGTGAGCTCTTAGGAACTGAGAGAAGGGCGGCAGTCTGGCAGGAGGAAAAGGACTCCTGAGCTTAACTTGAAGTACCGAACTGTTAGGCGGTTCTCCACACTGGGGGGAAAAAAATCACCCACCCTGTTCCCCAGCTAAAGTCCCCAGGGCCTGTGAGAGCAGCTGCTGGAACCGAGGAATGCACCGTCCACCCCCATGAGCAGCAAAATGATGGGATGGACAGAGGCAGAGCACAGGGAAGGCTGCGTGCCAACCACTGGCTGTCCAGCCTCGAGGAGGTTTGGTCAGTCCTTGTTTAGCCCTGGGGGACAGGGAGGAGGAAGGAGGTACAGCAGCCTGCAGGGGGTGCAGGCTTTGACCTGCCCCCCTTTATCATACTGGCCTTCTTTCAGAAGCAGGGTGAGGGCAGAGTTCTCCAACTGCTGACATGGCTGTACCTCGGAGAGAAACCAATGCAAGACAGCAATGGCGGATGCCCCTGCCACAGTGCAGGCCTAGAAGAGCAGCAGAGGGAGCCAACAGGACACCCTACATGTGCACACATCAGGACTCTCAGACAATCTGTGTTGGTGCCTCCTGCTCTCAAAACCTGGGAGTACCTGCTCTCTTGGGGATGATGTATGTCGGTCATTCAATCTGTATAAAGTTCTGTTCCAAGTCAGCCAGCCGAGGATGGGCAAGGGAACCCCTCCACTGGTGTGCTCTGGGCACATGGGGGGGGGGGGCTGGGTTGGAAGCAGGGAAACCTGGGAGGGAACCAGGTGAGGAAGAGAATAACCAAAGATGCCCCAGGAAAGGTGAGCTTTTGGAGAGGAGTGGGGGAGGCTGAGTGAGTTAGTGTTGCTTTGACCCCAGAATCCAGCCTGGCCTCTCTCTGTTTCACCCGGGTATGTGGCCTGTGGTGTGGATGAGGTTACCAGTATCATTGGCCTGTTGTCAGGTACTGAGAAGTGTGAGATGTATTGTTTTATATATACACGCATGAAAAATAAGAGTGAGGTAGATAAATGTTTCAAAAACAAAACTCCCCCCCAATCAAAAACTGTCCTCTCTCTCTCTCTCCCTCTCTCTCTCTCTCTCTCTCACACACACACACACACACACACACACACACACACACACACACACACACACACACACACACACTTTTCCTCAGTATTTAAATTCATAATGGGGGCTTCTCTACAGTGATTAAAACAGGTATCACAAAATAAATTAAAACTCCTACATGTAATACCTTCTTAATAAAATTTTTTTCTCCTTTTTTTTTTTTTTTTAAGGGGAAACACTGTGGGGCAGAGGCTACTAAGAGCCGTGAGCCTGTAACTACAGACAAACCAGAGAACTATAAACTTTCTTTTCTGTGTTTAATCTCCAGTCACAACTGCAATCATCACCTTCCAGCTTTTTTCTTGCTCATAATTGAAATATTTCCATCCCAGAAGCAACTCTTAGGCTGTCACCACTCTGGTAAGCATTAAAGACTCAACAGGACCGCCAGGTCCAGAGGTCTGCCATTTTGGCTAAGGAGCAGCGAAGGACCCCAGGGCTGCCATGGGGTGCTCTGCTCCATCTGCTACTCAGACCTTCTGATCTGGGAATGGGCTCCAGAACGCCACTGAGGCTGCGGCTTCTGGCCATGGGGTGTTGGTACCCTGCACCTTGCTCACATGGAGGCCACCCATTCAGACATTCTGGTTCTAAAGACAAGTAAGTCGGTCTGGTGAGGGTGATGGCAGAGGGGCCGGTAGGTCACGCTCTGCTGTACCCTAGGGACTCATCAGCTGTGTGTGTGTGTGTGTGTGTGTGTGTGTGTGTGTGTGTGTGTGGTGTGTGTGTGTGTGTGTGTGTGGTGTGTGTGTGTGTGTGTGTGTGTGTGTGTGTGTGTGTGTGTGTGTGTGTGTGTGTGGTGGGGGGACCCAGAAGGATTAAATATCCGTTAAAAAAAAAAAAACCCAAATGCCTACTGTCTGCAGTTAAAACTGCTATTGTATCCCAAAATGAATATGTTTATGTGTGTATCACGACCCAACCAAGAACAGAGGGAAGGCAAAGGTGTGCCTTCCAACAATGGGGGCTATAAACAGTAAATCAGGGTGGGGGAGATTTTTTTAACCTTTTTGTTTCTGACCTGAGTTCGTGGCATGTCTTGCATGGTAACAGACTCCAATGCTGTGTGCAGGTTAGTGTGGGAATCAGAGTAAGGCCCAGCAGGACCTGGATCCTGGCCTCCCATCCTCCTCTGTCCCCGACCAGCACTGCGCCCACAGAGCCTATGGGTTAGAAGATAATGAACGGGGCTGCAGGGAGCAGGGGAAAGGAGATGTATTTATAAAAAGGCATCCAACAGTTCATGGCAAAGTATGTTCTAGAAGCATCAGTTACTGGAGAAGAGGAAGGAAAATCACACTCTAGTACAAAAGCATAGGAAGTTTCTTGGAGTGAGCGGAAAGGAAGAAGAGGGTAGGAGGACCTGAAAGTTTCATAGATTAAATCCACAAAGATAAAGAACAAAAATAATAGCAGCGTTTTTGTTTTTCCTGTACAGACGTATAGATGAATATCTGAACCGTAAAAAAGTTATAAAAGTGACGTTGAAGACGATGTGTATGCAAATGTCCCATGGTCTAACATAGAACTGAGAGACCCATGAAGAAGTCCTAGTAACAGAGACCATGTCAATGCTTGGATCCACTGCCTGCGCTGCTGCTTCATGCTGCTGTGCTGCCTGAAGCCCCTTCCTTGCACATCTGCACCAACGGCTGGGCTGAGTTCCTGCAACCTCTGGGGGCCAGGAGGGAGGCTGGGGCAGGGGGAGGAGGCTGGTATGAGGGCCACCTTGACCCACAACCTGCCCTTCAGGCTTGCTCATGGCCATCTCCTCCAGAATTCTTGGGGTGCTGTGGTGGGTGGGGTGGGGACAGGGAGCCAGTTCAGCCTTCCCCCATCTTCAGTGAGGGCAGGCTCCATCTTGCCCAGTTCTCCCAAACAGTAACCTAGTCGTCATAAAACAACGAGACCCAGGGGGACGTGGGCTAGAAGAGCACACCGGGGCACCGTGGAGGCATGGCCAACGTGTCCCTCGAATGGTATTATCAACTTGATGCCATGTTTCATCCCATGCCTCTGGACAAAAGGAAATCAGCGCAGGGAGTGTGCGCACGAGAAAAAAACAAAAAAAACAGAAACAAACAAACAGAACTTTGGCAAAATTTGGCAGCATGAAAATGATAACAACCATGGATGAACAATGGCCCTTTGAAAACTTCAGATGATCCTAAAAAGGTTAAAGATACAGTTAAAAAATTCCATCTCAGTGTGTGCATTTTTTTTTCTCTTTTTTTTTTGTAAAGACCTACGGTGTCAGGCAGGTGTGTATGGGGTGATGAGGAGCCCCAGGGATAGCTATTAAGTCAATCTGTTTTTTTGTTTTTTTTTTAAAGGCTTCCCAGCTGGGCTTTCAGCAAACATTTTTTTTCCATTGTGAAGCAGAAAAAAGAGAAAGGAGAGAGTGGAAGTAGAAGAGAGAAAGAGGAGAGAGAAGGAAGGCAGAAGAGAAAGGCGGAGAAAGAGGAGACTCGATTCTCGAGTGTCCTGTTGCTCTTAAGTGCTGTCCTTAAGGTTTGCAGAGGCCCATGTCAGTTAAGGGTTCGGGTAGGGAAATAAAAAGTTGCTTGCATATCGAAAAAAGGAAGGTCCCAAGTGTGTTTACTGCAGAGAAGCCGTCTCCCGTGGGCAGCAATGGCAGTTCTGAAGATCCACTGAGGTACAGGAGGCTTGTGAATAGATTGTTATGACCTGCTCTCCCCCTGCCCACCGCGTGGGCACACACGCGACTGTCTGCCCGTGCTTCGGTGTCTGAGGATCAGCAGGTTGAAGACTGGGGCAGAGGCAAAGCCCTCTCATTGGCGCGTCCCCCGTTCATGTGAGCATAAGGCTGTCTCTCATCGAAACTGGCGCGGAGAACCAGTACTCCAGGGCCCGGGCCGTTCTCGGCCTTGTGTCCTGAGTGTCTTTCAGGCAGAGGCAGGGAGGCTGAGGAGGCCGAGGGGTCCAGCGGCACACTCTCCATGTTCTCAGGCTCCAGCTCCAGCTCCAGCTCTTCCGGCTCGGGAGGCTTGTTCTCCTCACTGTAGTAGAAGGAGACCTCCTGAAAGCTGGGCTCCATCTCATCCTTGATGCTGCCAATGATCTCCAGGAAGGAGGGCCGCATCTTGGGGTTGTACTGCCAGCACATACGCATCAGTTCAAACCTAAGGGGGAGACGGAAAGGGGCTGAGATGCAAGAGACCTCTGGCTGAGGTCAGAGTGGCCCAGACAGCTGGACCATCTCTGCACCCCTGGCTTCTCATCTGGATGCTAAGAAATAAATACTAAGAAATAAAACAACCTATTTTCTGTCTGAAGCATCTCTTCCAGCCATGGTTCCAGAACCAGACCCAGAAAACCTCCACTGTTCCACGAAGGAGAATCATAGCTCCCCTGACAGCCAGCATCCTCTGTGCCCCCATCTAGGACATTTCTAAGCTTCTTCCTGGCACTAGGGTGCCCCTGGCAGCGGGCCTGAGGAAGGAGGCGGCAGGGGTGCCAGACAGAAGGACCACACATCCCAAGCTTGCTACTCAAGCCAGCACCTGCTTACTGCATGTCCCATGAAGGCAGAGCCCTAACGGCAAGATCCAGGCTGCCCCCCGATCAGGGTCCTAATAGAAACCTCCAGTCAGATGCCAACAAGCCAGGGAAAGGCCAGAGCCTGGGTTTCTTCTACAAGCAAGGCCAAGGTAAGAACACAGAAAGCCCATGCCGCACCTCTATCTCCCCAGAGGTCACAAACTTCTGAAAAGCCCCCCGAGTCACAAGGGCCAGCAGTCACGCATGACAGAGGAAGGCTGTTCATGCAGCCACCACCCTGACCAGGAAAGGCCTGGATGTGGAGAGTAGAAGCAGCCCTAAGCAAGTGAAGGCCTGAATTAGCCACATCAAAGACTCCAGTCCCATGGGAGTGGCAGTCTTTCCCAGTAATGCTCAGAGATGGTAAAGCCTTCCTGAGGTCTGAGTGCAAACATTGACAGTGTGTGTAGATGTCTGTTGTCACTTTCTCCCGCTAGGTATTTATGGCCTGAAACTGCTTCCGTGCAGAGACTGCTCCCACAGAGATGAACTAAACCTGCCTCCTCCTCCAGCTGTATATAACAACCCCGCTTCCTTGTTTATCTGTATGCAACAACGCTGACTCCCCGTTCAGCTATATACAATAAACACGCTGGGCTTCCAGAGCCCAGTCCACCCAACCCCAGGTTTCCTATGTCCACAAGCTTGTGCTTTCTTGATTCCCTTGACGTCCCTAGTCAAGTCAGGGTTCTGGTACCCAGGGCATACTGAGTGCTATATCCAGGCTTTGACAGATGGACAGGAGGGAGAGAAAGGGCATACAGGGGCGGTCACGATTCTGAGCAGGGGCCACCCAGCAGCCCTCATCCACAGGAATGTTAAGACCAAAGTACCTTCCACCTCTGTCCCTGAAGAAAATTCAGTTTTGTTTTAAAACGCCTGCTCAACAGATGCTTTACACTAAAATCCACTAAATGGAACTTCGCAGACACAAGAGTCTCACAGCACCCCAAACTGGATTCTAGCATGGATTGGGTCAGGCTGATCACTGGGCCACCAGGCCACTTCTTTACAATGAGGCTTGCAAATAATCCCAAAGGGGAAAACCCATACAAAAGCAGTCACACGTAGGTATGAAGTGGCCCATGGAGAGAAAGGCACCATTGCCCAGCTGGCCAGCTTCCTCAGAAGCCCTGGGTAAAGTCAGGTCAGCTGGAGGGCAGTGATATTAAGAGAGGATGGGAAAGGGTGAGTTGGAGGTCCATCCAGAATTAAGCATTCAAAGGGCTCGGGGGGGGGGGGGGGCAGCCTGTTTTTGTAAGGTGAATTCTACCGGAGTAGAGCTGGTTACACATCACCTGTGACTGTTTTTAAGCTCTTCTGTAGTTCGAGCAGTTAAAGGCTGTTTAGCTTACAACCCTACAATATGTACTATCTATCCCTCCGGGGATGAACAACACCACCCCCCCCACCATAAGGTGGCCAATGCCTGTGTCAGAGGGACACAAGCTGGGTCAAGACAAGGCTAACTAGTTATTTTCACTGGGGCCAAGTGATGGTCCCGGTGGTATCTGCCAGGTTGCAGGTAGGCAGTAAGAGATTTGGGCATGGGGGCCACATTAGTCTTCAGGAGCCAGAGATGTTTCTCTGCTATGACAACGATCACCACCCTAATTTTATAGATAAGGAAAAAGCACCAACCGGGACACTTAATCATTTGTCTGAAGTCACACTAGTGAGATGGAGCAGGAGTGAGGCGCTCTGTCTAACAATATAGTTATACTTTCGTTACCTGAGTCAGAGTAACCATGGTCCCACTAGGAGACTGCCTTCCCCTGGCGCAGTTCACAGACAGATCCCACGAGAGGGCTGAGTCTGCATCGAGAGCAGGCAGGTAGCACGCTCCTTGCCTATTCTGGTTAGGCGGCAAAGAAGCCTGTTCTCCCACGTCCCCGTCATTTCCCCCCAAATTAATCAAAATGGGATGTAAATACAACAAGGAACTCATCTCTGTGGCTGGGCTGCAATTTCCTCTCTGGCCGACTGGTGTATTCCCTGAATAGAAAAAGAGCATCTGGGGGCAGGAACATGAGATATGCCTGGCTCCATGCCCTGTGGCCAGGGGTGGGGGCCGGGGCCGAGGAGGTGCCACCAGCAGGCCAGTGGTGCGGTGACATCAGTACACACAAGCCATGTGATGCCTGCTTTAAATCACTCCAGAGCCAGCCCTTCCAGGGCTGCCCATAAAAGGAAGTCTTTTTGCTCTGTGCGATTTAAGACCTTGTTTTATACTCTTTCCACAAGAAAACTCTCCAGGAGACTCTGGGATTAATAAGCTGGTAAAATGCTTCTTCTAAAGAGCACATTTTAAAACTCCGGTGAGTGAGAGCTTTGTTTTTAGAGAGCATGCCCCTCTTTGAAGGTGTATACCCAGCTCTCCCCCAGAAATGAAGGAAGGCTCAGGTGGAAGTCCTGCCCTATCTTGAAACAGCTTTCCGGGAGAAAGGTCTATCCCAGGGATATCTGCACCCTGTTATTTCCACCCTCCTCTTGGCTCTTGAGTCCCCAACCACACCCCATGTCCTGAACTGGACAGGCACTGGCAAGCTGGGATGTGCTCAGTAGCTCACGTCTACAGCCCTCCTGCTGCCGACTGTTAGCACTCTAGCACCCAGTGGTGACTCTACCCAGACTTTAGGAAGGTCCTACAGGGCTGAGAGTGAGTCCCCTTCTAGCATCCCCAAACAGCCAAGGATGTTTTAGGGGCTACTTCTCAGCTAGGATCTGAAGGGGGCGGGTGTGCTAGACAGCCCAGGCGCTGGCACTTAGTTCATGCCATGGCTCACCAGGCAGATATTGTCATCTGCCTATTTGGATCCTACTCAAGCAATTTATCTCTACAAAACCAGCCCCGGATTCCCAGCCACCTGGTGGGTGCTTGAAACTGAGAAAGGAAAAATGCAAAAGTAGTCCGATTTGACTGAGTATTATGTCTCAGCTGCATCTGAGCTGGGGATGCCGAGCTAATAAAAAGTTCCACTTCCTTCCTGAACCCTGCATCCTGAAGACTTGGCCCCTGAGTCTTTGGGGCTGAGCTCAAATCACCATCCCATCCTTCAGCATTAGGGCTGGGACCTGCTTCTGGGTCTCCAGGTTCTGTGAACTCTGGGACTAGCCTCTGAACTCAGCAGGGTTCACTGACAAATCTGTGTGCAAGTCACTGAAATCCAGGGGTGTTATGGAATATTCGTTTACACTGTCAAGATGTGTCTCTGCCTAAGGCGCCTTCTGATTGGTTTAGTAAAGAGCCAAATGGCCAACAGCTAGGCAGGAGAGACTAGGCAGGCCTTCCAGGCAGAGAAAGGAAACTGGGAAGAGGAATCTAGGAGCATGATTTCACCAGCAGACTCAGAGCAAGTCAGATGCGCCGTACTACCAAGAGGTAACCGAGCCACATGGCAGGCGTAAAGTGAAAAAACATTATGGGTTAGGTAAGTTAGAAGAGCTAGTTGGGAACAAGCCTAAGCTAGGGACAAGCTTTCATAATTAATCATAAGTCTCCGTGTCATTATTTGCGGGCTGGCGGTCCAAAGACAATCCGACAAGAAAGCTTGTTACACAGGGGTGAAGAGGGTAATGATGGGCTCTGTCTACAGTTTAAACATGGAAACCAGTCCTGCTCCGATCTCACAGGACTTGCTAGATTAATTCAAACGGAGTCATGGCCCTGCACTCAGTCCAGGGTACCCTGGGGTTTGACGGCAAGCCTTTCCTCTAAAGCTAGAACACTTTGTGATACTGGACACTTGGCTACTGCTGAAGCAACCTGGTTCACATGCAGGTACATTGAGGCCACAACACACATGAAGAAGCCCTTCTTCTACAGGTGAGACCCAACAGGTTTCAGACTGCCCTCAAGGGTGTTCATTTACTGCATCGAAAGAATCCTTTCCCAGAACACGTCTTCCTCTCCTCAGCAGCCCAGCGGATTCAGAAGGACACCACACTCCCTGCTGAAGCCAGCGTGTCTCCCTCCACTATGTCCTTTTCTTAGAAAGGAGACAAATCTGCCAATGGGGTTCTGAATGGCAAAGCAGAAATGCCTTCCGAATCAATCATTTCACATTCAAGAGCAGCCTCTGTGTGTCAACTTCCTCCTCACTCGATGATGGGAACAGGAAGGCCACTGCCTTTCCCATGGCAGGTGGCTGCTTCCCAAGCATATTAAATTCATACCAAAAAAATCCAGTCAGCTGGAGATGGATCAACTTCAGGAGTCCCACGGGTTTCTGAGACAAATGTTTGCCCCAGTATAAAAAGAAAGAAAACAATACTTCTCCTGTGACCAGCCCTACACCACAGGAACAAAACTCACACCTGCTCTTTTGAACTGTTTCTCAGCTCTTGTGAAACATCACCGATTCTAGTATCCAAATCTATGCTGATGCGGTAGGCCCTCATGCAAATTTCTGGGCAGCCATGTTCACACACCTTCCCTTAAACTTGGCCCCGAATACCGACTAGTCTTACAATGGCCTAGTATGAAGACTGCTGCCCCACTGAAGTGGATCTAACTTAAAGAGGAAAACAAGAAATAGAGGTTGCCCGTTTGGCCGAGAAGCAGCAAGGTGCTGTGTTGCCAAGTGCGATGAGTGCAGATGTGGTGAGGACTGGGGTGGTCACAGACTCCAGGATCTCAAAACTGTTTCTAGCTGACCTCATTCCTACAACTGCAAGGGGCTAGCTTCTACGAACCGTCTGGTGGAGCCTCGCGTGGGACTAGGCTGGCCTACACCTCTACTGCACTTTCACAAGATTCTAAGCACAGTCACTAGCACCTCTGTGTGGGGTTCCTGCCCACTGTCCACACACCCAGCCTCTGTCTGTACATATCTCACCATCGGAGGCTCCATCTGAGTCTGTGTTTGCTGAGGAAGGGTAGCCAGATGAGTGTCTTTTGCACAGACAAGGGAAATCCTGACAATTCCCCTGGGATTCTTTCACAAGTGAAGCTGAACCTGATTTGAAAAGCGTTTCTAGAAAACTCCTATATTGGTCTTGATGCATCAGTGGGAATTCCCTACCTTGATGTTTACCCCCCCCACCCCCCCACCCCCGCGAACAACAGCTGAGCCCTGCCTGAAGGTGTGCACACCAAAAACCAGTACACCCCTCACAACCTGGACCTGATGAACCAATCAGAATACCTTCTTATCACCCTTGGAGACTCATTCTGGGAAGGTCCACTCTCCTGACCACCAACACTGAGCCACCAACACTGGACAGCAAAGCCAGGCCCCCACTCAAGAGGCTACAAATAAAACATGGATGCTGAATGCCCCACCAAGGCATATGTGGAGTTTCGTCCCCAGCTTGGCAACACTGGCGAACCTTTAAGAGGTGGAGCCTAGCAGGAGGGTGCCTTCAGGAGGATGACATCAGGACTGCAGCCCTCGAATGGCTCTTCTTCACTTTCTACCCACAAATGAGACTATCTGCTCTGACAGTCTCCTTCCACCATCAGAGCTGCCTGGCCACCAAAGCAATGGAACCCCCTTACGCCCCCCAACTGGGAGCCGATGCCGATGCTTCTCCCCGTGAGCGGATTACCTTGGAGGCACTGCGGGAAGTCACGATGCTCAACCCTGACGCATACGTGGCCCCACGGGTAACTGCCACCACCTGACAACTCTAACTGCCGCAGGATGCCATCTCACCAGAAGTGGAGCAAGGCAACAGTTTCACCAACACCCTGGCCCAAGAGAGATGAGCTCAACCTTGCTGCTGGTCCATACGACTCGCGGGGATGAAGCTGAAAGCAGATGGTTTGTGACCTGGTACTGGGGCTGTCTGAGGTTTAGCCTATGACCGCAAAGCTCCATGTGAACCTGCTGTACAGACCTGTCTTGTCTGCCAATAGCTTGGGGGAGCTCTTGACTCTGGCTTAACAGTATCAACTGTTGCATTACTGCCTTAAAAACTAAATTTTGCATGGAAAAAAAATGAGCCAGGATTGCTATCGTCCCATATTTCACAGAGACAGGGGGCCTGAGAAACCACAGTGCCAAGTGCCAATCAGTACTGGGGGACTAAGGAATACGGGATGGGATTAAGGCACTGCACAAAGTCACAGAACCAACAAGTTCATCTCCACCAAGAGACAGATGAGCCCTCTTCTAATGCTCTTCTGTACCCACGGCAACAGAGGGACTGGCTCTGGAGTTACTAATCCTAAGGGGCGGAGGAAATACATACAGCATGTCAGGGCAGTTGTCCGGCTTGTCCAGAAGGCCGCCCTCCATGACGAAGCGGAGAACTTGCTCGTTGGACAAGCCTTGGTATGGTTGCTCAGCCAGTGTGGCAATTTCCCAGAGGACGACCCCAAAGGACCTATGGGAGAAACAAAACTTGAGTAGCTCAGAAAAGGATGGGCGGGATGGGGTCCCCTTCCTTGTTAGCGTTTCTTCAACCCTAGGTGCTGAAAAAGCTCCTCGATGTGGTGACAGCACTTTGTATGTCAAACCAGCTACCTCGCTAAGTGTGGGCTATCTGGCCTTCTCTGTGACTGCTAACGCTCCCTGTGAGGCCACTACAGCCCAGGTGGCGTGGCGGAGGCAGCTGAGGTTACGAGGCTTCTAGCATCCCTCACACAGTTTCAACTTCAGCACCTGGTCCCAGCCATTACTTGGTGGATACAAACCCAACTAGCTTTCACTCAGCACAGAATGCAGAGGACCAAGTCCCCGCCTGGTCACTGGCTTGGGACAGCCAAGTATCTTAACTGTCTCTTTAGGGGATGGGATTCTGTTTCTTTTTTTTATCACAGTTTGCAAATCTCTTTGCTGATGATGGTTCTCCACACTACTGCAAAGGAGGATCTACTTGGAGTTCTTAAAACAGATGGACACCTGGGCTCCCCAAAGCAGTTCTGATCTGATAGGTGTGAGGTGGCTGGGGAGCTGGGTCTTAGATGTCTGAAGTTGTGTAGGATCTTGACTTGGATCAAGGAAGATGAAAACTCACCCCTGACAGAACTCAGGAGCCACTGGCTGGGGAGGGGGCTGTCAGGTAGGGAGCTGGGGTAAGCTGCACTGGCCCATGGTGCATGTCATACCTAACGAAGAGTCCTTTGGCGTGGAGGCTGGCTGAGGTCTATAAACTCAGCAGGCAGAGCAGTGAAGTGTACTGTTTGCCTGTCAGCCCAGAAAATCAGATGATAGGAGATCCATGTGTGCAGAAACTTCAGAGAGGTAACAGGGTGGGACTGTCAACTGCAGTATGAACACACCTTCTCAGAGAGAATCCCCGCCTTTGCCAAATCCTCCCTGGCCTATCTGCTCTCTCACTTGGGTTGTGTTAATGGAATAAAGCAAGTCCATTGCAAGCCAACAGGAAACTTTGGTAACCCTAGTGGGGATGAGCCCCACAGAAGAACCTGGGGCTGGTGATTTCCACTTAGCACTCTGAGGATCCCGGCCTAAGCTGAAGCAGGAAGCCTCTGATTGGATCGTAATGTCTGGCTCGTCACTTCGGCTCCCTTCCATGAACAAAAGGTTTTTTGTACAAATTGATACTAAGCAATGTTAGACAGGAACAGAACCTCAGCAGTCAGACCCAAGGTTCTTCGGAATGAGCAGTGACTAAGACTTAGTCTTCAAATTGTACAAAAGACCCAAACAAGCCACACTCTGCAGTGAAATCATGGTTCTGAAGAACTTGGGCTCAGAGAAATGGGTTTCCTGTCAACTTCAGTCACGGAATCTGCCTTCCAGAGCCTCCAGGACCACATCAGAGGTGCTCTCTGCAGGCTGCAGTGCCCACCCTCACGTCTGAAATACGGCCTGAGTCAAGCAGTGATGTATGTGGCTTTTCTGTTTTTGTTAGCTGCAGGCTGGTCCTGACAAGGTTCCCTTCCAGGCCAGCTTCCCTTGCTTCCAGCGCCTTCCATGGCGTACCACAGGCTTCCAGGCTCTCAGTAACAACCTTGGCCCTGAGCTCTGACTGCCTTATCTAGACGGCTGGCTACTTGACTCTTGAGGAACTCAGCATGTCTCCGTTAACTCTATCAAGCACCCCGTTTTCTTCCTCGACTCCCTGCAGCCAGCATCCTGGTCCACACCAGCAGTCTGCCAATATGGAGGATATGAAGACAGAGCACAGAACAAGAACGAAGATGTCTAGAGACACAGGCTGGCCTGCCTGCCCTTGTGAGGGAGGGGACAGTCCCTGGAACATTTCCACAGAAGCTCAAATAACAGCTGTGATAAACGTAGTAGATGGGATTCAGGGCTTGGCTTGACTTAGAAGTCCCTCCCAACGCCATGTTCCTAAGGGCTCCTACAAAGCCAAACGAAACTCTTTGAAATTTGTTTTGGACTTTTACCTACTTAGGAACAACTGTCTTATGATTGTGAATTCAGTCTAAAAAGATCGCCATTCTTCCAAGAGGCACAACTTCAGTGAGAGCTGAGAAACACTTTATCCAGTCCAATGTCCTCGCTGTCCTCAGCTGTATGCTCAAAGGCTGGGCTGAGAAAACAAATATCCAGAGCACCGTCCATGCAATAGCATTTGACGGAATGAATTTCAAACGCCTTTCCTCTTTCTACAGACATTTCCTTGTTGCTTTGTAACGGCTGTGTAGTCCAAGTGGAGGAAATCGGCAGGGAGCACCCCGTGTGCCCCTTGCTGAGGCTTGTACTGACAGCTGCTACCCAGAATTGGGGTAGAATGAGTCGACATGAGACTTCACTTTCATTTCCCTCTGCTGACTCTGCTTTTCTACCCTGCAAGCTGACCTCTAGGAGCTACTAGGAGCATGAGTAAGCCCAGAGTGAACAGATGAAGTGTGGCCCTAGGTGTGCCCTCGCCTGCCAACTCCTCTAAACAAGCAGCCGAGTACTCTGATTTGACAGAAAAGAGGGAACTTCGGATGAGCTAACTGCAGGACAGGCCTCATCCTTGAGTCAGGAAACAGCCAGGCGGTGCTGGGTCAGATTCAACAGCTATTTCCAATTTGCACCTGTCTTCCACAGAAGAGCCAAGGCTCTTGAGTAGGAAAGGTTCAGGAGGCTAAAAAAAATGATGTCAGCCACTACTGGGATAGTTCCTCTGTGTGGTCATCTTCAGTTGGAGTAAACAACTACCGTTTTTGTCACACAACAGCAACGGGATCCCCCGAGAGGAAAGCCAAGACACTTGCTGACATTCGAGGAGGGGGACGTGCCAGGGCTCTCGCCTGCCAACAACTCCACTTGTATTTTGGAACCCGATGACCTCTACACAGCGTTTCCAGGGAGCGGCAGTAAACAGTACTACAGAGAAGTCTCTGCACCCCTCGACCAGCGTGCTTCCACAAGACACTTTTGTTTCAAAGGAAGATGCTTGGGGTCAGCAGCGACAGACATCCATGGGTGGGTGAGTGTGTGTGTGTGTGTGTGTGTGTGTGTGTGTGTGTGTGTGTGTGTGTGAGACATTGGGTGGGACCAACAGGAAACCACAACTGACACCCTCCAGCCTTGGGTTTAAATAAAAGCGCTGCCTGCAATCTGAAGGTTCAATGGCAAGAGCACATACATAGTCCTAAGCTACTGAGAGTGAGAAAAGGAGAGGGAGGAACAGGCAGAGGAGAAATAGACGGAAATGAAGGCTCAGACTTTGGGCATTTCTCCGCTCCTTGGAAACACAGTATCAGCTTGAAGGGGGAGAATGTTGGTTCTACATACTCCTTGGAGTCCCACAAAAACCTTCTTGTTCTAATAGACTCCACACAGGAACATCTCAAAGATGAAGGGCTATGGAGCACTGAATGCTGAGCTCAAGCTGGCAATGGGTGACAGTGAACGGGGACCAGGAAGAGAATGACCCGGGAGCCCGCAGCTGGAGGGTCCAAGCTGGCCATGCAGGGGAACTTCCATACCAGACATCTGAATGAGTAGTGAAGACTCCATCCTTGAGGGACTCAGGAGACATCCAGCGCACAGGCAGCAGCCCCTTCCCCCCCTTTCGGTAGTAGTCTGTCTCATAGATGTCTCGTGTCATGCCAAAGTCTGGAGAGTGAAGAGAAGACACAGTCACTTAGCTGAATCAGGTCTTGGGGCAGCAGCAAAGGCTCTGTGGCTGCCCCAGAATGGCGTCCTCGGCCTTTCTCCACATTTAAGGTGAGACGCGTCCTTGCTGCACTCTTAAGAGGCTTAGTATTACAGCTTGTAATTTTATAAGGCAGGCAGAGTAAGACAAGATCAGTCAAACACAAGACATCTCTGGTCTCAATAATTTATAATCTGATTCCCTTAAGAAGTTAATTCCCTTATTGCATTTAAAGTGAGAGGCTGTTTGCAAATTATAGAACACCATGATTTATCAAGAAAATATACATGGTGCAGACCAAGGCCGAGTGACATGCAGTTTTAAAGCCTGATCAAATACGCTGGAGGATGTGGACCTCATTTACTTGGTAGCATGGCTCTGATACTGAGGAAAAGGCCTTTTACCACTTAGTAGGGGAGAAGATATTTGGACTAACAATTCATGAAGATGAAAGTACACAGTGAGCAGCTGAGATGCTCTTTACCAGGCTCCTGGAGCTATTACCCAACACCCTTTCCCAACACAACACTCCCACTCATTTTTGAAAATTTCTTCCATTTTCTGAGTCTCCTGAAGGTGTCACATAATTATGGTTGATGGCAGGCTTGCTTTATAATCTCACATTATTGTGTCTTCATCAAATTTTGATTTTCCACTCAATCACACCATCTTTTCTCAGATAAACTCTTCTATTCTCCTTCCCGGGAGAAAGAGCTGCTCTACCTTAAAAATGTCCCTTCACATCTCTAAGTGGTGCCACAAAGAGGTCCCAGAGGCCAAGCAAACCCCACGGAGAACGAAGTTTCTTGGATGTTAACCAATACAATTGACTTGCACTGTGTACGAACTACCAGCTGCCTCGGGGGAACAGACTTGGGGTGTGTCATCCCTGAGACAAGAGGCACTGGGGGACACTGAGGAGCCCGCCTGAGGAGGAAAAAGGAAGTGCTCAAGTCTCATCCCTGAATTAATCCAATGACATGCAAATGAGAGGATCTGCTTTGACTTGCATAACAGGGGAATTCTAGAAAACAATCTCTCTTTCTAAATGCAAAAGAAAAACAGAACAAACCCTATCTTCCTAAATACGCACACAAAATTTAATTCAAGAAAGAAAAAAAAAAAATCACAATTCCAAGAGAAACTATCCTCCTGAGTGTGCCACATGGTTAAACAGCGAATATAATCCTTACTGATTTGGATTTGAAAAGGCAAGAAGCACAAAAAAGTGTTTTTCCCAATGGTAATGCAAAGTGGGGCAAGAGCAGCCTTAACCGAGTGTCCCCTGTGCTGGGAGGAGTTCACGGGAGTGCAGGATGAGGACACAGGCTTGCTGTCTACACCAGGTTCTTCGTGCTCCCGTCCTGGCTGTCCCAGTACCACTCTTATTTCAGAGGAGGGGAAACATGCCCCTCAAATGACAGGAACTCGTCCCAGACCACCCGGGTACTTGTACAGTGGCTTCCTTTAAGGAGTAAAGCATGTCCCCATGCATCAGTGAGTGAACGGGAGGCAGGAAGGATCCATCTCAAAGGCATGGTAAGAGGATGGCTTTTATCTAGAAACTCTGGGGCAGGATAGCCTCTTGGCGGCTGACCACCAAGCTGGGCTCCCAAGGGCTCCAAAAATGAGCATGCAAACCCAGGGACAGGTATGCTGGGGGACTCTGAGTAACTCCAAATGACGGATGTCTGCTCTATAATACAGCTGCATGCCGACAAACCCAACTCCTGCAATCAGAGCAAAATGAAGACAGAGAGCCCTACTTTGGATACTTCTGTAGAGAAAATATTCATTGGTCACTTAAGAGACCAAAGAGTTCATTTAAAAAAAAAAATCACTGCTAGGGTTTAGGCAAGTAAAACATCTCTAGAACGCATGCACGTTCAAGAGGTGGCCAAAGGCTAGCGGCTGATAGCTTTTGCTGTATGCTGTCCCCTCTGCTCTTTCTCAGGATGGACACTTGGTATGTTTCTGAACTGCTGTCTTATCACAGTAGGAAGGTAAGGGCCTGGTAAACGCAGGTGGTTTCCTGAGGAACTTTGTCACTACTTAAAAAAAAAATTATTAAAAGACAAATAAAAAACAAAGCCCACATATAAACTGAAAGGCTGAGGAGTGTCTCTAGCCAGTGACCAGAAATAAAGTCCAACCGGTGTCTTAATATCACAATGTGCTGGCAGCAACAAGGGGTCTAACGGGCAGGCAGGCTGAGCAGCTACGGTCGCGGTGGGAAGTCCTATGTATGACAGAAAGGTCAAGAGCCTGGAGCTACCACTGGAGGATGCAGCTCAGTGGGAGAGTGTTTAACTAGCTTGCATGAGGTCCTGGGTTCAATCTCTGGTAGTAGGAGAGGGGAGAACTCTGAGCCGAGCAGTCCCAGGGGTGAAAGCCAGTAAGCAGTGCTCTCCCTCACCTCACATACCTACCTTATCACTACCACTACTCTATGCAGGGGCTTCGTCATGGGGCAATGCCTCCTAGGAACCTCATAGGCCTATGTAGGGACAATGTTCTTTGTAAGCGAATAAACTTGAGGGGGGATTGGATGCTGATTTTTATCTTCAAACCAAAATTATTTGAGGAGGCAAGCTGTCCTGATTGTTTCTGTAACCCACATTCTACCTGAGAACCACGGCCCCTATCTGGACCACCACGTAAAGGTGCTCTCAGGATTACAGCCAGAAATAGACAATCACACATCTTGGCACTCAAGGACAAGCCACTGTACCTCGGGGACATACTGAAAGCCTATCCAGGGGCAGTCTCACCCCTGCAAAGGTCCTAAAGCACCCGAGAGTTCAGTTTCTGCTCCAATCAGGAAAGCAAAGGACACACCTCCAATTTTGACTGTGAAGTCTTCAGCTACCATGCAGTTCCGAGCAGCAAGGTCTCTGTGGACGAACTTGTTGGCGTTGAGGTACGCCATGCCGTCTGCAATCTCTCCGGCCATCTGGATCATCTTGCTTAAACTCGGAGGAATTAGGACTACATTATTCTGTTGCTGATTTAAAAACAAAACAAAACGTGAGCATCTGGGACTTTTTTTTTTTCTTTCCTAACTGTAAGGTTTATTCTAGGTGTGGCAAATCCATGTTCATTTAATCTGAGCACCACAGGAGGCCTGCAGGAAGTCAGGACTTGCTCAGGAGGAACCTATCATTGCTGAGCTCTGGTGCGGTCTGCTCGTGATAAAGTCATGTGCTTGTTCCCTGACCATATATCACAGGGCAGCGAGGGGAAGTATCAACTGTACTCCCCTTGGGTCCATCATTACCCTTTCTCTTTGTCCACTCCACACCCATGTGCATGAATGATGTTAGGAATCACCTTTAATTGCTCCTCCATCTATTCACGGAGGCAGGGTCTCCCCATCAATCCCAAAGCTGGTTAACAGAGCTTACTCTGGGCATCCCGATTCATCCTTCCAAGGCTGGAATTACAGGTGGACTGCCACACCCACCCAGCATTTACTGGTGTCGGGGACCTGAACGCCTATCCTCATGCTTGTGGGGCTTTAACCAGGGAGCCATCTCCCCGTCCACTATTTCCTATCTGGAGCAGGACAGAAGGTATTTCCAATGAAACAGCAAGTTCTGGTATCAAGGATTCTCAGTTACTTAGGTTCTCACTAGTTTAATGCCCCTTTGACTTCCGCAATCACAAAGCGCAAGAAAGAGGAAGGACAGCACACCCGTGCAAAGGCCAGACCGAACAAGCATGCTTCCTAAATGGACACCACATGCTTGATTCCCCGTGTAAGCCGCCAGGACGTACTCGTCTTCACCCCCTTCTTCTAAGGTGCAAAAATCTGGAGACTAATGCTTTCATCTTGGCTTACTGTTTTTTATGGGCACTGAGGACAACTCAAGTTCAAATGAGTTCACCTTGGGGGAACAAGGTCAGTGACCACAGCATGGACAAAGACCCTGTTTTGCAGAGGAGGGCAATGCCTTTGGCACTGAGAAGAATTAATCTAAGAAGTGATAAATTAATTCTGACAAAATAAGCTAAGTTGTGCCTAAGGGGCTGGTGAGATGGCTTAGCTGGTAAAAGCACGCTGTCAAGACTGAGGAGACCTATGTTCAATCTCTGTGGTGGTCTAAAAGAAAACGGCTCCCACAGACTCATAGGGAGTTGCATTACTGGAGTAGGTGTGGCCTTGTTGGAGGAAGCATGTCAACAGGGGTGGGCTTTGACAGTTCAGAAGCTCAAGCCAGGACTAGTGGCTCACTCTCTTCCTGCTCTCTGCAGATACAGATGGAGAACTCTCAGCTACCTCTCCAGCACCATGTCTAACTATGTGCCACCATGCTTCTCACCATGACAACCATGGACTAAACCTCTGAACTATAAGCCAGCCCCAATTAAATGTTTTCCTTTGTAATAGTTGCTGTAGTCATGGTGCTTCTTCACAGCAATAGAAACCCTAAGACAATCCCCCAAGACAGGGCATGGTAAATGAAGAGAACCAACTCCCTCAAGGTGTATCCAAGTACACACACACACACAGGGACACAGACAGACATACAGACAGACACACACACAAATCTGAAGGCTCCCTGTCACCCCAACTCCATGTGAAAACCATGATCCCACAGTTTAGACACTAACTAGCTTGTGTGTCTATATCGATACAGCAAATTATATCTTGGTTTCCCCAAGTGCAAACTATCTCATACAACACTATGAAGTCATCTCACTTTCCTAGGTCCCGTCCATCACCCTCCTTAGTTATTTTGAGAGTCACAGGAAGACCACGACAAGGATTTGAGATCACATTATCTGGGCTGTTTCACACAGGCCTCACGTACTCTAGCCACGAAGAACACTCCGGGAATGCTGGCTCTTGCCCAGGGTTGCTAAGTTCTCATGGGATGCTGGAATCTAGAAACCAGGTAACAGCCCTCCAGCACGCCTAGGAGTACTCTCTGTATTTCATGATAGACTTAGTGGAGCTCATTCATTTATTTAATCATTCCCACTTCAATTCAGGGGATGTTTCCAGGGGATGTGACAGCATCTGGAGGAAGCCTGAATCTCCCATTTCTTTTACACTGGTACTTCCCCCTCTCACACTGTCTTTTAGTATCTCTAGGGTTTTAAATATGCATGGCAAAGTAGGACCTCTGCAGAGGACAAGTATTGAGGCTCCTAACACATATTGGAATAGGAATGCTGTGTAAGTGTTCAACAGGAGGCTGCCACTCACCATGTGAAAAACAATCAACAAAAAGGATTTAATTATATGCAGCAAAGGCTGACTTTTTGTCAGTTCATGGTATCATGCTGTCATTTTCCCCTCATCGAAAGAGAGTAGAAATCTTTAATTGGGTTATAGCTCCCTAAGATGAGCACACATCCATACATCTCTCAAGGTAAATATGTAAATCCCAATGGGGAAGAGGTAGAATATACTGAAGCTAGGTATAAACCCTGGAGCTAGGGTAAAGACACTGGAGCTGGGGTATACATGCAAATATTCTTTTTATCCTGACATGAGTTAGAAAGACAAAATTTAGATCAGATGAATTTAAAGGTAAGTTTTACTTCTGAAAGTGGCTTTTAGTAATTGACCTTGTCTCTTTATGTGTTACTAACATATTATGTATATGGGTGTTGTGCCTGCATGTATGTCTGGGCACCACTTGTACAACTGGTGCCCATGGATCCCCTTAGAACTGTAGTTAGACCATTGTGAGCTGCCATGTGGTGCTGGGAATCCAACCAGGGTTCTCTGAAAGAGCAGCCAGTGCTCTTAACGGCTCCTTGGAGCCATCTCTACAGACTTTATCTGTGCCTTATACAGGGGAAACTGAGACCCCGAGGCCTCTTACAGTTGCCTGAGGATTGGAGGTAACCAATGGCAGAACAGCCTTGAGGTCACAAGTTAGGGGTTTTATTCTGTGCCTGAATTAGGAATGAAGGGAGTTATACACTTCCTGATTTTAGGAGGTGCCTCAAAGGACCACTCTCCAGGCGTCTATTGGATTAAGCTTTTCTCCTTCTGTAGAATGGGTATTAGTGGGGCAGGAAAAGGCTCCACCAGGAACTTGGGACCGATGCTGAGAGAAACTGAGGCTGGCAGAGTTACCAGCGATCCATTCAGAGCTTCAGAGCTTATGGCTCTCCTCAAACTCCAAAAGCACACACTATAAGTAAATGAGGATATTTGTAAACAGGGACTCGGGACTCAAATGAAGGAGCTGCCCCTTGGGAGATGTTTAAGTTGTAGAGGAAGAGAAAGCAAAAGCTGACACAGAGAATGGGAGCAGAAACAGAAAAGGGATGAGAAATGTTTCCCTTTAGAGAGAATGCAGGGAGACAAGCTGCTTGTCCACAACAAATAAAGCCAGGGTCAGAATGAGGACATCGGAGCCACTGAGGCAGCCCCCTAAAAGGCAGTTGGCCCTGGAAACCTAGCTCAGCGTTTGCCTAGCAGTTTACTCTTAGACTTAAGGACTTATAAATCAGACTCACACACGCTAAGAAGGGGAAGACCCCGCAGTGACCAATGAACAGTCACACAGGGCCTTACCAGGCTTACAGTGTGAAATTTCCACTAGACTAAGCCAAGATCACGCAACTGGGATGATGATCACTTCCAAGTTCAAGCAGGACACTGGCTTATGATCCAGCCTGAAAGGCTGGCTGGTGCAGAGTTTGAGAAGTCTCTAAAGCAGAGTCAGTGTAGGGGAAGAGCGACATTTGCCATCAAGGTAAAGGGGGCAGCATGCTCGTGTGTGTGTGTGTGTGTGTGTGTGTGTGTGTGTGTGTGTGTGTGTCTGTGTCTGACGGACTACTGGGCAAACAGCTGTCTTGTGCACTGACTGGGTAGGGGCAAGGTCGAGGCACCCGCCAGCCTAAACACTGAGCTTTTCTAAGCACACACAAACACAGCCCCGGGACGAAGAAAGGGCACTCTCTGAGGACCACGACAGGAGAAAACGCGTGCTGGGCAGAGTCTATTGCCAAGTCAGTAGGGGAGGCCAGCCAGGGCGAGTGGAAAGGCTGTGGGAAGGGTTCCCCTGATGTCTAGGGCAGGGAGGGCTGTTATGAGCTGTAGGCAGGGGTGGAGAGAATGCAGAAACAGGAACACAGAGATGTTGAGGTGGACTGGATGGGATCCGAAGACACACCAGATCCTCTCACAAAGACTCCAGTCCGCCTACAGTTGGACGCTTTTTTTTTTTAACTGAGGGGACCCACAACGAGGCATGCAGCAAGACACTCAAGGCTGAGAAGTAAAGGGATTTCAACACACGTTTCCTACAAGAGAGCTCCCGAGGGAAACAGAACAGGTAAGATGACACAGGGAGAATCAAAACTGACCTCTTCTGGCCTTAGAGACCGAAGATAACTTTTGAGGTCCCCACGTGTCATTAGTTCCATGATGACCAGGGTAGGCTGGCCTTGGGACACCACACCCAGCAACCGGACCTGGAGGAATCAAGAAGAGAAGGACTTCAGAGGGGAAGGGCAGCCCACATGATGACTTATGCTTCCTGTGGCCAGGAGCAGAGTTCTGGTGAGAGGGTGAGGCCTCCACCTCTGAGATCTGTGGGTAACAGGAATGCAACAGGGAAATGATCCATTGGGTAGAAGGCAAGGCGGCCATCCCAGAGTTGTGACGAAGGGCACAGCAGTGGCCCTAGGGATGCTTTCTGTCCGTGTCTGATCCTGGGGTGTCAGATCCTCTTACCACATGGTGACAGTTGAACTCCTTCATCACCGAAGCCTCGTTGAGAAACTCGATTCTTTCACGCATACTTGCAGCCTCATTGACGGTCTTGATGGCTACTCGGGTTTCAGGCTCATCCTTGACCACGCCCTTAGCCACTCCTTCATAGACCATCCCGAAGGACCCTTGTCCAAGCTCCCGGCTCATGGTGATCTTCTCCCGAGCTACCTCCCACTCATCTGGCACATACACTAGAGAGGAAGAGACAGGGATTGAAAGAGGCATGGAAACAGCCCTTGCACAGACGCGAGAATACAAGAGACTGCTCCCCAAAACCCGTGAAGGAAAGTATCGAGGCACAACAGCGTCCAGGACAGGCACTCAATCTTGGAGGATTCTGTGACACTTTGAGGGTAATCCCAGCATCTAAGAACCGGAAGGAAACAAAGAAACCCAGACAGGAAAGAAAGCAGTGGTTCCCCTGTCCTTCCTTGGCAACAACAACAACAAAAACCCAATCTAACAAAAAGAAAAAACAAATTAACCCTAAGAGACAGAGAAAGCAGGACCTTTTGCCCATCTTCGTCATGGAATTAAAATGAATGGCAGGAAAGAGAGAGTAGTAGTGGGGAATGGATGGGAAGGGAAAGGACCAGAGTGTGTATGAGAACAGCTAATCTCCTCCTTCTTGGATGAGCCTAGAGGTGAGAAGGATCCTCTTCACGCTAGCTATCAGAGCACCAAGCCCCAGGGTAGGGTTTCTGAGAACTTGAATATGGCTGCTCCAATCGACATGGGCTGTAAGTAAAACATACATCCTATTTCAAAGACTTGAGGGGAAAGAGATGAGCTCGCACGTGGATGAAGGAAGAAACAGGGTGGGAGGCGAATGGGAACTACAGTAAAAATCCAAAATGGTTGAAGGTGTCCTGCAGGCGGCAGAATGCAGTTCCGTCCCAGCATTGCTGTTTCGCTGTTCAAGTGATTTGAGTTACTGGAACGCATGATGTTTTTAAAAAATCAACTTTATGTACGGGTGTTTGGTCCGCAGGTGTGCACGCGCAGCGCACCGTATGCATACAGTGCCTGCGGGGGTGGGGAGGGGCGGGGAGGGGGGCAGAAGACTGCACCAGAGCTGTGGAGATACAGATGGCTGTGAGCTGCCACGTAGGTGCTGGGAATCAAATCAGGGTCCTCTGGAAAAGCAGCCAGCGCTTTTAACTTCTGAGCATAATTTTTAAAAATAAAAGTTTTAAAACCTAACCAAAGGAACAAAATCAACCCCGGAGGTGGGGCTGTAGGTCAGTGGTAGAATGCTTGTCCAGTGTGGGAGAGGTTCAGGATCCCCACTGTGGGGGATTCTCCAGTGAGACACCGGAGCTCTGGGACTTGGTGGTGACCCCAGGCCTTTGGCCCGGACTCTGTAACCTCAGGGCCCTCCCTGACAGGAACCTGAACAGAATTCCTTCTCCAGCTTCCATGTTTGGTTATGTTTGATCTGGTTGAAGTTTTCGGAAGAAAGGAGACAAAGAGAAGGAAAGAAAAAAAGAGGAAAGCTGGTAAGAAAAACCAAACACAAGCTCCATTCCACAACTTCAGTGGGTAGAGTAAGAAGCGAAGTAATATTAAAGTAATACACGAGCCCTGTAAGAAGAATATTCATCTCACGAGAACCATCATCCAGCATGGATACCCACATCCCTGTCTAAAGGAGGGTGCTCAGCGGATACTGCCTGGAAGCCAGAAGCAGGTCCTGGCTCAGAGATGGGACAGGGAGGGGATTGCGGCTGTGTTTGCTTTTATGCTTTTAGAAGACAAGCTACGTAGAGCTGAAGCCGAGAGGCCACTAGCAGGCCACCCCAGTGACTCTAACGCCCGTGTATCACAGGCACTTACCTTTAAGTGATGCCTTAAGGGAAGAATGTTTATTACAAATCTGGTGTTGGGAACACCACCAATTTATATGCTGAAGAATGTAACAAACATATTGTGGTGGTTTGAATAGGAATGGCCCCCACAGGCTCATATATTTGGATACTTGGTCATTAGGAAGTGGCTCTACCTGACAGAGATTGGGAGGTGTGGTCTTACTGGAGGAAGGATGTCACTGGAGGTGGGCTTTGGGGTTTCAAATGCTCAAGCCAGGCCCAGTGTCTTGTTCTCTGCCTGCTGCCAGTGGACCTTGATGTAGAATTTGTAGCTACTCTCCAGCACCATGTCTGCCTGCACGCCACCACGTTTCCCACCATGACAGTAGCGGACTAAGCCTCTGAAACTGTAAACCCCAATTAATCGTTTTCCTTGTAAGGGTTACTGTGTCGTGGTGTCTCTTCACAGCAGCAGAACATTGACGAAAACATCTACTTATCTATTTAGTCATTTATTCCTATGAACCACAACGTAGTTCAGGCTCAAGTCAAACTTGCTACGTAATCCAGGCTGGCCGTGCATTTACAATTTCGCTGCCTCCATCTCCCCAGCTCTTGGGTTACAGGTATATGTCATTACACCCGGCTCCAACACACATTTTCCTATTTCATGGCCCATATGCGTCCGGTAATTTCTCAACTAGGATTCTGTCCGCCCTAGGACTCCGACAGCTTGTGACTCTGCAGAGGCTGATCTTGCTTAGGAGAGCAGAGGAAATAAGGTCTTTATATTATCTCTCAGTAAAGATGGGGGCCACTGTCTCCATTTATTATCTCCAAGGATCCAGGCTAGCTTTTAATGGGAATTAACTATGTGGCTTGACAGAGAACATGGAGTTAAAGCCAATCACGTCCGTTCTTTGGGAGGTCCCTGAAGTTAATGCCTTCAAACCTCCTTCTAAATTCAATCCAGCAGCTGACTTTAGCCTGTGTACCTCAGCGTCACCAGCCAGAGTGGTTCATAAGTGCGTACAATGTTATCAGCGCTTTCCTGTAGGGGATTCTCAGTGCGCTCTTGACAACAGTGACATGCAGATTAGCTTCGGGAGAAAGAAGTCTTTAAACACCTTGGAGCTGCAATGTCACTCTGTAGTTCTTTGAGGAAAACTGCTTGGGCGGGGCTTGTCAAAAGGCCAAATAAATCAAGTTCAGATGAGGTGACAGGGTTCTCACCTGTTGGCCTGGGTGGCGACCAGTCTGTTCTTGCTTTGTTTTGAAGGAAGAAAAGACTATTTCTCTAGCTCCACCCCCTTTTCTCTTTCACAAAAGCAGTCATTGGCCTGGACACCATGGCGGCACGGTGCTGGCTACTTAGGAGACTGAGATGGGTGTGAGCGTCACTGGAGCCCAGGAGTTTGAGGCTAGCCTGTATAACACAGTAAAGGGGCTCGAACTTGAGGCAAATGTCCTAGCACTAAGTTACATAGCCAAACCTGCTCTGTTTATTTTTAAAGGAGAAAGATCTTTTCCACAAGTAACTATGCTCCTAAGTGTGGTGCAGGCCCTCCTAGGGTATTTTCTATGCTTTATAGACACAAACATATGCAAGGAAAACCATACATATTTACACAGTGCTTTTAAATTACCCAAATACTTCTCTGTTTTTTATATTTGAACAGGAGAACCAATCAGAACAATCCTATTTCTTTTCTCCTGCACATCTACTTACACTTCGGCAGCAAGAAAGGAGCAAAGAAATATTTCTCCTGAAGATACTCCACCAAGCTCACGCCCCTGTGTATTCACTGTGGGCCTAGTCTAGCCCCTCCTGTGGCCAGCTTCCCTCTGTGCCCCAGCAACCTCATAGTCACATCACACCATCAGGATTCAGGAAAGGGCTGGGGATGCCGCCTCGTCCTGACTTCCCACTGTTCAGCTGTGTGAGCCTGACCAAGTGCTTCTCAGACATTCTTTCCTGGCCTGCATCTAGACAGCCATGAGAACCACTACAGCAGCTTAGCGAGGAAATGGGATGGTTTCCGGAAAGGCCCCCAACTTAACGACTGCATTACAGGAGTCCTTCCCAACTTACCTAAAATGTCTGAAGTTAAGCACTAGGTAAAAAAGAGACAGTTAAAAAAACAAAAGAAAAAATAACCACTAGGTACAACTAGGTTCCAAGTCAGTAATTAAGTGACTTCCATTAGTTATTGCTAAGGGGAATATAAATGGGGGGTAGCTGTATGACCCCAGTCAGGACAGAAGAACAGAGGGATTCTGAGATCATACATAGCTACACAGCACTAACTGGCCAGGGAACAACCACTCAGAACTGCGTGGTCAGCGGCAGCACGTCCTTCACTAGACGACAGTAATTAGAGTGTTTCTTTCACTCTGCTGTAGGATTTCAAGCAACCGAGTGAACCGATTACTAGTCCGTTCACATGCATCTCTACAGCCTGGTTTTCACTGGGACATCTCAGAGTCCCAGAATTTTTGACAAAGTCACTGAGTGCTAAAAATGTTATTAAAAGAAAAAAAGGAAATGCTATCAAAGGCAGATCACTTCAAAATTATGCAAAGCTTTTATCCAATTAATGACACCGACAGCTCCCATATTCCCCCACCCTGGTCAGGATCCTTACCATCAGCGGCACTGAAATACTCAGGGTTCACAGAGGCATACAGCACTCCATTGCCCAACCTGCTGTTGTTTCTGTCAAAAAAGAAGAAATTCAGGTCAACAACCCCATCTCTATACATGGCTGTGAATGCTTTCATCTTTTTTTCCCTTCCTGATTCATGACTTATCTTGAGAGAGAGAGACGGAGAGCATGCTCACGGCTAACGGGACCCTTATCTGCACTCCTGATTCAGACCCTTCAGCTGCTTTGGTGGCCTCAGATTAGAGCTTTTAAAGGAACATTTGTTTCTTTGCTCCACTGGAAATAACAAGGCTCACTCGAGGGGAGGGCTGAACTGGCGTGCTTGGAGAAGCTCTTCACAAGCCAGCAATCTGTGTGCCAGAACAGCCGAAACATCGGTGGTGGTACACCTTTAATCCCAGCACCTGGGAGGCAGAGGCAGGAGGATCTCTGTGAGTTCGAGGCCAGCCTGGTCTACAAAGCGAGTTTCAGGACAGCCAGGACTATACAAAGAAACCTTGTCTCGAAAAACCAAACAAGGGGAAGATGGGTCCTGAGAAAGAAACACCCCCCCTTTCCTGCCATTAATCATTAGGGAATGCTTTTTTGCCTCTGGAGAATGTGTGTCTAGGAACTCAGGTTGTCCAGTCTACACGGTATCCCCCCACCGCCCCCCATAGATGATCTATGTTCAAGTTCAAATTATCAAACCAGCTGGCTACAACTACCACCTTCTGCTGGCCCAGACACTCACCTCTTTCTATGGAAGACATACAGCATGATTACCAGGCCCCCCACAATGAGCAGGATGGCGACCGGCAGAGCAATGATCAGATGCATGAAATTCTCATATGTCGCTGCAGAAACAAGAAGAAACAGGAAGACGTCAGCTGGTGAATAACTGGCTTGGCTTGTTGTTTTTAATCTATGGTTGGAAGTTTGATAAAACCATTTCTGAAAAAGCTTTTACTCCCCCCAACACACACTAGGAATCTTCAAGGTAGTGTTAGGACTAGCCCAGCAAACAAACTGAACTGTTTGGAGAAACAGGTAAATAAATAAGAATGGAGTATATACTTCTTTTAAGTACTCTATATTCTGAAATAATAGCTCACAAATGATGGCCTGAAGGCCAGGAATTTTTGTAGGTAGTTTCGTCAAAGTGCATACATTTGCTGGAGCAAAATGAACAGACTCTTATACATGTACTAACTGCTCATGTTACGCTGATCTCTAAGGAAGTTCCCCGGACAGCTTGCTCACCACCACCCCTGCCCCCTACACTGAGATGATACTTCTTGTCGATGTTACTCTGAATTTCCTACAAAATATGTGAAACAAATTCAAGTCTGAGACGATAAGAGCTGACCACAGAACCTGCTACCGGTACCTGTGTGGCAGACGATGGGCACCGGGGGCTGAGGTCTCTACCCCTGAAACTTCTGCCAGATGTAAGAACTCAGTAGGCAGATAGGTGCAGAAATGTGAATGTACCCTGGGCAGGAACGCGTGAGAAAAAGAGGACACGGGGAAGACAAGGGACGGCCCCTCAGGAAAAGTCCTTCAGCCAGAGTCTTGCGGGAGAAAGGTATGCTTCCCCTCAGGTAAACAGCCTCTCCTACAGCGGGATGGCTTACAGATGGCACCGGACGGAAGGCAGTTGAGGAAGGGGTTTGGTTCAAGGTCAGTGGTTTCCATCCCATTTTGCAGATTAAAAGGAGTGAGCGACACAGCATTAAAGCTATGAACGTTCCACAACAATGACCAGGGCATCAAGACATCCCCGAGTGTCCAACAGTGGCACTTACATCTTGGGGTAACCCAACAGCTGTGTAACTGGACTTAGGGTCTACTCAACGGGAGGAAATTCTTGCCTGATACTGTAAATTCAGCCTACTACCTGTGACCGATGAGGCCATGAACCTTGGAGAAGAACCCACTACTCCTTCCCTAAACCAGGATACTTTCTAACCGCATTCTAAATACTTATACCCACAGAGAAGCGCAGCTCGCAGTCCTCATCCAAGGAGCTTCTTTTCTGCTGCAGATGGAGAGCATTAGAGAAAACTACACCTGTTCAAACGCAGAACAACGGACCGTGGGGTACCCATTTCCAAGTGAGACACCTACATCACAACCCCTCTAATGAAGGCTCATGGGACACTCCAGCAGAGTGGGTGGTAAGAGTCTGAGAGACAGAGCACCAGGGTGTCTGCGGACACGGTACCTTTTCTAGACAGGAGAGTGGCATACATGAAATCTCAACAACACAGTGACCTGAACAAGACCTGCGCAGTGACACCACCAGCTGCCATGCTTACTAGGCTGGGGGAAATCTCCTAAGACTCCACCTTCTAGATGAAAAGCTACATACAGGCAATGCCGGGAGAAAGAGAATCGGTTTTCTCCAGGCAACAGGCTCCCTGATAGGTTATCCAATACCAAGTGGTCAGCCCTAAACACACATACATACAAATTGACGCTTAAATGAGCTTGGCAAGCTGTATATACATACATACATACATACATACATACATACATACATACATACGTGTGTGTGTGTGTGTGTGTGTGTGTGTGCTGTGTAACAACAATAAAGTGGTCACATGTTTGAGAGGGAAGGGGACATGGGAGGAGTTGGGGGAGAGGAATGGGTCGAGATGATATAAATACAGTACTCATGTAAGAAATTCTCAAAAACTGAAACTAAAACATTAAAAATTAGAAAACAAAACAAAACAAAAACAACTACAAAGCATTCAGTGAACTCCTTCAAGGCCAGAAGTAAGCTGATCAGATTCATGTATTGGGGAGATGGGTGTGTGTGAGGACAGACTGGGGGACTCTGTGCACTCCCAGGTTTAGGAGGAGTTAGGGGAATATGCCATTCTCCCTGGGTATGTTGTGGATGGCTTAATTCAGAGCCAGGAAGAAATCCTCTTCTATAAGCAAGACCAGAGAGCTGACCTAACTTTCCCCGGGGCTGCATTGGCCAATGGCAAGTCAAGTTCTCAAGTGAGAGCCTGGCCCTCCTGCAGTCCTTGTTCATAATAGCCCCAACACAAGAACAAGGAGGTTCGAGCGCATGGCGGTAAGCACAGCAACAGAGAGGCCGGATTCCAGATGTGTATCAGAAAGAATCCGTAAGCCCTCAGTTACAATGGAAAAACAAACAGAATTAGTGGCTGGAGAGAAGTTGAGTTCTTATCTGACCGACCAATGGAACACTGATAAGGAATTGGAAGGGTATTTTGATGTCAGCATTCTGAATTTCAGGTTTGTTTTTAAGAAGCCTGTAGTAACTACTAGACACCCAAGCAGATGTGTCTACACTAAGGCTGATAGGATGGCTATGTGGGTAAAAGCACTTGCTGAGTCACTCTGAAAACCTGAGTTCAATCCCCAGAACCCACTGAAAGGCAGAAGAGAACCAACTCCTCAAAGCTGTCATTTGATCTCTCCATGTGTACCATGGCATAAAAGGCCACAAGCGCACATCGCACACACAATAACAGTAAATAAAAAAATAGAAATGTCTGCTTGGAAAGGAGCTGGGCACTCACTGGAGACATCTACATGGACCGTAAGCCACTCACCAAAGGTTAGTACATTTCTAAAAATCTATTTACTCTTGAACTATTACAAAAGCTGAATTCACTTTTCAAATTAAAATTGTTTTTTAATCCAGCATCTTTCAAAATGAACGAGGTTCGGCACCTTCCAATTGCTGCGAGGTGAGGAGCTCACAGCTTTTCTTTTCCCCTAGACAGTTCTTGGTTTTGTATTACTGATACCACCGGTCAGGCTGCGCTGTGTTCTTACTGAGCTTCCCATCTCAACAGGGACACAGAGAAACTGGAACGCATCCAGAAGAACAAAACTGTTAGATAACTGTCTATGCAACTGGTCCTGAAGAAAAGGCTGGAAGACCTGAGAATGCTTAATCCGGAGGGGAGAACGCTGAGGAGGAATTTAATAGAATTCAAGCACACAGAGTTCCTTAAAAACAGCAGGTGGTGCGGAGTTTTCAGGGCACTCCTCCTCTGAGGATTAAACACAGGGAAAGCACACTAAACCACAGCAGCAGAGTGTTGCTGGAACCCAGGAAACTTCCCAGGAGCAAAGAAAGGGAGCAAGCAGCTTGAATCCCTTGTCAGGTCTGCCAGCTTCCGTGGAGAAAGCCCATCAGAGGGCTTCAGAGATTCCCCAGTGGTGTCCCGGTCTTGATGTTAGGAACACCGGCAAAGGCAGCTACAAGCATGCTCGCTCTCTCCTAAGGAAAGCCATGCCAGGCTCACTCAGCTCCAGAAGCCAACATTGCTACTTCGGAGAGCACTACCAAACAGACCCAGGCTGTGTACCCTGGGATAAGCAGCAGGGTGGGGAAGGGTTGGGGGGACTATGACCAAGCCGGGGCAGACTTGCAGAAACAGCAGGGCTCCAGTGTTGGGGCGGCAGCACATTGTACTGTGGTAAGAGGGCAATGTTCCCCAAAGGCTTGGACGTTTAGGGCTTGCTCGCCAGCCCGTGGCACTACTGGGAGGTAGTGGCAACCTTAGGCGGTGGGTCTTAGGGGGAGGAAGTTAGGTCTTTTGAAGGTAGGTGTCCTCTGAGAGAACTGTGAAACCTGTCCCCTTTCTCACTTTTGGAGGTAAGCCTCTTTGCCTCATCATGGACTTCTTGCTTGTGATGTTTTGTCTCAGCACAGACCAAAAGCAACAGAGCCAACCGACTAAGGACTACAACCTCTGGAACCGTGAGCCAAAACAGATCTTCTCTCCCTCTGATTATCTCAGTGTTTTGTCACAATGGAGAGCTACTGGAACATCACAATGGAGAGAGAGCTACTGCAACATCACAATGGAGAGAGAGAGAGCTACTGCAACATCACAATGGAGAGAGAGCTACTGCAACATCACAACGGAGAGAGAGCTACTGCAACATCACAACGGAGAGAGAGCTACTGCATCATCACAATGGAGAGAGCGAGCTACTGCAACATCACAATGGAGAGAGAGAGCTACTGCAACATCACAACGGAGAGAGAGCTACTGCATCATCACGATGGAGAGAGAGAGCTACTGCATCATCACAATGGAGAGAGAGAGCTACTGCAACATCACAATGGAGAGAGAGAGAGCTACTGCAACATCACAATGGAGAGAGAGCTACTGCATCATCACAATGGAGAGAGAGCTACTGCAACATCACAACGGAGAGAGAGCTACTGCATCATCACAATGGAGAGAGAGAGCTACTGCAACATCACAATGGAGAGAGAGCTACTGCATCATCACAATGGAGAGAGAGCTACTGCAACATCACAATGGAGAGAGAGCGAGCTACTGCATCATCACAATGGAGAGAGAGCTACTGCAACATCACAATGGAGAGAGAGCTACTGCAACATCACAACGGAGAGAGAGCTACTGCATCATCACAATGGAGAGAGCGAGCTACTGCAACATCACAATGGAGAGAGAGAGCTACTGCAACATCACAACGGAGAGAGAGCTACTGCATCATCACGATGGAGAGAGAGAGCTACTGCATCATCACAATGGAGAGAGAGAGCTACTGCAACATCACAATGGAGAGAGAGAGAGCTACTGCAACATCACAATGGAGAGAGAGCTACTGCATCATCACAATGGAGAGAGAGCTACTGCAACATCACAATGGAGAGAGAGCTACTGCAACATCACAACGGAGAGAGAGCTACTGCATCATCACAATGGAGAGAGCGAGCTACTGCAACATCACAATGGAGAGAGAGAGCTACTGCAACATCACAACGGAGAGAGAGCTACTGCATCATCACGATGGAGAGAGAGAGCTACTGCATCATCACAATGGAGAGAGAGAGCTACTGCAACATCACAATGGAGAGAGAGAGAGCTACTGCAACATCACAATGGAGAGAGAGCTACTGCATCATCACAATGGAGAGAGAGCTACTGCAACATCACAATGGAGAGAGAGCTACTGCAACATCACAACGGAGAGAGAGCTACTGCAACATCACAACGGAGAGAGAGCTACTGCATCATCACAATGGAGAGAGAGCTACTGCAACATCACAACGGAGAGAGAGCTACTGCAACATCACAACGGAGAGAGAGCTACTGCATCATCACAATGGAGAGAGAGAGCTACTGCAACATCACAATGGAGAGAGAGAGCTACTGCAACATCACAACGGAGAGAGAGCTACTGCATCATCACAATGGAGAGAGAGAGCTACTGCATCATCACAATGGAGAGAGAGAGCTACTGCAACATCACAATGGAGAGAGAGAGAGCTACTGCAACATCACAATGGAGAGAGAGCTACTGCATCATCACAATGGAGAGAGAGCTACTGCAACATCACAATGGAGAGAGAGAGCGAGCTACTGCAACATCACAATGGAGAGAGAGAGCTACTGCAACATCACAATGGAGAGAGAGCTACTGCATCAACACAATAGAGAGAGAGCTACTGCAACATCACAATAGAGAGAGAGCTACTGCAACATCACAATGGAGAGAGAGCTACTGCAACATCACAATGGAGAGAGCGAGCTACTGCAACATCACAATGGAGAGAGAGAGCTACTGCAACATCACAATGGAGAGCTACTGCAACATCACAATGGAGAGAGAGAGAGCTACTGCAACATCACAATGGAGAGAGAGCTACTGCAACATCACAATGGAGAGAGAGCTACTGCAACATCACAATGGAGAGAGAGCTACTGCAACATCACAACGGAGAGAGAGCTACTGCATCATCACAACAGAGAGAGAGCTACTGCAACATCACAATAGAGAGAGAGCTACTGCAACACCACAATGGAGAGAGAGCTACTGCAACATCACAATGGAGAGAGCGAGCTACTGCAACATCACAATGGAGAGAGAGAGCTACTTCAACATCACAATGGAGAGAGAGCTACTGCAACATCACAATGGAGAGAGAGCTACTGCAACATCACAACGGAGAGAGAGCTACTGCAACATCACAACGGAGAGAGAGAGCTACTGCAACATCACAATGGAGAGAGAGCTACTGCATCATCACAACGGAGAGAGCTACTGCAACATCACAATGGAGAGCTACTGCAACATCACAATGGAGAGTTGGCACATAAGCTAACTGGTGAAGACTAGAATACCTGGAATAAATGAGGAAATTCAGATCATAACTGACAGAATTCTCTATCTCATTATTCTTAACACCTAACTCTAGGTCCAGCAGCAGCAGACACACAGAACCTTAGCTTACTGTTTATAATTCTATTCACCTCTGTCCTTTTGTTACTTGTCACCAGGAGGATTTTCAAGTGTATCTTTCAACACCTGGAACTGACTAGGTGGACCATCAGAGTTTTAACTCACATAAAATTATGCTATACATATATACTTATCATACACAACATTGTTTTTGAAGCATGTGTACATTAACTTAGTTAACATAAGCATCAACTCACATCATCACCATTTTTATGGTAATTAACACTTACTTAGCAGTATTCAAGACTGCTTTATAAACTATAGCATGTTACAATTCATCCCTTGAACTTATTCCTTCTATCTACCTGAATTGTGTATCCTTTGACCAACACCCCCTAAGTTAAGTCCCCCAGGTAACCCGTGGGACTCTCCGCAAGTCCCCCCTTTTAGATTTACTTTACATGTAAGTGAGGTCATGTGGTATTTACCTTTCTGCATCTGGCTTACTTCATCTACTGTAAGGCCCTTTATGTTCCTGTGTTGTTGCAAACATCAAAATTTCCTTCTGTTAATGGATGTGCACTTGGCTATGAACATGTATCGCATTTTTCACCCACTCATCGGCTGGTGGACACTCAGGCTATTTCCATTGTTTGGTTATTGCAAGAGTACAGACTCTTTGACAGAACTGACTATTGCTTTCGGATGGGGATCGCTGGATCTGTTGAGACCTTGTTTGAATCAAGAATCCAGAGAAGACCAGTAGGGACATGGACACGAGGAAACAACAGTCCCCTGCCCCAAGATTCCAGCCACCAACCAAAGCTGAGCTGAGGTTTTGGTGAGGTCCAAAAGTAATTCACATTTGATCCCACTGGATTATTTGTTCATATATTACACAAACGTGAAATAATCCAAAAAATTTGGTTTCCAGGAAGACATGTGAAAATGGACTATGTACAAAATTTCACCAAACAAAAGTCTAAATTTTCACGGTTAAAACAAGTACGCAGCTCTTGTATTTAAACACTTCACAACACGTAGTTTTACACCTGAAATCATCACATAGAACAGCCCTCTAAGGACCCTGCCTTCTCACGGGTTTGAATGAAACTTGTAACACTATCCACCAGTCTCTGTGCAAAATAACCAATGTATTATCTTTCCACATATATCGGTGGATGAAGAGTACATCTGCTTTTTAACCACTGTACAGACGTGGGGAGGAGAATGCCTCTGCCTGGGATGCTGTCCTGCAGATGTCTGCCCTAGAGCAGACAGACCAGATGATCCCTGGGTTTCTTTTGCCTTGTGATTCTGAGCGTTGGCTCTGAGCCCTAGCCAGCTTCACTGACTAGGCAGGAGACGGAATGTTCCTCTCAACGCTTTGCAAAATGCCTCTACACATGAGTCAGGGTGAAAGCAAAGTTATCTTCCAGCTCCCCAGAGGTTGCTCTACCCTCTTCTAGCTGGTCACGTGAGATAAGGACCCAAGGCTTTAGCATCTTCCCAGGCTGAGATTCCTGATAACACACTGGTTCCTTAGTGTGACTCTGTCTGAAACCTGCCCAGCTCTGGGGTGTGTGTGTGTGTGTGTGTGTGTGTGTGTGTGCACACCAGGAGTAAGTAAATGTCAAATGTGTTCCTTTCTGGCTTGCCACCTCGTTTTTCAAGACAGGGTCTCTCACTGAACCCAGAGCTCACCAATGGGCTGGACTGACTGCAAGCAAGCCGCACGAGCTTTACCGTCAATCCACTGAACAGTGAGGTTCCAGAAGCACACTACCACTCCTGGCTTTGATGCGAAGGATCTGCACTTAGCTCCTCAAGCAGGTACTTTCCCCTGATAAGCCATCTCCTCAACCTGGCCAGCTCCGTTCTAACAGAAAAGCAGACAACTTCAGAAGCCCAGCTCTGGCCCAGCCAGGTATGGTGATGTTTTATTTGTGTTGAAATGTGATTTTATTTGTATTTTACCTGGGGTTCAGAGCTAATAGCAAGCCATAGCAGAAGTCTGGCAGTGGTAGCACATGCCCTTAATCCCGGTCACATGACAGGCAGATCTCTGTGTGTTCAAGTACACAGCTAGCATGGAGACACACGCCTTTAATCTCAATACCAACTATAGAGACCTGGAGGTCCGTATAGACAGGCAGTGATGAGGGGGTCATGTGGTTGGGCTTACAACCAATGAGAAGGCAGAACAGAAAGTCAATAAAAGGACAGATACACAGGAAGTAGGTCTCTTTCTCAGGGGAAGGACGGCAGTGGCAGCGAAGAATAAGAAGGCGGATGGTTTTAGACTCAGCTCTTAGCTACTGCTCTGACCTCTTGGGCTTTTAACTCTGCGTGTGGCTCTGTGATTCTTATTTAATAAGACCGTTACATCTACAGCCAGGTTTGAGTTTTACCATGCATCTCCCTTCTAATACTTACTCTTGGCTGGTACATAGAAGAACACAGGATCCGTCCACGACCCATTGCCAGAGAGAGAGGTGGCTTGAATCCGGGCTGTGTAGTTTCCTGGGTTTAGCCGGTTAAGCTTGGCCCCTCCATACTTCCTGTAGTCCTGTCTGGACACACATTCCCGCTGATCCTACGGAAATGAAACATAAGTGTTAATTTCCTACCAGCGTGAGTGAAGTCTGACACCTGCTAGCTCAATTCACCATGCTGGTAACTCCAGCTGCCCAACATCTGCCTAGCCATCGTCTAGGGCATCAATATACAGGAAGAAATTACATCTGTAAAGGTAGTCCTCAGGTGGCACAAGGAAAACTCTTAATCAGTCATGTTTGTATTTGAACAGACCTCCAGAGGAGTAAAACGTTGTTATCAAGTTGTGTCCAGTCTGTGGCACAAGACCCATCTACAAAGAAATTGTTTCTAGATGAAGTACAGCCAGCTCCTTGCACTGTGGTTGCTACTCCACAGAGCCTGGGTTTCTGGAAGATTCTGATCCTCACTGACTGACCATCTTTGTGCCGTCTATTGAGGGAGCCAGCAGAGCAGTGACATGGGATAACCTGTGCTCTCGGTGCCGACAGAAACACACGCAGGGGCAGGCCACAGTCCCAGCCTTACCTCCACTTGCGATCCGTACTTTATTTCATACATCAGAATCAATCCATTGGGGTTCTCAGGTTCGGGCCACTTTAAAAAGATGGAGTTCTCAGGTCTTGGCTCCCAGGTCACTGGTCCAGGAATGTCATCTGCTCCTTCTGCATAGGGATATAAACAAGCAGCCAAATAGGGTTTTAGGTCTCCAGAAGGATGACAAATGCTGGACTAACGTGAGAAAGACTCTTCCCCTAACTCTTGTACATGAAGGACTCTGCACAGGGACATTGTGGGGGTCCCTCCTAAGATGGCTGCTAGCACAAGGTGGAGGATTAGGGAATGGACATGTTCGGGGCCTGTCATCTCAAGATGCCACAGCACCTCCCTTTTGACCTACTGCCCACAGAAAAAAACCTGTGACTGAGTACAAGGAAACACTCCTGACAACCTAAGTCACCTTCTCCAGGTCCATTTTTCCTATCTAAAGAAAAAAAAAATCAACCCTTCAAACACAGCAGCCCTGAAGGACAGCGGTGAGCTTCAGCGTGCTGAGCCTCCAGCTCTGGCACGGACCCTCTGCAGCCCGCATCCTCACAGCCACGGCAGCTCCCATACGGGAGGAAGGGCCACTCACAAGGCTGGCCTTGGAGGCAGCTGCCAGGAAACCTGGGCCAAGAGCAAGGAGGCCATTCCTGCCATCATCTCTTCCAGCTACTGCCGGCCTCGCTTCGGAAACCGAGGCAGTGAACCAAAGCTGTTAACCGTAACAGCTGAGAAAGGCCATGGGAGATAAGCTGCTATCTGTCTCTTCTAGGAGGACCGGGAAACGGGGGCACAGTAGATAGAGGCTGAGGGGCGCATGTGAGTGCCAGAGCCAGTTTCAGAAGCTCCTCCTTCCCCAGTTCCCATCATCCTTTGCTTTCCCACCGCTTGATGCCGCCTCCTCTGGAAATGAGGAGTGGGAGTTTACCCAGCTTCAGTGACAGGTGGGTGGCGGTCTGGGTGACAGGCAGTGTCTAACTTATAAGGGAAGAGGGGACTAAGAAGGAGGACCACCGGCTGCTGTGGGGGACCACGAGGATCAACGCTTCCTCTGAATCAAGGCAGCTGCTCTTTCACTAAGACCTGGAGTGTCCTCGAGGTCTGTGGCGTGTGCTTAGAAGGCCTTGTGTTCTTGGTCTCCAGCCCTTGGCACACTACTGAGAGAAGGGAGACCCTTTAGGAGATGGGGCCTCACTGAAAGGAGTCAGGGCATCGGGGAGCTGCCACTGATGCAGCCTTTCCTCTCTCTCCTCCATGGCTGCCACGAGGGGAATAGATCTCCTTTACCATCCACTGCTGACACAACGTGCTGTTTCACTGCAAGCCCAAAAGCAATTAGGCAAGTGCCTCTGGCCTGGAATTCCCAAAACACTGAGCCCAAAATAAACCTTTCCTCTCGGTAAGATGATTCTCTCAGGTATTTTGTGGTAGTGATGGAAGCTAACTCACTCAGCTGTGCACAGAAGGGCACAGGGCTGAGCGAATGAATGTATCATGTGGACCAAGCAGGAGCAGGGAGCCCTGAAGGAGGCTTGTCAAGACTTTCTTTGGTGAGCCTGGGATGGGAGCTGGCGCTGGGAACACGCTCTCTGTTCCATGGGCACCCGATGGACAAGGCTGTGTACCAACGACCACACATTTGTATGATTGAATCTAAGGGCCGTCACTCGGGCTGTCAGCCTTTCCCCCCCAGGCTGTAACGTGCCGTACCTGCAGGCATCGTTCGCGCAAAGACGAAGTTGGAGGCGCTACAACCCAGCTTCTCGGCTTCGTGGTTGCAGCTGTGGATATCGATGCGGTATAAAGTGAAAGGCCGGAGGTTGGAGATGACAGTCCTCTCCTTGTTATCCACTCTGCTCTCGAAGAAAGGGTATTCCGTCTCCAGTTCCTCTGGGTCTGTGATGTTGTAGGTGTCGGCCACTGTGGTGTTCCGGCTCCGGCTAGACATGGTGCTGTTGGCCACTTGCGTGACATCTCTCCGCCTCCTCTCGGGTCTGCAAGGAAGAGAAGATCAGCAGGTAAGCGCGTCGGCTTTCTTTGTCTTTTCTATGGCCAAGATGGAAGTAACAGAAAAGGAAAATGCTAACCTTGAAACAAACAAAACTCTTTAGGCTCCCTGGCTAAGAACCAAAAAACAAGGGGATTTCCTTCTTCATGACCCATCATGCATTCTCTGCGGCACCCTCAGAAACATCCACACACTCACACCTCTACCCACACAAGTGGTCCATCAGCGTTACTAGGAAACAATGCACCAGCCATTCTTAGGCATTGTACAATTCACCCAAATGACAGTGCTACTTGATCAGCCCTGGTGACAGAGCATTGAACAGGACAAACCAACCAGCCTCAGTTAAGGCTGACTGGGGAAAGGTGAGGTAGCTTAGGCCTAAAACACACAAGGCAGAAGGGACCCAAAGGCCTATCGTAGTAGCTTCCTTGATCGTCTCTGGAATGAAGATGGCCTGGTCTGAGCAGCTACCAAGTACCTCAACCCCAGGGCTTTTCCTGAGGAACAAGGGTTCCTACTGGTGGATGCCTGCGCTCCCTAGTATGCATCATGGTTTTGGAGGTCCACCAAGCCTGGCTTCGCTTCTCCCTTAGCAGTCGGGATCTGTGGCCTCCCAACATCCTGCCTGTGAGGGGAGTGGAGCCTCTGCTTGTGGGGGCTTGAGAAACAACAGAAAGACAGCAGGAACAGATGACTGGGGGCTCCCTCTGCCTCCAGAAACCTTAAAATCAGGCTTCTAACATTGGCAAGAACTGAGAAAATAAATATACATCACCAGACAAGCACCCCTAGGAGGCATACACAACCCTCAGGCTAGCTGCGGGTGGATGGTGGGAAGGCTGGGTGCCGAGGCTACTGCTGCACTGCTTGGGACAGGGCAAGGGACGAGGGCAACAGGTGGGATGCAGTCCATCTGGTAAGATCATGAAGAGTGCGAGAGAACAGAGGAACCCGGAATGCGGAGCTCACCAGTCTCTGCAGGAGAGCCCCGCAGAGAGGAGCAGAAGGCCACATACAGAGGGAGGTGCCTTGGAAGCCATGCCCCAGGCCTATGGAGGTCCCCTAAGCCAACATCGAAGAGTGAGGTAGAGAGCCCGGGGAAAGTCTGCTCAGCTGATGGATCTGCTTATCAAAGCCACAGTTCTGTGCCGGGTGTTGACATGGCAGGCCCCACTACAAGTACATGAACTGCCCACGCAGGGGGCCCATCTCCAAAGTCAGGAATGGGCATTTGTTTTCATAATGCTGGAAAAGAAGTACTAGTCTACCATGCCCACACCCTGAGAACCAACCGATCAACAAACCACCTACCTTCCTGGAAGGGAAGACACAAGAAGCTACATTTCGGGGGGGAGGAGCTAGGGAGACATCAGAACATTACATTTCCTGCCTCCCTTTCAAGACCAGCACAACACAAACTCGTGCCTACATGTAAAAAGCTGCTTGCAGTGGGTTTATTGGAAAAAGGATACTAGGCCCACTCCCTGCCTTGGGCCACCCCCAACAAACTGGGTTACAGTAACCAAGCATACCCAGTAGTCTACTTATTTGTCAACACCACACTTCTGCAGACTGCATAACGGACCAGGGAGGGAGGCCATACAGGCAGGAGAAGACTGAGGATGATGTAAACAGAGGGGCCCAGGTTGGTCAACAGCTGCATTCTGAATGGGGTGACGAACAGTACACTGTTCTGTTGGCTTTCCTCACTTCATGAAATAACCTACTGCTATTGGAAAAACTTGTCCTTCTTAACATCTGTCAACATCTTAGTGACACAAACTATGTGACTTGAAAAATACAGATAGCGGCCAACGAAAGCCACTTACCAAATCCCAAGGTGAGGAAGTGACGTAATGAACACTAGCTTCCCTTCCACTACCAACATGCGAGCAGAGCCAGACACTGCGGACGGACTCAATCTGACTTACTTGCCTCTAGCCCCCAAATAAACTGTGCCTAGAACAGGTTTTAGGTAGTTCAGTTGTACAACCAACAACAACAGACTGCACAACTCACTCCTGTCATCTAGGGAGCTCCTTTACAGGGACCTTGATAGCCAGAGCTATGCCTTGGTAGGAGGTGAAAAACTAAAACAATCAAACTCAACCAAAAAACCCTAATAGCCAGGTGTGGTGACCCATATCTACACGTTGGGCTTGTTTTAGGACGGAGAAGTCAGGCTGCGTGACAGGGTGACAGCAGTCAGCACGCAGGGTCTGGCCGAGAGTACAAACACTTGAGGAGCATCTAGGTCAACCACAGCTCTGCTGCCCCGTCATTTAACCTGAAGTTCCACAGCTAATGATAACATCATCAGTAGCAAAGGTGATGTCATTTCCATACAACTAAACATGAGGGGCTTTCTGCTATGCTGTGTCCTCCCTTGGTTCTTATGTTGGACTGTTGGATGCTTGGTCACCAGTGTGGCAGCTACATGGAGAAATGGGCCTATCAGGAGATCCCGGTGTGACTGGGTGGTGTTATAAAGAGGGTTTCGTGCTGGTCTAAACAGAAGGTGTCACGAAAGCAAAACTAAGCTCTCCACTTATGCCCAGCTTCCTGTCTGCCTTGTGCTCTCTCCTTCTCACAAGCACTTCTGCCATGATGCTCTGGCAGCCAAGGACGCCTTCATCAGAGCAGAGCACATGGTGGCTCTGTGCTTCTCTATCTTCAAAACTGTTGAACGGTGCACACCACTAAGCATCAGATAACTTGTTAGCAACAATGAAAAACTAATAATCCTCACTTACAACCTTAACCTCTGGCAATGCCTAGCCTTGTAGGGGCCCACAAAGGTTTTGTAGTGAGATCTGAGCTTGCTTTACACAGCATGGCTGCATTAGGGGGATGATGGCTTGACCATGTGCACGGTCACCAGGTGTTTGGAAGGGTCTACACTTGCTGTGCTGGGGGGAGGTCTTTTGCCTCACCCCTTGGCATTCCTTTAAAAAGCCCTTTAGTAGGGACAGAAGGGGCTGGTGGGTTTTGACCCAGGCCCTCCCGAGGCTATCCCGTGTTTCTGTCTGTCTCTCTCCTCTATCCTTCTATCTACAAATTCCTCATTTCTCCCTGCTCAAGAGTACCCTGGGGGAGTAAGAGGGAGCTGGTCTCACACATAGCATGTGTAAGGTGAAGAAGTCCTGGATTTGATTGACACCCAGTACAGTGTTGGGATAGGGGAGGACTTCCTCCTTGGCCTCCTTGGGACACTATACCTGGGCATTCCTGTGGTTACAGGAACTCTTAGCTGAGTGTTGGTTTGGCCCACATAGACAACCCACTGAAAGGGAAGAGGTTTGATGTTGGAGGATGTAGGTTCAAGACCCAAGACTCAGACAGATGGTAAATTAATTAGGGCAGAGAGGTCACTGTGTCCAGTTTTTAAACACCTTTTGATTTCCCTCCTGTCTCCAGGTTTTCAAATTCAAGGAAACACATTCGATACACAGGGAACATGAGTGAAAAAACAGCACTGTATCCTGACTCACAAAGTTGACTTCAACAGTGGTCCAGCAGCCTTCCAACCAAAAGGAGCTGAGCCCAGGGGGACAGAGCGGAGAGGGCATAGCCTGCTATGGGGCACTAGAAGCTCTAGTAATTTTAACTGTGAGAGGAGAGGGACGGGGAAAAAAACTGCCAAGAAGCCAGGAACTCTATTCTCAAAAGGACAGGAACCTCCAGAGAAGCCAGGTCTTTATTTTCTGCTCTATTGACTCTTCAGAGTAAGATAGCTTTCTTTGACTATTTCACAAATATCAAGGCAGCCATTTTAAAATCCATTTGTTGATATAACCCAAGAAAGGCACTATGAGCAGCCGGATAAACAGCCGCTAAAGTCTTGGGGGAATCTCAGGTGGAGGGAACAAGGCCAGAGAAATGCAGGCAGCCTGGGTACCATGGGGACTGGGGTGGGCACCTCACTGGTCTGAATCCAGCTGTCCCAGCAGTTTTCAGCCTCCAAGGTTGTGTAGAACCTTTCGGGAGGAGAGCCCAGGGTCATCTCCTTAATCTCCTTCCCAGATAGCACTGGTCTTAACATCCTACTGTGGTGTGTTTGCTTAGGCAGCATGTATGCTGAAAAACAAACACAACTATTGGGCTCATCATTTTAACTGCCAGAAAGTAAATCACTAAGTTAAAAAGCCATCTATAACACAAGCTTTTGACTATTTTAAGTATGCAATTTAATGACATTTGACCACGGTAAAAATGTGCGGCCACTGTCACTGCTTCCAAAAGACTCCTGCCTTAAATAGGAACTCTACCCATTAAAAAATGATCACCTGTTTTCCTCTCCACCCTGCTCTTACCCACTAGGAAGCTCTAATTTGCCATAGGTCTAGTCTATATATTTCATATACATAAAATCACACAGTATTGATTCGTTACTGTCTAGCATTTCTGATGGAGTTTTCAGGGCTTGTGCGTGTTGTATCATTAGTCAGAATTTCTTTCTGTTTTATAGCTAACTAGTATTCCACTGAATGGTTATACCACCATTGTTTTATCTATCCATCTATCACGTACAACTGAGTTTTTTCTAGTGCTGCTATTGAACTTATCCTTTCTTCTATTAAGAAAAAAATTAAATTCATTTACTTCTCTCCCCCCACCTCCAGCATGAGGGTAGAGGTCAAAGGACAACTTGTGCGAGTCAGCACTCTCCTTCCACCATGTGGGTGCTGAGGACTGAACTCAGGTGTTCAGGCTCAGCAGCGGAGGCCTTTACCCACCGAGCCATCTCACTGGTCCCTTTTTCCATTTGCATTTTTACTGCGCAGACACTGAGGGTAACACAGGAGTAGAGGGAATGCTCGGGATGGTGTTCCATGCTACTTAGGAAACCAGACTGTAATGGATACATCGAGCACGGGGCTGTGTTATGGAGCTGGGTCTATTTTAAAACTGACTCTGATTCCAGCTCCCACTTAAATCACTCTTGCTCAGCCAAGCTGAGGGAGTCAATGGACAGAAGGGGGGAGGGAGTGATGGGCCCAAACCTCAGCTTTTCCCTGGACTGGTTTCCGCGAAGACAGTCAAGTGACTCACGCCGTGCCTGGTGAAGATGACCCCATCTGCTCTCTGAGGGAGGTGATGTGGCTGAGGTTATGTAATTCTCATACACCTGCACCTCCTCCCGTAACAGGAGCCCTTCCTTCAGGGCCAGCCTTTTGCAGGAGCTCTGCTGACCATGTGGACATCCTCTCCTCTTGCTCCCTCTAGGTGGGCTCCATGCTGTGCCCCGACCACACGGTGGGAAATGAAGTGATGGGACCCCCTGAACAGCACCAAAGGTAGCACTTCCGAAGGGGACACTCACCTGGGCACGAAGATGGAATTGTGAAGGAAATTCTCAAAGACTTTGCGGTACTCGGCCTCTTCCTTCTCGGCCTGCTTCTCGGCTTCCGTTTTTGGACAGGCACAGCAAGGCCCTTTATCACCACCACACACTTCCGTCTTGGGATTCTCCGTCACCTCTTCCACATCAATCGTACCGTCAGCGTACTTTCTGATGGGTATTTTGTCTACTCGGAAAAGAACAGAGTGGGGATGAAAGCCACGGACCACGTGCTTGTGAGCACTGTGAGTGGGGGGGGAGGGGGCTGGTCTGCACGGCCGAGACACAAGCCTGGCACACGACAGGCTTCTAACAGGGGCACTCGGGTTCTCTCAGACGACAGGTAAGGCCAGGGGCACCGGCTGCCCGCCGCTGGCCCAGCTCACCTTTGGAGCAGTAGTTGTGCCGGTACAGGTAGGCGTCCTGTGGCTGTCGCTGCCACCTCACAATGTAGTAACTCAGGTTACCGTTGGGCAGGGTCGGGGGGTTCCACTTCACAATCAGCTGGGAAGAAGAGTTGGACGCTGAAAGCACGTCTAGGGGAATGGAAGGAACTGGAAAGAAGAACACAGCGCATTTCAGGAAACAGAATGCAGCCCGAGGTCGAGGTTAGCAGGGACTCCATGCAAACCAACGGGAAGCTGCACGTCTGACCCCGGCCACAAAGACAGCCACAGGCCAGGCAGAACACAAAATGAAGCTGAGCCTTGTTTTTGAAAGAGTATTAACTGGAATGGCAGCCTTCTCTTCAGCGCATCTGTTCTCAGATAATCTCTGTGCAAACACACACGGCTCACGGAGCTGGGACGGAAGAGACCCCGAGAGCACAGCCAGGGTTAGAGGGGACTTTGAACATCTCCAGTTAATTCACTGATGACGGCTGCCACTCTCCAGTGTGTTTTAGCAAATGGCAAAGTGGACTCCGCAGGACTTGATCCGTGATTGCAAATTTGCATCTCAGATAAAAATGACCGGGAAACAAAATGGAAAGTGGAAGGAGGAGCTGGAAAGCCTGTGGGGTGGCGTGTGTGCCTGCACCTGTATGAAGGAAACGGTGGATCAGGGGACATGGAATCCCAGATCCTGTGGCAGGCTTGTGTGCTAAGCCGGGATCCTGGAGACCAGTACACAAGAGCTCTGAGTTTATGGAGTCCTCTGTTACCAGCAAGAGGAGTTCAATAATCCGACTGAAGCTTACTTACTACTGATGCCTAAACTCAAAAAGCAGAATTGACTCAAAACACCCAGGATCACTGCCATGTTCTCAGAAGAGTTCCCATAGCAAAATCAATGCCACAGCCAAAGTACTCCCCACCCCTACTACACACACAGAGACACACACAGAGACACACACACACACACACACACACACACACACACACACACACACAGAGAGAGAGAGAGAGAGAGAGAGCGAGAGAGAGAACGAGAACAGATTTTGGCAATTCTCAAAGTGCAAGAAATAGGATCATGGTATGTCTCTTAAGCATGAGGTTCAACCAGGCTGTTTTTAAAATCTGAAAGGTGAAAACAGCTTGTGCTGGCTAGTTTTATGTCAACCTGACACAACCTATAGTCATCTGAGAGGAGGGAAACTCAATTGAGAAAATGCCTTAATAAGATAGAACCTGTAAGGCATTTTTCTTAATTAGTGATCGATGGGGAGGACCCAGCCCGTTGTGGGTGGTGCCATCCCTGGGCTGGTGGTCCTGGGTTCTGTAAGAAAGCAGGCTGAGGAAGCCATGGGGAACAAGCCAGTAACTTAGCAGCACTTCTCCAAGGTTCCTGCCTCTGCTCAAGCTCCTGCCCTGGCTTTCTTAATGACAGACTGTGATCCAGATAGGGAAGTCAAATCCTTTCCTTGCCAGGTTGTTTTTGGTCATATACTACATCAACAGAAAGGACTAACTAACTAATTGGGACTTTGGGACGTATGATATGTTCAAGACTGAGAACCGCTGAGGGACAATATGTTGGGACAGCAGGACTAATACTAACTTTTGCAAAAAACAAAATTATAACCACTTGATTCCTGGTCCCTTAAGGGTTTCCAAAAGCATTTCTCAAACAGTTTATTGCTAGATATTTCAATGACAGGTCTCCCAGATGAAGCAGAGGCAAAGAATGGACCAAGAATGTCACCCAGTCTTGAGCACTTGTGAGGACAGGAGCCAAAATGCAGTTTTTAATATTTAGGAAGACAAATCACATTTCTGAAGAATCTGCTGTAAGAAGAAATTCCACTTCCCCCCTCAAATCTGCTGCAAGGATTCTCTGGAAATTGTTACTCCCAAATTTTAAGATGAAAAATGTATTCTGTTGCACTTGAAATCCCACTAAATCAACCCATTCCCAGGACTAGAAGCCTGTGGAAAAATTCATTTCTATGAAGACTTCAGGGTCAGCAACATGACTGCAACTGCTTCTGAGATCACCAAAGTAGGGTGGGGGGTTGGAGAAGTAGGGTGCATGAGCTCGAAGTTATTTTTAAAACTTTCTCTCTCTGCCATTTTAGACTTCCTTGGTGCTGGTCTGTGGTACTTTATGACACACTCCACACACGGAAACGGAATCTATTCTCAAAGCATGTCCACCAGTGCTGCAGACTGGGTGTGCTCCTTACCCCACAAATCACTCTGCAGAAACCCTAGCCTTTGAGTGTTAGGGCTTTGCAAAGTGATTAGGTCATGAGGGTGGAGTTTTAATCACCAGAATTAACACTAACAAAAAGAAGGTCAGATACTGCTGTGTGCACTCCTTCGGGCATGTGAGGACACATCAAACAGATCTCTATGAGCCAAGAAGTCGGCTCACACTAGACACAAAATGCCAACTCTTTGATCTTGGGCTTCCCAACCTCTGGAATGGTGAGAAGTATGTTTCTTTGCTTTATAAGCCACGCAGTTTATGGGATTTTTGTTATAATAGCCCAAATGTACTAAGAGAGTCATTATCTGTACAATGAAGTATATCTTTCTACCTCTCGTCTTTGCATTATGAACTCACACACATGTTTGCTTTTACCATTTCTAGGTTTTGCAGTTGGGGAACTAGAGCTTAAGCACATGAAGAGAAGATGAGGAGGGATCAGTCAATAGTCCATACTTGGATATCACAATGTGCAAAGCCTATTAGTTTTTTAGGCTTTATTTGTTTGCTGAATACGCTGATGGCCACAGAATAAAGATGGAAAACCAGTAAGCCGCTAGAGGCAGGTGGTGCACAGGTCAGCATCATTTTAGGTCCGAGAAGTCTGTATTAAAACAGATGAGAACAGCCACAGGGAGCTACATCCTGGGCATTCAGAAAGAAACCATCTTACAACCCTGGAGGACACGGGCTCATGAGCACAGGGCAGAGAGATAGGTGCTTAAGATGGTACCCAGTCCAGAAAACGGCTCGGGAGAACTGAAGGGGTTAGCAGTGAGAAGAATATAATACAGTGTGAAGCAGCAACAACAGGCATCTCATTGCTAGCCCTACAGCCATACCACGCCCACCTAACGACAGCAAGTTTATAAAAAATCAGGGGGTGGGGGTGGGCTTATCTGGTGCACAGATACCTGAAGCATTGGTGCGAATGTACAAGATTTCACTTTTGGCCCCACGGATATGGTCGTTTTCCACCATGGTGAGGGTCACAGCCTTGACATAGACAGCATACTGGGTCCAGGGCTTCAGCCCATGCAGTAAAATGCCAGGCTCCCCCTCCTTGTTGGGAGGTAGGTCCACATCCACCATGTTCCAGCTGTTGGAGCCACAGGCATCCTGCCCGTCATATTCCGTAACATTTTTAAAGGGTCTGAAAGACAATCAAGGAAGGCCAGAGAATGTTGAAGGGCTCTGGCACCACAGCCCTCCAGAAACTCCCCCGGGGAGCTGAGCGTGTCACACTGTCTATAACAGGAATTCCAAGTAAAACTCATCATCAATTAGATCGCTATACAAGAATACAATCAAGCATCTGGACTCGGAGCTCACCAGCTAGGAACCACAGAACTGAACAAGCAGCCTCAGAGACAGCAAGTTCTACATCCGCAGGGACTGAAAATGCTGCTCCTAAGACATGCAGATGCTGATTTTCTTTCTCCTGAATTGCAGCAGCTTTTTCTTTCTTTCTTTTTTTTAAACTAATAAGAAAAAAAAAACCAATCATGGCTGTTTAATGCAAACACTGGATACTGAGAAAGGATAACTTTTGAACAAAACGAACTTCTTACAAAAAAAAAAAAAAGGTTTCTACAATTTAAGTTGATAATAGCCGGTTTTATTGTTTAAATGTCTCACAATATTCAAATATTTCATTTCCCGATTGTCTCAGAAAGTGGCATTAGTGAAATCACAGGTTAACATCGCCTATGTATTGGCAGCACTTTCAAAGAGAAGAGAGGCTTCTGCACAGATGCATGGTGGGTGGGGAGAGGGGGGGTCTTCACTTATGAGATGAAAGGGCTGCTGGTCACTGGCTTCTGAAATTATATTACCCTGACCTGTGGGCAACCACAATGGGAGATGGGTGGGGGTCTCCATTCCTATTTCCCATGGGCTGTAACAGCTCCCAGGACCCTACATCTCACAGCAGGGAAGGTACCAGCTGCTGCCATGGGCACCTTTGCTTCTTGCTTCCGGGAAGATGAGCACCTGGGAAATGGATGCCCATGTAGACTGCGGAACCACCTGGACACACAGGAGGCCAAGCAGGGTGATGGAATGCCCCTGAGAGCTGCAACGTGGAGGAAGCCATGTCTGCACAGGCAGGACAATGCTATCAGTACAGGGAAAGTCTCGGAAGGTCCTGGAAACTGCTGACACTGAGGCTGGTCCCTCTCCATTCTTCTTTCATGACCCAGAGCAGAGTCTGGGCAAGGCCACGCATGTATAAAGCGAATGGAAGATATCAGACCAGTTCGGGGTAGCCACAGTGAGAGCAGTGTATCTTATGGGGTATTTCGGGAACAGAGGCTGAAACAGTATTTTAACCAAGTCTACATTATAGCTTATGACAGTTAGGATCCAATTCTCTTAAAGTCAGCCCTTTTTCCTTTCAGTTGAACTTAATCAAACATCAAACCATCTAACACAGCGAAAAGCCTGAAGCTGACACTCTCCTGACTAGCTGTCACAGGTTGGGACAGCATCATGTGACAACAAGAGAGGCCACATGATGAAGATGAAGTGGTCACCTGGCCCGATTCTTCAAAGGAAACCCACTGGTAGGTACCCTATTCAGCCAACTCACACAACAGCCAAAGGCCTAGTCATCTCCACCCTCAGGCTCCACACCAGAACAACAGGCACAAACACAGAAACTCACGCCTCCTTGTAGTACACTGTGAAGCTGATGAGATCCCTGTAGTCCGGGGGCCGGTACCGGTGCCACGTTATGATGATGCGGTTCTTCGAGGTGGTGGTGGAGGTGAAACGGAGAACGTCGCTTTCACCTGGAACACGAACGCGCACCCGTGAGCGACAGAGATCCACACATCTCTATGAAATCTGCGCACTCCTTCGCCCTTCCCTGAAGCTAGCTGTCCATGCTGAGCTCTTGATGATTTTCCATCAAGAGTCCAAGCGTTTCTCCAGGGAGCTCCTATGGGCTCATCTTTCACTTCAGCTCAGCTCACTGCACTGACCACCTGCCCAGAGGATGGATGGGGCCAGAACCCGTCATTGTTTCTCAACCTATGGGAAGAGCCTCTTTAAGTGAACAAGGTGGCCTTACCTTTCAGATCACCCGTAGTATGCTGGCTGCTAAAAGGGGTTTGGTTAAATGACAGCAAACCTGTAGGTTGGCCCGAGAGGACAGCAAGAGCTCCCCAGATGTGCACATCTGCTGGCTTCTGGGAAGCCACCCAAGGCGGGTATAAGACCTCCAGTAGGCCACAAAAGGGAAGCTTCTCGTAGTCTGAACGTGACACCAGACCGGAAAGCTCTAAGACCTCCTGGGAGTGCTCTAGGAGGAATGAGACGAGGTGGGCACTGACGTGGGCAAGCCTTGTGCTCTGCGGCCGGGGCACCCTGGCCGTGAGGCATGGTGAGGCACGGACCCCGTCCTCCTTTCAACACTCCATTCCAACTGCAAAGGTGGAGAACTGACTGCCAGCGTTTTGCGGGACACCCACCCAAAGCTCTCCAGCGAGCTGTACTTAGTCCCCAAACTGCCTGTTACTGTCACACTAACAAGCTAAAGGCAAGAGACTGAGAACAACAGAACACTGAGAAATCCTCTGGGCAAAATGTGCTCAACTGAAAGCCAGAGCACTGCAGGTCCTGCTCAAGTGTCACTCAGAGAGAAACCCTGACTGCGCTTCCGCAGGAACATAAAAAATGGCTGCAGGTCAGGCTGGCTGCCTTGACGGGAGAAGTGCTTTGAAAGGCTCCGGTCACAGGCTTTTGCCATGGTCTTCATTGGGAACAGGGTAGAGGGCTCTGTGGGAAGGTGAAGGTGTTGGCTATGTACACATTTCCCACCTCTACAACTAACTCTTCCCTAAATGCCTCCTGGGTCCCCAGGGTCTCAGATAAATCTGTATACTCAAAAGACAAAGCTAGCCCCACCTCTGTGCATACATTTGACAGACCCTTGGTCATATGACTCCTTATTTTCCCACTGATGTTCCACAGCCAAAGACAGAGGGGTCAAATAAAGCTTTAGCATTTTTGTTTTAGTCTGTGGCTTTTTTTTTTTTTTTTTTTTTTTTAACCAGGTCTTTTGGCCTACGTCCTCTGCGTGTACGTTAAGGTTGTGTAGCTTGGTGTTCCCGTGGGACTCCCAACAGTGGGAATGGGGGCTGTCTCCGACTCTTTTGCCTGCTTTGGGACCCTTTTCCTCACACTGAGTTGCCTCGTCCAGCCTTAGTATGAAGGGATGTGCCTAGTTTTATTATAATTTGATATACCATATATCCCTGGGAGGCCGGCCCTTTTCTGAAGGGAAATGAGGGGGAATGGATCTGGGGGAGAGAGGGCACGGGGGAGACACTGGGAGGAGAGGAAACCTCACTCAGGATGCAATACATGAGGGAAGAATACATTAAAACAAAAACAAAACAGGGTCTTACTATGTAGCCCAAGCTGCCTTCAAATGTGCAATCCTCCTGCCTCAGCATGCTAAGTGCTGAGATTATAGAGTGCACTATCATGCCTGGCAGAGCCAACGCACTTTTAAGGGTCTTTTCCCATACAGGGCTGGAGGAGAAAGTCTGATTGACATTCCAGCCTGGGACCACATTTGGAGAGCGGCTGGGCTAACAACGCTGAACTCTAGCCTATAAGATCTTAAGGTGGAAACTGTATCACCAGAACGTCATTACTAAACTGTCCAAAATGTGAGAAGCACTCTGGACTCAGGATGCGGGGCTTGATTCTCTTCAAAGAGGAGGAGAACTGTGAAGGCCAGGAAACCCGACGCCCCGAGAAGTGTGCTGCAGTGGAGCGTCTACCCTGAGCCTTCTGCATCATGGGAGAGAGGGGCAGAGCTGGCCTGTTCACAGGCCTGGAGTGGACTGGCGCTTTGACAAATACTGTTTGCCCCCATTGAAAAGATATGTAACGGTGCACGCTCTAAGGACCTACTTGAATGTTTATGACCCTCAAACAGGGGCTCAGGAGAACGTATCGGTATGAACCTATCGGGCACCTGCGCACTACTAGCTGTGAAGGCATACTGAGAGGACAGGTACGGGCTAAGCCAGCTTGACAGTCCCACGTGAAACCGAGAAGGGCCCGCCCATGAAAGCCACAGACTGTGATCTTGACTGTGGCAGCCGCCGCGGTTTGGATGCTCGTCACTCACAGGAAGCTCGCTCCCCGTTGTTCCTGGTGTTGATGTCCCCCTTGCTCTGGCGGCCCTTTGTCCCTGTGACTTCCTCCATGCGGTAAATTTCAGAGACACACAGCTTGGGATTGAAAGCGAAGTACATCTTCCCTGACCTGACGGTCAGGTTCCGGTGGTTCCAGTCCCACAGCTGCTGCAAGTTCTGGTTGTCCAGGACATAGAAGGAGTAGTTCCTGGAAGCACAGAAATCCGCATCAGCCACCCACTGTGCCCACGGCCCCCTCCGGCGACGCAGAACCTCTCGGGGGCATGTGTGGCTCCACACAAATAAGGGGCTTACCGACTGGGGTTATGTCAAAGCAGACAGTCACTGTGAACACGGGCAAAAAGATGAGCCAAGGACAATGTTTTGAAATCAATAGGACACTAATTAACTTTATGACCTCTATTACCAACATACAAAGCTTCTCCCACCAAAGGATGCTCCCCCAATCATTCCCTAGAAACGCCTCTGGTTATTTTTCTCACAGCCACGTATGTACAATGTGCTTGAAATCAGCCTACAGGAGAACAGACATGCTCTGCTACTCAACCGGAACAGCTTACATACTAGCAGCAAAGACTGCCATTATCCCCGGGAATAAATCCTACCCATGCCCAATCAGCAGTGCATGATGGGATGGGAGACAGCCTGGCTGCTCCCTCTTCCACACTTGCCTCTCACGGCAAGAAGCCTTCATTTTCAGTCCCTGGAAGTATGGGAGGGGAGAAATACCCACACTAAGGGTTTTCTCCGGGCTCTCCCATCAGGGTAGCAGGGCGCAGTGTCTAACGGAGGCTTTGTACGTTTGGCATGCACACAGCTTGTTCTCACCATCCCCCTACCTTTAAAGCTTCTGACACAGAGGACCAGAGTGGGCCAGGAACCTGGATTTCCAATGGGTGATGCTGACACCACCAGTCCCGGGCCCACTTAGAAAACCCGGAGTCTACCAGGCTTGGCGTGGCACTGTTCCTACGGCCCAAGGGGAGGCAGCTATCTTTGCCCACCTCCCTGTCCCATCTAGGGGAGGGGAGAGAATAAGAACTCCGCTGGTGTGTCTACAGAAGGGTTCCGCAGCAGGTTTGTCTCTCTGTCCCTGCCTCCTAATCTTCAGGCAGGGCCAGTAGATGGTCTGAGTCTCAGTTCAGTGAGAGGTCTGTTCCTCACGAGCCATGAGTCCTTTCTTCCCTGTTGCTTTCCCATCCTTAGTCCTTCCTCCCTCCCCCGCTCCGTGGGGGTTTCTCAACAAAGCTATTTCTAAGATCCACTCACAGATTCAACAAACAGACAAGAAAGTTTTCCCTGCCAAGCCAGAAGCAGCCGAGGCAAATTAGAGTCCCAAAGTCCTGCTCTGCCCCAAAGGCTGTGTCTGTATCCAACAGGTACCTCTGTACCTGCTGAGGGTCCTCATCCAAACCTGAACTACTAACTAGGGGGTCCACCTTCAACCTGACCTCCGCACACTAAGGCATGAGTTATATACAGCTGCAATCTGCCTACCAAGCAGCCCTGGACACTTCCTAGAGAAACTCACCTGGAGCTCAGAGGCCAGGACTCAGGACCAGAAAAGCCATGAGTTCAATGCATCATAAGCCAGAGGCAGCTGCCTTAGTGCTACTAAGAGCACTGTGTATGCACTGGAGTATAACAGGTGAAGTCTGAGTTCTCACTGGCTTTAAGAGTCCTTATGAAGGCCAGTGAGAGGACGACATGGCAAAGGCACTCACAGCACAAGCCAGGTGACCTGGACCCATGAAGGAAGACAACTAATTCCACAAGGTCACCCTCTGACCTCTGTACACACACCCCTCTTACATATATCATGCGCGCACACAACCAATAACAAAATAAAGTTATATTTAAAGAGTCCTCATACCCAGGAGTTGGAGCTCAAGTGAAATCTGCCCAGCCGAACTGAAGCCCCAAACCTCAGGTACCCTAACACATGCTGAGGTGCAGGGTCTGTACATGCAGGGGCTCAGTGGACCAGCAACCCTTTCCTTTGGTAAGTGTTTCCCTACCACGCTTGAGTCTCGCAGTAGGAACCTGAGACACTGGTCAAAGGAACCCAGATTGTCATACACAAGGCTGTATGTCCTAGAGAAGTCCTGGGACACCTGTCAGCCAGAACTGCCACCCACAGACCCATCAATGTTCACTTTTCTGGATGGTAGGGGGTGGAACTAAAGGACAGGTGTGATGATGTTAAAGGACTGATCCCTGACCCGTGGGGTATTTCAGGCTTTGAGCTCATTTCTAACCTCACTGGCCTGGCTGCTCCCAGGTCTGAGAGTCCCAGAAGAAAAAAAAAAATGTTTTTTTTTTGTTAGTGAAGACTCCTCAAGTCCGGATGCAAGGGCCAATTAATCAGGTCAAACTTCCACCTCAATCTAGGCCAAGGCCTCTTAGTAAACTAATTCTACTAGCAGGAAACAGAACTGCACCAAAAATACCTTCCCTTCCGAACAAAACATTCTTCTCCCTAGGGAGGAAGCATGAATTAGAAAGTAGGAATTTGACAAATGAATGGCAGGCACATAGAAATTCAGAGTATTTGACTAATCACTTTGAAAAGCAAGATTATCTTTCTACAGTAAACACAAACTTTTTCTCTTTAAATACTGTTGAGAAGGCTGGGAGCTAGAACACCAGTATCAATAAAAACCCAGGCATTGTGGAGCCTGCAGACAGTAAAGCAAACCATGAACCTTCATCAAAGTAATAATAATCAAACTGTTTGGGAGTGCCCTGTCACCGCGGAGCTTGCTTCCCAGCCCCGGCTTGTGCCCTGCTTCCCAGAATCCTTCTACAATCAGGTGAGAACTAGGAGATGATCCCAGGCGGAGATTGGTCTGCACACCTTCCAAACACTAATGTGCTTGAAATGTCATCGTTTTCTACAGGAAATGACGGGTTAAGGAAACCACTCAGTAAATGTGATTTCATACATCATTTCTAAGCTCACTGCCCCTTTACATTCACAGAATATTTTTAAAAACAGAATTGTTCATTTTTTTTTTCCTGTGGCTCTCACAGGCTGTATGATGCCCTGGGGATTTTGTTGAGATTGAAACCTCGGCTCTTAGCTTTTCCAATGCATTCCCCTCTACTTGGATGAGTGTCACCTGCCAACATGTAGACCTCCTGGGGGCAGCTGGTCACCGGTGAGAACACCATCACGTCATAACCACACAGTCCACACCGAGCTAGGATCTGTGGCCACCATTTCGAGGCCAGCACCACTATCTCCCTTCTGAGTGCTGCAGAGCTGAGTGACACCTAGTAGACTGCCAGGGACTGAAAATCAGGCCCAAGCACCCTTTCTACTGCGTATGAAGTGCCAACTCTGGGTGGTTTACTCAGCTTCTCTAGGACCGCCGTTTCTCAGCTGCCCATGGGATCTGTCTTCTGGTCTCTTCTGGCCCTGAGGCCAATTGGAAGAATCGCATGAGCTAAATATAAAAGGATGCTGTGAGCTTTGAATTGCCTCACAAAGGTACAGGATGACCTTGCTACTCTCCGAAGTGTCAAAGTCCCACAGAACAAAGTCACAGAAAACATTCAAGTCCTGCACCTTGTTATATAGGGCTGAGCCGGAGGTCTCCAGCCTACACAGGACCCCTCTGTCAAGCCCTTAGTGACACATTGGAGGAAAACCTGCAGACATGCATACAACCAATACTTCCTGTTCATTTCCACAAGGAGACACTACTGCTGCCTGTTGACAGCTGTCTCTAAAGGGCATCGGAAGCCAGAACACCGAAGCTGTCACCAACACAGCCATTTATACCATCACTCAACCCATCTGTAGAGTACTGGTTCACTTCAAGTCCAAACTTACACCAGCTACATAGGCTTAACGAGTATGGAAATATACACCCAGGTACAACTAAACCAAGTACCACATAGATCCACAGACAAGGCTGTTTGCTGTGGAGTGCTTTTAAAAATAGCTTTGCTGGGGTATAATTTACCTTCTAAAATCGTACCCATTATAAATATACAGCTCCATGGGCTTCAATACATTTATACAGATGTCCAACCACCATCTATCTAACCATCAAGATTCAGAACATTTGCATCAGGTCAAAGTGCCCCCCAACCCAAGCATCTCCCTGTCTGTTCACCCATGGTGCTACATGGACCATGACCCAATCCTTTTGGTATTGAGCAGTAGCTTTCTGTGTATATTGTGCTTATCCATTTATTCACTGATGAACCCTCAAGTTATATCCAGCGGGCTATTTTGGTTAAGTATTATGAAAGAAAGCTGCCATGAGCATTCACACACAAGATTTGTATGTATGTTTTCCTATCTGTAGGTAGAGCCTAGAATGGCCAGGCCACGTGATTAACTGTATGTATTTTAAAAGTCCCAAATGCATGCTAAAATGAGGCTATGTTAGAGTCTGTGCTGGTTTGAAAGGAAATGTCCCCCGCAAAGGGAGTGGCATAATTAGGAGGTTTGGCATTGTTGGAGGAAAGTATATCACCATGAGAGTGGGCTTCGAGGTCCCTTTCTTCAAGCTTCAGGGTGACAGTCAGTCGACTTGCTGTTGCCTGCAAGATGTAGCACCCTCTGCTCCAGCACGCCATCTACCTACGCACTGTCACGCTCCCTGCCATGGTCGTAATGGACTGAACCCCTGAAAACGGTAAGCGAGCCACGCTCAATTAAATGTTTCCTTTGTAAGAGCTGCCATGGTCACGGTGTCTCTTCACAGCAAGAGTAAACCCTAACTACGACAGGGTCTAGTCTCAGAGCTGCAAGGAGGCATCATAAGACACGGAGTCTGCAAAGTCAAGTGGAACAGAGTAGAGATGCCTAACCAGGCTAAGAACTCCAACTCTTCTCACCTGTCACCTTCGGTATCTTTGTTCTTTCAGAGACAACAATCCTTGGCAGCACCAAAGAACCTGAACTTGTAACTTACTTGACTGCCTCCAAACCCGCCTGAAGTAGAGCATTTTCCAGATAATGGAAATACTTTTCTCTTTTGGTCAAGGGAAAAACACCAACTCTGCCCCCCAGGAGAAAAAAAAAAATCAAAAAACAACCACAAAACATGACTTTTCTTCTTTATTCCCTCCCATTACCCCAAGGTTTTGCTAGAGACCAGGGTGGCAGGCACTCATGCACTACAGGTTCAGGCCCTATCAATGCACGGCACCTCTACTTCTCAGAAAACCCTGCTCTCTTTGGGATGTATCAGATGTGCATCCTTCTCCGTTACTCTCCACCTCTCACTGAACCCAAGGCTCATCACTTAGACTAGGCAGGCCAGCCGACTAGCCAATGCTTGGGACCTGTCTGTCTCAGCTCACCACCTGGAGCTACACGTGTGTGCAGCTGTATCCAACTACCTGGGGGTGAGGACTCGAACGTGGGGCAGTATGCTTGCCCAACAAGGGCTCTTAGCCACTGAGCCATCTTGCCAACTCTCATGATTTTCTCATTATCTAAAGTTGGGATTATAGACACGTCACGTTCCAGAGTGAGTGATGGTTGAGACCTTCTGGACAAACCAAAGGGTCCTGCTGCTACCCGGGAACTGTTCTGTGGCTGCCCACTCTAATCTCTGCTCTGGGGGGATTCTGCCTCACCCGTTGTCAGCTTGGAAATCAGCTTACAGAAATGGCTGATGATGAACATGCATGACACAGGTTAAGAAGGCTCAGAAAGAAAACTCGGGAACTACACTCTAGGTAAAATACTTATTATGTTCCCATGGGGGTTGCTCAGAAGGCTATGTGAGAGGGACTGCAGTGTTTTCTTGGACAGCTGAAGTTGAAGGATACCTTCATGGGCAATGTTCCTCTTCTCAACAAAACAAAAGGCTTCAGAATCCCCTGAACCAAATGGAAGCATTGATTTTTGTTCTCACTAGTCATAGGAGAAGCTCAACAGATTCCTTCAAGAATGAGTTGAAGCAAGAATGCTTAAAAAAAAAAAAAAAATCAAAAGTGGCCTGGGGATACATACATGAGAATGATTATAGGGATAAGGTAGTCATTTCCAATCTTTGCCATGTATGTGCCAAAATATACAGAAATACTTAGAAAAAAAAACCAGTCAAGCTTAAACCTGCAATTCTTCCTACCCCATGTTTACTGATTGATTTGGGGTGAGGTACAGCAGGACTTCTCTTCCCCCATAACTGTAACGCATCACACATTCTGGGAAACACTGGGGAAAAGGTTATCCTGGCTGAAATTAAACGTCAGCCAGCTCTACTAACACTCCTCTCCTCAAAAGCCCATGAGTTACCTAAGTGACAGCCTCCACACCCGTGTGCGATGGCGCCTCCTGTAATCCCACTCCCGCCTACCTCCCCAGTGCTGTTTGGAAGACAGGCCCAGGATGGCACTCTTTGCTTGCCTCTTCCTGTCTTTGCTGCCGTGCTTCTCCAGTTCCAGAAGGCTGTCTTCGTGGCGGGGTCTCCTCAGGAGCCTGTCTGACCCTCTCCCCGCCAGACTCTTCCTTCTGATGCCCAGAGCACGGTCTTTTCTTTCCCCTGGGGGCACTTTGCAAGTTGTACTTTGCCCTGCCCTGCGTTCGTCTGTTCATCACGACCCCTTCTTTCCTTTAGTGAATTAAATGATGAAGAAGTGAAGGGGCTGAGCCTGGCCTATCCAAGGAGAGAGGTGAGTTGTTGCCACAGCTGGTTCTTTAAACAAACAGAGCTTGGGAGTTCATCACAGGTGAAGAAAAGGCAGGCCAGAGAAAGCAACTACTAGAGACTACCGAAAGCTACTTCTTAAGACTACTAAAGCTACTCCCAAAGGCTACTGAGGAGTCTCAAGTGTCCTAGCCAGATACAACCCCTAAGCAGCAGCCTCCACGCCTCCCCTGTCCTCCCCTCCCTGCTAAAATGCCTACAGCAGGGTAGGGCCCTAAGCTTTCCAGAGAAGCTTCCCCAAACACAAGCATCCTTAGCAAGACTAGGCTGGGACTTCATATACAAGTTTCAAATAATGAAAAATACACTGTAAATATTCTTGGAAATGAAAACCAGCCTTCAATTTTCTGCTACATCTAAGTGCATGATCCTTTTAGTTAACTCATAATGGTAAGATAATCACACCACATAATAATCCTAATAAAAATAATCAAAGCCTCCTCTGCACGTTCAATGCCTATCACTTGCTCGGTCTCGGAAATGGGAGGGAGGGGTGTGTGTGTGTGTGTGTGTGTGTGTGTGTGTGTGTGTGTGTGTGTGTGTGTGTAGGGGGTGTATATCCTTAAGAAACTAGCAATCTGACAGCTACTAATCTGCCAAAGAAAAAGTGCTTACAGATGCCAGGGATTCCAGAACACAGATCTAGTAGGGGTAAATAATGAAGAAAGACCAAACTCCAGATCATTTTAAAACTGAACACAACCAACAACGAACTAACAATGATCATGGCCTCACATAGGTAGAGCCCCAGGAATGACTGGGACACTCTGGGCTGGGCGCCTGGCACCTGCCTTGGAGTTTTAAGGTGGAAGATGTTTTTCTGAAGCTTCCCTGTTTCCAATGGAAAGACAGTGTGCTTTTCAAAGATGGGGTGAGCAGCTCACTTTCTGGCTATATCAAGGGATAGAGTTTAGGACAGAGTTGATCTGAGAAAAACTGGAGGCTACAAAGAATCTTATCCAGACATACTAGCAAGGACAAACATTCCAGGATCTTCCCATCACTTTCTTCCTAAAGGAGTTTATGTCTTCATTGATTCATTTATAAAATTTCAAAGCATTAACTTAAGAGCCACACCAGAGCTATATTTCACGTACAAAGGAGCCAGCGAAGGTACACACAGGCTGGAGTAAGGCTGTGAACACATGCAGGAAACACCAGCTTCTATCCTTTGCTGAGAAACCCATGGTTGCTTTAAAACTCAGCTCGTAAAGCATTTTTGTGCAGAAGGCAGTTTCTATCAATAATACAAATCCCGTAAGCTAGTCAATAAACAAATGCTGTGAGCTAATCAACACACAAGCTCTGCAAGTTGAAATATCTTTATAAGAAAATGAACGGTCCATACTTGGCAAGTCTTTATGCTTCTCTATTTGAGAAGGAGAAGGCTCAGATGGTCAAGCAGTTGCTGAACAAGCATGAAGACCCAAGTTCCATCCCCAGAATGCACATAACATGCACCTGGAATCCCAACACCTGGGAGGTGGGGCCAGGACGTCTCAGGTTCATTGGCCAGTTAGTCTAACCAAACTGGTGAGCTCCAAGTTCAGTGAGAGACAGTCTCAAAAATAAGATGAAGAATGATTGAGAAAGACATTCATGTCTCTTCGAACTTGTGCCCCTACAGGCACAAATGTACACATGTACATATATATTCATTCACACATACACACACACACACACATGAACGAGCACATGCGCACTATTAAAATATTAAAAGAAGAAGCACACCCCACTTCCTAAAAGGAGAACATAGAGTATTTACCCTTCTAGCTGCTCCTCTCCTAAGATTAGACGGAGGTTCTTCAGGAAGGACAAGGAGACCAAAGCGTGGGAATGGCGGATCTTCACATAGCCAGTCACCACCTCGATGAGCCCCATGAAGTTCTCCAGTTCTGAGGCAATGTTATCTAGGGGAAGAGGAGCCTGTGTCAGCAAGAGTTCCTCTGGTCAGGTGGCATATTATGGTTGGATTCAGACACACAGGTATGCAGGAAGATGCAAAGCGGGTCTTGTTGGAGGGAGCTCGGTGAGAAAGTTGGCCCAGGACCAGCCGTTCCTGTCAAGCACACACAGTCTCCACGTTCCACAGGCATGCTGGGAAGGGGCCTCTGAGGCGGGAAAGCAGACTTCTAGGAGGCTGGATATTGCAGCTGCCAAGCTGATTAACAGAACGTGAAATCAGAAATGCCAGGCTGCTAATTAGCCCCAGCTGACAAACTGAGGGAACGTCTTTTAAATATGCTCCACGACAAGCAGTCCTGCTTCCACAGTGCCAGGACAGGAGCGGGCAAACCTTTCCCAGTCTCGAGAGGAACAGCCTTTGCTGTACCTGGAGTTGCTAAGACTCGGGGATCTATATTTAAAGACTCCATCCAAGGCTGGAGGAAAACACATTCCGATCCTACAGCAAGGGCGGCTGCAGGGAGTCGCTTTCTTTCATCTTTTTCCAGCACTGAGACAGGGTTTCTTGTATCCTAGGCTGGCCTTGAACCACGCAGCTGGAGATGACCTTGGACTCCTGATCTTCTTGCCTCCCCTCCCTGGGCACCTATACCTGGCCTGCTTCAAGTTGTCTGTATGTTTAAATCGTTTCTGTATCTCTAAGTATTTTACTCTGCTCACAACTACTTCTGTAACCAGAAAGCAGCCACCAAAAGTTGCCAACACAATAGGACACAGAAACCGTGAGTTTTCTTCTATCACGTTTACCCACCTTTCTCACAGGACATAAGAAACATAAACTTCAGTTCAGCTCATGACAAAATTCTGAGACTCTAATAAATCAGGCCAAGTCCACCGCGTGGGATTTTACTGTATGTGATTTGTGAAGGCTGATTCAGATTCTACTTTGGTTTGATACCAATAAAAGGATAGAGAACAAAGCCCCACACTCAGTGGCTAAGGGAAACTCCACCTGGAAAGAAGGGAGGCGGCAGCTAATTCTGTGTGTTCTGTCCCCCAAGAACTGACCTAGGACCTCAGTGTGTGCAAGGCAAGGGCTCTGGCTGTCCTGGAACTCACTCTGTAGACCAGACTGGCCTGGAACTCCCAGAGATCTGCCTGCCTCTGTCTGTCTCTGCCTCTCTAGTGCTGGGATCAAAGGCGTGTGCCACCATGCCCGGCAGGTAATACTTCTTCTGGACTTGAATTTACCAGTCACATTTACCTCCCATGACAGGACAGGAAGGTATGAAACAAGAGGGCTTAGGCATTCTAAAAGGCATATCCCAGGGATAGTATTAATTAATAAGTCACTTTTCCTCTCAAACCGTGAAAGACTTTCTTTCCCACAAGATTTCCAGTAGTTTAAGATAATAACAATTCTTCTGCCTGTAGTAGTCTACCTAGAGACTCTTAGTTCCTCAACCCAGTGGCCCCAGGGGCCGAGAACTGAGGGCAGAACATCTAGGGGCCTTTCTCTCCCAATCAAAGACTAGAGAGGAGAAGTCAGGCAGTGGAGGTGCACATCTTTAACCCCAGCACTAGGGAGGCAGAGGCAGGCAGATCTCTGTGAGTTTGAGGCCAGCTTGTTCTACAGAGCAAGTTCCAGTACAGCCAGAGCCTTTATACAGAAAAACCCTGTCTCAAAAACCCACTCCCCTAACAAACAAAAAGACTAGAGAGGAGAAGACTGCAGGGTTATGCTGCCACCGATGGGAAATACGGTTCATAAATGCAATTCTGAAGCAGTGTACCACGAGCATCGTCCATATTCTAAGTGAAAGGGCGTCTACAGGGCTCAGACTGAAGCTTGAGTGGTGGACGGTACATCTTTGTGGCGCTCAGAAGTAAACCAGGAGATCCACCATTCTTTAAGACTTCCTAAAAACTCACCCTCGTCAATTCTTCCCTTTGCCCAGGCTCCTCAACAGAGGCAAGTAACCTAAACCCCCTGGGCTTACAGATGTGCGGACTCAGCGGCAGCTAGGGTGAGCTGACTCACGGGTCTGACCCATCAATGTCTGCTGAGGTTTGTGTGTGTGTGTGTGTGTGTCAGGACGGGCCTCTCCTGCGTAAGATGTGACTAACAGAGAGATGAGGGCTGATCCTCTTTACAGGAATAAACGCTGGGCTCGTGGCTCAAGCACAGGCTGCCTTTCAATCTGGATTTTATCTTTCAGGGAAATTCACAGGAGAGACGTCACACAAGAGGCTTACTTATAGCCCATGCTGTTTTTCTAAGCCTGTATTTTGGTTGTGACTAAGGGACAGAGCATCAGTGCAAGCAAACCCAGAGATCCAGCCACTGGTCTGGTGGGGTGGAATACTTACTGCCCCGCCGGATATTAATGAGCAAATTGCCCTTCAAGATGGTGCATCCTTGGAGCATCTGAGCCGACGTCACTGAATCGATGGTTTTTGTTTTCTTTTCTTCGTCACCACAGACTTTGGGGCAGGGGCCTTCACAGGGGATGCAGTACATGCTGTTGAAGATAAAGAGTGGACCAGAACCACAGAATTGAGTTGATCTTCTTACACCAAAACAAACACAAAAGAACCAGGAAAGTAAGAAGGCTTTCTGTTATTACAGCAGCATTTCAGGGAAGGAACTGTTCTGAAGCATCCACATGATCACACAGTAGTATCTCCTACACAGGTCTATCCCAGGGCAGGCCGTTCAGGCTGCAACCACAAGGAGGGAACACATACCAAGGGGGAGGAAAGAATGTTACTTGTTTCTAGACAAAACCCATGATCCGTGCAAGAAGCATGAGGGTATCATAGGCTTGTGACTGGGGAGCCAGCTGGTCCGTGTGGGAGACACAGACTCACAGAAAGGGCATTCTGGGGCTCTGGAAAAGTGGAGCTGTTGTCTGATGAGACCCTTGCCTGCACACCAGAGGAGGCTGGGAAAACTGGCAGGGGTGAGGAAGAGACAGCAGCATCTTTGCCACTAACAGGAGTCTAATTCCCAGAGTGCATAAGGCCCGGGTAGGGATTCCAACAGGCGGGGGGCACAGTGCAGGTCCATTATTTTCTTGCTAAGGCACAAGTGAAATTATGTCTTGACAGTGATTTGCAGAAACTTGTAAATTGATCCAAATGTTGTTTTGCTGCACATACAATAAAAGCCAGGAACTACTTCTGCTTTGTAATGAGGTCCTTGTCCAAATGCTACCCTGAGTGCCACACACCATCAGGAGCCAGAAGGACTGGTGTGCTTCCTGCTTACTGACCATCATTTAGGAAACAGCAGAGAAAATGCTAAGCCTGGGGCTACACCTTATGAGATCTTAGCTGTATACAGAATCAGGGCTGTAAAGCTGGGTCGATTTCTGAATGAGACAAATGATCCAAACGATCCAAACTTCTGGATGTGTGTGGGATAGCACTGCATTCAAATTATTGTTCTTAAATGAACCTATGAAAACTTCATAAAGAGAAAGAAAATCAGGGTAAAATTATAGCTGCTTTTACTAAAGTCCTCCATCCTCTCCCAAAACACTACACACAGTTTTGTTTTGTTTAAAAGCTTACAGATAACCAATCGTTCTCTGGTATCTTCCTATCTCTGGTTACGGGAGTGGGGTTGAGGTTTTCAGAGGGTCCTATAGGAACTGGATCTAGCTAGCCAAAGCAGGGGACAGTTGGCTTTCCATAATACCACAAGCAATGTCTTGTGGTGTATGAATAATAATGGCCCCCACGGACCTATGTATTTGAATGATCAGCCCCTAGTTGGTAGAACTGTTTGGGAAGGACAAGGAGGTGGGCTACTGGGGGTGGGCTTTGAGGTTTCAAAAGACTCATGCTGAGTTCTCTCTCAGCCTTCCTTCCTCTGTCTTCCTAGATTCTATCCTTTGAAACCATAAACCAAATTAAATGTATATTTTTATAAGGTGCCGTGGTCATGGCATTTTATCACAGTAGTAGAAGGGAAACGAAAACAGTTCACATTTCTAGCCAGGGGAGGCGCTTTCTTCTGACTTTTCTTTGTGCTGTGCTTTTCTAATTTAACTACACACCAACCTAGCTACCCCTGAAAAACAAACAAACACACACACACACACACACACACACACACACACACACACACACACACACACTTTGAAATAACTACAGCTTCATACACAGAGTTGCAAAGACAGTACAGAGTGTGGTGATATACTGTGTACCCTAATGAAGCCTAATGTTTGAGGATCAGAGGACAGAGCCAGCTACTAGACTAGACATAGGTCAGGCAGTGGTGGCACACACCTTTAATCTCAGCACTAAGAAGCACACACGCCTTTAATCCTAGGAAGTGATGGCTGGGCGGAGAAAGGTATATAAGGCGCGAGGGAACAGGAACTCACTCTCTTCAGGCTGAGGATTTCGTAGAGGTAAGAACTAGTGGCTGGCTGTTCTGCTTATCTGATCTTTCAGCTTTCACCTTAATACCTGGCTCTGCATCAAAGAACAGAGCACCATGTACCCTTTACCCAATTCTTACAACTGTTGTTACATCTCACATGATGACAATACAGTGATTAACACCAAAACTCCAACCCAGCATTAGTGAGGGTTCTGTGCATTTTTCCATCTGTCTAGATAGATTTTCAAAATCTCCACTGCAATCAAGATCGGGACAACTCCAATACCACAAAGTCCTCCCTTGTGTCACCCATTTATAGCTACCCTCTGCCTATCCTAGACCTCACTATCCCTAACTCCTGATAATTGCTAACCTGTTCCCTACCTTTAAGTTGGGATTGTTACATAAATGCAGTTATATAGTACGTGACTTCTGAGATAGGAGTACTTCATACTGCATCATATCCTTAAAACTCAATCTTTTCATTGCTGAGTAATATCACGTGGGTAAATATACCACAGCCTGCTTTACCACTTTTTACAGGTCATCCGAGTTGTCCTCACTTCCTGGTATTACAACTAAAGAAGTTACAAACAACTAACTATGGGAAGGAAATGTTCAGGGTCAACATGACCTATTTTTTATTCAAATAGAAAAATCTGAAACATGCCCTCTTTGTTAGAATGTCTAGGTATGATTTAGCACTTAAAAATGTTTTTATAAGGATATGTTATGATTACATACTTATAGTCTTAAGTTTCCTAAAATTCACTCTGGGATAGACAAAGTATAAACAGTATTTTAAAAACACTTTCAAGTAAGTGCTAAATAGGCTTCAAAGGCTGGGAAAAGGACAGCTATTATTTCTTGATGGCGTTTTACTTTACAATGGAAAACACTAAGAGAATGGGCAGGGAGCAATGGCCCGGTGCTTTAAGACCACGCTGCGGGGAAGGAGAACCAACTCCCGTGAGAACACAGCGCTCTCACTGAGTGCTGCGGCACAGCTGAATGCTGTAGAGACAGGAAATAAAGCTGCTGGTCAAAGACGGTATCACAGTGAGTTCACTGACCAGGAGCTGTCCTTCGCCACTTCCGGCCCTAAAGGGAGGCAGTGTCTGGACTGTGGCTGAGCATCTACCTACGCCAGACCCTGGTCTTTGGCTCAAGATGTGGACTAGTACAGCCCTTTTATAGCCTAAGACTGTGAGTGTCTGGATCTAGAGTGACCTCAAAGGCCCATCCTGCAATGATAAAGGTAGGGCCCACTGCGGGGTCTGCCAGTCCTTGGCACATGCCCAAAAGGAATGGAACCAATCAACCTTGGACCAAGACCTCCAAAACCATGAGCTAAAACCTAACATCATCATCATCATCTTTTTTTTCTTTCGAGACAGGGTTTCTCTGTGTAGCCTTGGCTGGCCTGGAGCTTGCTCTGCCTCTGCCTCCCGAGTGCTCGGATTAAAGGCGTGTTCCATCATGGCCCTGGCACAATCTTTTTTTTTTTTTTTTTTTTTTTTTTTTAATAAACTGATTACCTCAAGTATTTTGTTACAATAATAGGAAGTTGACCAACAGAGACTGCCAACACATGAGTAAAATATGGCAGACTTTTTTGGTAGACTGTATTATACAAATCTGAGTTGTTACAGTCCCTGGCTTAATTATTTAAAAATATTTAATCTTTTCGTTTTTACTGTTTTAATGATTAAACAGGTAGGAATTTGCTTTATATCTTAGCAGTATGAAAGAAAATTCAATCTTTGATTTCATCCAGCAGTCAACTTATAATAGAGACATCTCCAAATACTACAACAGAAATGGAATCCTCTTACTGAAGATGTATTGGACATCTTTTATACAAAGGGACTGTAGCAAAACTACACATTTTGTTCTTGCAGAATTATTAGCCATGCTGGAGACTGGAATTCAGGTCTTCTATGTGCCAGAGACTGGATCTAAGTCCTCCCACAGGATGGGGACTGGATCTAGGGCCTTCCACAAGTTGGGGTCTGGGTCGAGGTCCTCCCACAGGATGGGGACTGGATCTAGGGCCTTCCACAAGCTGGGGTCTGGGTCTAGGGCCTCCCACAGGATGAGGCTGGATCCAGGACTGCCCACAGCTGGGAACTAGATCTATGCCTGGATCTAGGGCTTTCTGATCTAGGACTTCCCACAGGCTGGGGGCTGATTTGAGGGCCTCCCACAGACAAGCACAAGCTGCATCCAGCGCCTCCTAGCTCTATTTTGAGGAATTTAGAAATGCATCTGTGTGTACAAGATAAGAGGGAGGCAGGGAAAGAATTACCACCTTCCCCCAAGCCCTCTGCTCTGTGCAGGGGCCAGAACAGCAACCCCAGAACCTCTGGTTGTCCTTTGTTTCTAGAGTTATAACATCAAGAACATCAGCCCATGACAAGTTTGTGGACGTAGCACTTGTTCAGTCAGGAACATCTCTGCTTCCTCAGAGAAGCCTCAGAGTCCAGGAAGGAAAGTCAGCGGCCACAAAGACAACAGAAGGCACCAAAGGGACAGCACTCAGGGGAAGGCGGCTCTGGCAGAAAACATGGCTGACCTGACTGCTGCTTCATGTCCAGAGCCCCGGCTTGTACTGAGAAGTGGGAGTCCTGTCCCTGGGCTGCCAGAGTGCTGGTGAGGACTTGTCTTCCCTCCCTCCCACACTGCCAAAGCTCTCACTGGGCTCGAGTAGCAAGCCGGGGAGGAGTGCCTGTGGTTACGTGGAGTCAACACCTCTCAGGCTTCAGCTCTGCAGGGGCACAGGGATCGAGGCTATCCAGACACCTGGCCAGCAGGCTAACCCATACTCTCTAGTGCGAGCAAGGCACTTTTACAGCAAACAAAGCAAGCCAACAAAAAAAGAAATGGAAAGAGAGACCAGTCACTCCAGGACTCTCATTAAAACAAGCTCAGCCAGCGCCCTCCGAGACCCCATCTGGAGGAACCTCTGGGTGGTTCCCACCCTCACGGCACATGCAACAGAGAGGTGACACGAGCCACTGACCTCTGGGTGCTGTTGCGGATGAAGCCCGAGGGACACTCCTGCATGCACTCGCCATCGTGGATGACGAAACCATCCGAGTCGCTGCTCTCGGCATTGGGGATATTGGCGCAGAAATCGCGGTCCACGCAGCGCCAGCCCTCGAACCTGTAGGTGCCGGGCGGGCAGGCGGGCACACACACGCCTTTGTAGTAGTAGTGTCGGCAGGCCACGCAGGTCGTGTTGTCGTCCGGCGTGTGGCAGCTGCCCAGGCACTCCGGGTGGCAGCACTCATTGTTCTCGGTGCACGCTCGCTTTCCGCACACACTTGGGCACACTGTGGGAACAAGGGGGGAAAGAGGGTGGTGAGATGGAGGACCACACAGCCTCCCCTGGGCCATCGGCTGCCACCACCTGCACAGATAATACCATCTGTGAATCCCACACTGGGAAAGGACACAGCGCATCCCCAGTCCTTTCTCTCCTACGAACTGGTGTGCCATGGGATGAGCCATTAACTTCTAAAACCCCTGACCTTCTCTCTCTTCTCATCTGTAAAATGGGATGACGACATCTATCAGAAGGGAGCCCACGGCACAGGTGAACAGAGAGAAATAGAGACCATCTGGGCCACCAGTACTACGTATGGCACTATGCTCTCCAGCCTTCTTTTTGTATGAGGAATCCATTCTAAGACCCCAGTGGATGCTTGAACCACACACAGAGCACTGTCCGGTGTATCCTCCCACCCCCCCCCACCCCCCCACCCCCCGATACACACACAGCGGTGATTTAGAGAAGAGACGTAACAAGTTTGAAGGAGAAATGTCCCACACAGGCTTCCCTAGATGGTGGCCTGTTTGGGAAGGTTATGGAACCTTTAGGAGGAAGCGCCCTGCTGGAGAAAGTACTTTGCTGGGGGCAGGGTTTCTCTACTTCCTGTGTGTGTGTGTGTGTGTGTGTGTGTGTGTGTGTGTGTGTGTGTGTACGTACACGTGTGAGAAACATGCTCACTTTGCATTTCCTGCCTGACAAGACTGCCTCACAGTCCTGATGCCATGCCCTCCCTGCCACGATGAAGTCTCTCATGATGTTATCACAGCAACAGAAAAGCAGCTGATACAACACAAGACTGGTCAAAACGTCTCGGTTACAGCAAACTATAACCACACACTCTACTGTGTGTCACTGTGTGACTGTGTCTTTCTGAAACTCCAGAAAAAACAAAACACCCCAAGGACATGGAGAAGTGCTCTAAAGTGGATTAAGCCACAATGCTTACAAAAGGTCTTAGGTAGTGCCTGTGTCTGCGTGGACCAGCAACTTCTCCACCTAGTACAACCTTCCGACCACAAGCAAGTTGTTAGATCAGATGGGGCAAGATGGTAGAACACAGGTTCCCTGCACCCAGGAACCACAGCTCCACCCTTCATACCCCAAACAGATGCTCTGCCGGGCATTTCCATAAAGACGTCATCACAAGCACACACCACGGCCTGTGAGCCTTACTTGTGAACAATGTATAATTCAACAAGCCATGAAATCTGGTTAACATTACATGTGCCCTATTTTTTGGGGGGGAGGGGAGGAGGATATTGTTGGGAAACACTGCAAAACTATGTAAATATGTTATTTTAACTGTGATGTACCAATGACTCAAGATTCCATTTCTTTCTTATATAAGAAAAATGCATGCTAAAAACAAAAACAAAACAAAACCAACCCAAACCCCAGCAATCACAGAGAACATACAGAACACACAAATCCATCTGCCCTCAAAGGCCAGTCACCCTGTCAACCCTTCACATGGTCTTTTCTAGATGCTTCCATGCCTGTGCATGGGTAAATCAATACAAATACTTGCAAGTAAAGGTCAAGCCACTCAGAAAGCACTCGTTAGACCTGATGGTGGATACCACTACCGTGCAGCAGTACCATTACACCCCACCATTACAGCCACGTCCCAGCATCAAGTGCACTCTCAATGCCCACACATTACTGTTCTGTGAGCACAGCCATCTTTGTGGGCACCCTCGCATGATGTTAGGATCAGTTTTCAGAACTGACTGGGTTGAGTCAGCCTGTCCTGTGGAGTCTCACAGCAGTCTGTCTATACAGCGATCTGTCACATCCAAGAGTTCCTGTGCCACAGCATTTAAAAACAGGCACCAGAACGTCAACACCTCATAATCAGTAGCATCACCCAGTAAGAAAACCAAAGGGGTCTCATGACACTGCCAGGGCATAAGTAATCTTGCATTCCTCTCCAAAGACATCCCCCTGCAGAAGCATCAGGGCATCCCCCACCTCTGGTTATTTCCCCCTGCAGAGTTTTGGGTATCTGGCTGGGCATGCTGTCATTCCGTTGACTCCTAGGTCTCCTAGCATCCACTGTGGCTAGAGTATGGCTGTGTGTCCGAAGTTCTGCTCAATGGGACATAAGCAAAATTTTTTTTACTAGAGCTTACTGGAACATGCCTCAAAACACAGTACATGTCCTCCTTCTTCCTTGCTGGCTGGAACACAGAAGTAATGCATGGATACTCTTACAGCCATCTTGGACCATGAGGTAACACACAGAGGTGTGAGATCAAAGGAACTTGGCCTCTCAAGATGATGGAGCCTCTAGACCAGCGGTTGTCAACCTGTGGGTTGTGACCCCTTTGGGGGTCGCCTATCAGATATCCTGCATATGGGATATATTTACATTGTGATTCATAACGAAATTACAGTTATGAAGTAGCAACAAAATAATCTTATGGTTGGGTGGTCACCACAACATGGGAAGCTGTATTAAAGGGTCGCAGCGTTAGGAGGGTCGAGGAGCCACTGATCTAGACTAACACTGGACTGCTGACCTTTGAACTTCATGTGATGAGATACCAACTTTGATCTATCACACACAACAAATAAGACCTACCTTCAGAGCCATGCACAGGAGAAGGAGGAGAGCCTTCTCAGCTGGTTTACAACATTTGTTTATTTTAGAACATCTATTCTAGCCTACAAATAAGCAGCAGGTAATTATCTCTGGTCACACCAGAAGAGAATATGCTGTAGGAGCCCCTAATGCCGGAATACAGACACTGCCTACCAGAGTAATTATCTTGAAGACAGTCAAATGGATTTCACTTTTCAGCCTACCATGTTTTTAGCTTCACACACTATTATTGACTCTTTCACTCAAAAGACACGGAAAAATGACATAGTTGAAGATGATATACTTTGATGGTTTAATTGAATATATACACTGCACAGGTTACACCAAGGTTTGAGGTCTAAACGAGCATTGAAGTTGGTTGTGTTGATTTCAGTTTGTAATTCGTCAGTGATAGAAGTGAATCGATCCATTCTGCATTTATTTATCTATCCACTATTGACTGGATGTGTGCTGCACCTATGTGCCAGGCAACTAATTGGATACCCTGGTCAGTGGCAGTCCCTAAACTTCAAGGAAAGGACACCACACCAGGAAAGCAGGGAGGAGTAGAGGAGTTCCTAATGGTGTTCCTAATGCCTTGGGTGCCAGAGACGACAAGATTGGCATTGAAAAGCAGACGGATGTCAGGATGGAGCATCAAGACCATCCCTCAAAGAGGATCTCACATGTAAATACAGGCTGGGATGTTGCTGGGAACAGAATGGGGCCAGCTCAGGATAGCAGGCAATCACTTAAGGTTTTAGGCAGGGATTGTTTTCACTCGAGAAAGGTCATCAGGCTGTAGTGTTGGCATGACGACCACAGGTGGCAGAATAGACAGAAGAACGGCCAATGGAAAGGAATCTGCTGCTGATTATACCATCCCTCTATGGCTCAAACAGAGTAACACACCCACAAAGTTCAGGGTAACTAGCCATAGCCTCCTTGGTAGAGCCATCCCAGCCATCCACCAACACCATGTTCTGTGACTGGAGAGGAAGGGAAAACAGACTAGGAACCTCACCATTATCATCAGAGATTATTAAAGGGGACCACATGGCAATTCATGGAAATCACATAGGATAGACATTGGCACATCCTAACAGGCAGTAAGGTCAAATAGCTATGGAGCAGTAAAAACCCCTACTATATAAAAACAAGGGAAAATACCTTGTGTACCATCTTTAATCTGTTACCCTCAAAGGTAAATGATACATTTTCCCAGGATGAGAAAGAAATAGAAATAAATACTTGACAAGTGACTTGTTAATGCAAGAACGTGTTGAGTCCTGTTCCATGCCTGTGATGGGAACTTCTTCCCAACTGAGAACAGTAAAGCTAAAACACTGTCTTTACAGACGGAACTATTCTTCTGAGGCAGATACCAGATCAATGGGCTCCTTAACATTGAGTGATGGCAACTGTGAGCAAATGTACATCTAATATTCTGCGGAGGGGGGGGGGGATAGGAAAGGGGAATGCAGAGAAAAAGAGAAGAATATGGAGGAGAGCCGACTTTGTGCTAGAGGACAGACTCCAGAAATCTGCGGTGGCTACCGGGAAGAAAGCTGTGTTCCTCTCTCTCCACGGCACAGGGGATTCCGGGAGGCAGCAAGAGAACACAGGGACGTCCAGGATTAGAGAGTCCTGGAGCCAGCCTCAGAAGCCTGCTGTAAATTTTGTCTCATTTCGATGTATATAAATATTATTAGTGTTCAGGACTATTAAGGGATTTCTTGAAAAGCCCCGGGCAGCACGTCTCGCCAGCAGATGGATGGCCGCTCTACAGGAGTGCCAAACTTAAAATTTAGTGCAGCAACCACATTTCCAGTTACAGCACTATGGGGAAAGGAGGGGACCTCTTCCCCGCTCCGGAGGAGGAGCACATGGGCACAGTTAAAAGGGCAGCTCGACCTTAAAAGAGGACACGGAAGCTGTTGTAAACTAACGCCCAGAGGAGAGCAAACTGATTTTGCTCACGAGACCGTTCTAGTCCTTGGAATTCATGTACAGGGATGACAATCAAAAACAAAAACTTGTTGAAACAGCCCCCTAAAGCCACAACACCTCCTGTACCAGAAAGACAGGCCCAGGGTCAGCGTGCATATTTTCAAACTCGTTCTCTTCCTTTCTTTAGGAGAGAAAAATCGAGTCTCACACATCAGCCTTTAATTCTTTTCCTCCCCAGAGTCCTGGTATTTATTAGATTCTGATTTCTTTTTAACCTGTTCATTTGCTTTTGACAGTAAATTCTTTACTGATGGCAAGCTCTGAGAAACTGTATCTTCAAAGCACAGATGCCAAAGTTCTTTGCCATTCCCTTCCATAAGGGAAGAGGGGTCCCTTGGCCACACAAGTTTTTACTGTGCAATTAATTTTAACCCAAGTAACTGCTGAGGGACAGAACTGGTCTGTGGATGGTCAAGTATGCTAAAACTCCAGAGCCAAACAAGGAAAGAGTAAAGGAAGAGACACTGCCGGACAGGAGGGAAGCATTAGACAAGAAAGGTGGCGAAGGTGGCGAAGGCTGGAGGTACAGCAGAGGCCTGGGGAGTGAGTGGGAGCTACCAGGTGCTGTGGCTGTTGGTGGAGCCCACAGGGAGTACAGCTCTGAACTTCCGAAAGGCATCATACTCAACTGTAGTCCGATCTCTAGTTTGGGGTTAAAAAGCCACTTTCTTATCAGCCTGTAAGTCTCTCTGGGCAAGAATCCACCTACCTGTTCCTTGGAACCCTGCTAGGTCCTAGGATTTCCATGGGGTTCCCCAGGCTCGAAACTGTGCCCACAAGATCTATCTACAGTCTGTAACGCAGGTCCTGGCTGCCTACCTCAAAAGGAGCCTTTCTTACTTCTTTACCAAACCAAGTGCTCTATGGAAGAGAGTGCAGGTAAGCCTTGAAGGACTTGCGTGTGGCTGATCTTGAAGGCATCCTGCCCAGTAGCTAAAGAGGTAGACCCCTCCTCCATTCTTCCTCTCCTTCCCCTTCCCCTTCTCCTTCTACCATAGGCTTAGTTGGGAGTTAATTTGGTTCCTTTCAAGGCAAGAAGGACCATACTCAGGACCATAATGAAAATAATGCATTTGTTTTTAGAGATTTATATATTTAATTTTATGTGTATGGGTGTTTGCTCGCATACATGTCTGTGTACCACATTCATGTCTGGTGCCTAGAGGTTAGAAGGTGTCAGATCCCCTGGAACCAGAGTTACAGATGGGTGTGAACCAACTGTGTTGGTGCTGGGAACCTAGCCTGGGTCCTCTCTAAGAGCAACAAGTGCAAACAACCACAGAGCCATCTCTCCAGTCTCCTGATAATGTATGTGAAGAGCTCTTCTCAGACTCAATCATGGTGCCAACGGCCCAAGGACAGAATTTAACCAAGGTTGGTCACACTTCCTGTTTGGCCCTCAAACTAACCAGTGAGGAGGCTTCTCCTGATGCCTGCATGCCTTGCTGCCTTTCAAGGAAGGCAGAGATGGACCAGGGAACTCGGGACTCCTTGTAGTTTGGTTGGAAGGTCTAGTTTTCAAAGAAGGAGTGTCTTTCTTGGCAGGAACTGTGCGTGACTGAAGAGAAGGGGCATGGGGCCTATGGTGGGTACAGGGAGGAGAACAGCCTAGCTGGGACCTGTGCTGTGTCTACCTAGCACCCTCACATGTACATCAAATGCTCTCAATTTATAAAACAGCCTTCAATCTGTCCTCCCAGTATCCCTCCCCACACACTTCTTACCAATCCTATTACCCAAAGCAAAGACACTGCTATGACTTGAATGCATCTCTGGGGAAAAAAAATCATGTTGCACTTTGGCTATTGTCATTGTGGCGGGTGAGACAGGAAATCTAACTAAAATTCGTATGCTGGAGGTAGGGCCCTTGGGAGAGCAAGAGCGTTAGATGAAGTCACAAGGATGGGACATCATTAAGGCAATAGTGGCTTCATCCTAAGGAGAGAGAAGCAGGCAAGCTCAGCACGTGACGCCTTGGTCATGTCACAATGCAGTAGGAAGGTCCTCATTAGAGGCTGACACCATGCTCTTGAACTTCTCAGTCTCCTGAACTATGAAAAATAAATGTATTTTGTTTGTAAATTACCCAGCATCGGGCATGTCAAGTAAGACAAGTATACATCAAAAGAGGAATGAAGGGAGCAGGGCTTCTCAGGCTCCGAGAGCCACTGTACTGCACCCCAGCAAGGTCTGCAGGCTCGTGGAAAAGCTTTATATCACGAAGTAAAACTAAATAGTGCTGTCCACCCAGAGAGGGGAGGGAGGGAGAGACAGAGAGTAAGAACGAGGAGGAATGAGAATGCTCTCTTCAAAAGGGAGACAAGAACCGAACACGCTTGTGCATAGTCTCTGCAGTGTCAAAAGGTGAACCCCACTGCCTCACTGCTTAGACAGCATCCACAGAGTTCAAAACAACGTCTAATCAAGTGTCCGCCCAGAAGACCGTAGCCACCATCCAGTCAGTCACACAGCAAAGGAAAGTTCACGTGGCAAACCAGAGTCTTAAAAGCTCATGCAGAAAATCACATCGGTAACAGTATTCTCTGCCTAATGCCAAAAAAACAAACCAACCAAACCAAACCCAAACACCTCCTTTTGTGGAGGGACTGAAGGCAGACCCAGGAGACATCATTTTAAGTCAGAATCCAAGATCCTTCAGTTTCTGTTTGAACTGAAAGGCTGTAACAGATGGCGAACGTCCACGGAAGAAGAAAAGCGCACCTGAGCAGAACCCTGCCGGTGCATCGTGAGCTGGTTAGGGGAGGACAGGACCACATGTTTTTGATCCGTCTGCACACCAGTCACAAGAGCTCACAACTTTCCCAGCATCTCACGTGTCAAGTCATTTTCTCCTTTTTCACTTTCAAAGGGTTTTCAAGCCTGTTTAGGGCTGGCTTGCTTCACAACATGAAGACCCCTGGACAAAACTACAATTGGGAAGTTTCTGGGCTCTTGGGGTATGGGTAGAGGGGATAACAAGTCACATGTTGTTTCTCCCCACTACTCCTCTCTGGCTTTGTTCTCTGCTTTCTTCCACACCTTCAAAGTTTTTTTTGCTTTGCAGGCAACAAGTCACAGACAGCCAGAGTCCCAAGGAAGCTTACGGGTAGGTCCCCATCTCAATTCCAAACACCTCTGCAAAGCCCCTAGCCAGTGCTTGAAGCAGCACTAAGGAAACCCACTGGTTTACAGGCAGTGCCCCTCGATGACCCAGCAGCACCGATCTTGACCTGGTTCCCCCACACATTCAAGGTAAACAGACCTTTTTGTAGCGCGCACTCCCCAGGTGCTTAATGAAGGTCTGGCACATGGGGGCACAGAGCTGCTCTCTCGACCATGCTTGCAACCCTATTCTAACAGCACAGACGCAATGTGAACAGTGTAGAATATGCTGAGACCGAAAGATCCACCATGGTCTTCCATGCCCAAGGCAACTTGCTCAGACTCAGATCTGAAAAGTAAGGATGTGTCCATACTCAGTGGGCTCATTGTGAACCATCACTGAACATTCCCAGGTTATTCTTTGCATAATAGTTACTGGAGTCTCTCTTATATAAATGCAATTTATACCACAGAGGCAAAATACAAGACTGCTTATTAATACAGAGTTAACTTTCAGTGTGATTTCCCATATGCCCGATGATACTTTAGGCATGTTATTTATATACATTATTTAATCCGCCTAACAATCACACAGGGTAGGAATGATTCCCTTGTACAGGACCAAATTGGAGACAACCAGAGAGGAAAGAACTCATGCAAGGGCATCAAGCTGCTGTGCTGCAGCCTGGGCATCACATCTAGAGCCCCCAACCGATGACGGCAGCCTTTCCATACATCCCCCTTGGTAGTGTGGTGGTATCTCTAAGCAGCTCTGCCATCTGAAAGCATGTTTTAGGGGAGTTGTTTTCATGCTATCTTTTCTTTTTAAGCATGCATCCACCAGGAAGTAATAAACCCCAAGTCCTCTTACTGTTTTCTACTCTCTGAGGTAAATCCCTCCGTCAGAAGGAGAAAGCTAAAGAAACACAGACACTGGAAAAGGGGCCAGATTCCAAATGATAATACAGAGAATATGTAACTCAGTTTTCTATGTTTATTGAGTTGCAGCCAATGGAAGTCTCATGGACATTTTTCCATGACAAATAAAAGGTTAGACTTTTTTTTTTTTTTTAAAAGACAGTGTTTCTCTGTGTTTCCCTGGCTGTTTGGGAACTTGCTCTGTAGACCAGGCTGGCCTCTAACTCAGGGATCTTCCTCCCTCTGCCTCCAGAGTGCTGGGATTAAAGGTGTGTGCCACTGTGCCCAGCCACAAGGCTGGATCTTGTTGGTATCTGCAAAGGCTCCTGGAAAGTTGCACACTGAACATGGCTAATCTGATAGGAAATTACTGTGTTAGCAGGGAACCACACCAGTAAGACCCAAAAGATGTATACAGGCCCCTCAGAGTCAGTTCTATACAATCAAATCTACTTAGTAGTACACAGGGTAGGTGGTGCTTTATCAGGCTCAGACTTTCAAATGCTCACATGGCCTCTTTTCAAGTGCCTGGCTCAGTCACAGCTCATGCCAAACTCAAGAACCGCTCCTTACCACGCTTGTAAACCCCCTCTAACACCACAGATGCATTCTCTTTGTCCATTCATCCAGTTCACTCACTGAGACTGAAACTTTATCATGGAAGAAGAGAAAATGTGAGCCAGGGCCAGCGAGATGGTTCAGCAGGTAAAGGCACCAGCTGCCATTCTGATGTCCTGCTCAATCCCTGGAACCCACATGGTGGAAGGAGAGGATCAATCGCCACAAATTTTCTCCTACCTCTACACACATGCTGTGCCACGTGCGCATCTCGCCCAGTGAAATTTCTAAAGTGGGGGAACAGTTCAGTGTGTCTTCCCCGTGGGAGAGCACAGTTTGAAGGCTCAGAGAAAAGAGCCAAGGAGCATCTCACAGTCCAGGACAGAAGGTAAACCACAAAGTTCAGCTGCGGAAGCATCTGTGAACGTTTCATTAATGAGCAAGAGAAACCATCGCCTCCTGACAATGCCCACGGGATCCCTGAAGCCTCTGCAACCAAGCAGTGCTGGGCAGAGGATGGAGACAATCGGAAAACAAACACTGCAGAGGGGGGTAGGAACAGAGAAGCCAGAAGGAGCAACGTTACAAACAGCATCATCACCAGAAAGCTGGGGAGGGAAGAGTGAAGACGGGGAAGACAGAGGCCCTGCGGACCCCAGGATGGAGAGCAGGAAATTTCAATGAGTAACAAACGCCAAGAAAGCAGAAAGGGCTCAGGGGTTCTTCTGTTGACTGTGCGCTAGGAGATTCCTTTTCTTCCTGCACACTTTGTGATCTCGGCTTTATTGATATATAAGTCACATACTTTATAATTCACTCCAAGTAGAAAAATCTAGTGGTTTTTAAGTGTCTTCATAGAATTTGTGCAAATACTACCACCATCAGTGTTAGAATATTTTCATCGTTCCAAAGGAAAAAACCCATACCCACTGTCCTAACCTCTCCCTAGCTCTGGGCAATGACTAACGTTGCTCTTGTCTCCACTGATTTGCCTGCTAGGAGCATTTTACTTAAATGGAATCAAACAGGATAGTCTCCTGTGACCACCTCCTTCCATTTAATACAATGCTTTTAAAGTCCACCCTTGGTATGGCATCGACTAGTGCTTCACTCCTTTTGATTTTTCATTCATGAATCTGGGCTTTCATGATTCATACTGTGGGAAAGTGAGCCTTTCTATTAATGTGTGACGATTAGAAAGGCTGAAAACACTGACAAGTTTTAAAAGGGGAGAGAGGCCAAAGACAAGGAGGATGGACACTGGGGTCCAGAAAAGACCATTCATCACCTGAGCAGGGTCTGTTTGCACCCCAGACTCTCTTGGTTTACTCAAAGGAAGGACTTGTTAACTCTGTCCACACCTGGGCCATTCTTTTATGGACAGGACCATCACAATGGCTTAATCTGTGGAGGAATAGGTCACCCACGGTGTGGAGTGTGTCTCTCCTCTGCTCAGCACGCTACCTGCACCACTGACCGAGAATCCAATGCATACACAGGTGAGTTTGATCTCTGTAGAAAGGTCTGACACACGGATACTGAAGCTGCATCATAGAAGGTATGCTGAGAGGACAGAGTGGAGGGAAGGAGAGATCGTCAAGAATGAAAAAGATGGCGTTGGTCAGGGGGCCCTCAACCTCATAGTCCTCTGACCAGTATTGTGTTTTCACGCCTGTTCTGGTGTACTTTCAGAGCATCTAAAATATTATCTTCAACCCATTTCAAAACCTTCACATAAATTTGAAAAGCACAGCAAGAAATGAAACCTATGGAGGACTGGCACTGGAGTCAGGACAGGAAGGACCCCCAAAGCTGATGAGCCGTTGAGCAAGGCTGTTTCATGGCTGGAGAGTCTCTCTCTCTCTCACAAAGCTCACAGTACATACACACAAAGCTCACAGTACATACACAGTTTTTGTTGTCCTGAAAAAGAAGAAAAACAAGAAGTCTCTGCAGAGTGCCGACTCTCCTGCAGCCCTGAGCAGCAGGCTTGAGCACATAAAGACGTAGATCACTTATGACGGCCTGTCACAGATGCTTAAATGGACAGGATGGAAAAAAAATACCCTTCACACACTTAAAAATGACTCTAAGTTATTTTAAATTTGGAACTGTTTGTATATTCCTTATAAGTTTATAAAACTCACACTGTCTCTCCATGACTAACTACAGAGGAATTGAAGAGAGTATTCTATATTTATAACTTGTCTGCGTGTTCGTGCTTACAGCCCCATTTCCAATCTCTGTTACTGTACACAGAGTTATGTGAAGTATTGTGGGCTCCTAAATGCTGCTCACTTCCTAACAAGGCAGGCCTGTGTCCCATAGGGGCAACCTGGGCGCTGTTATGATCAACTGAAGGCCAGGTTCACAGGGGAGGCCTTTCAGTACTGTTGCTTAGGCTGCACCTCTTAAAGCAGGTGTTTGAGCCTATTTGGGGGCAATTACACACCTAACTGGTGATGGCCCAGAGACCTGTATCAACGGTGTGAATTCATCACTACACCACCCCCCTCAGAAACTCAGTGCCTTATAGCTGTGAGCCTACATCACCTCTTCGTCGTGATTTTAGTGGAATTACTTGTCCAGAAGGTACAATGCTTTAACACCCTGGGCAAAAAGCCCCTCTATACACATAAATGTTTATGTCAAGTTAATAGAAATGATTGAGCATTGCCACCCATAGGGAAATGATTACTTAGAACATAGCAGACAAGCCTTATGATGAAATTCTGTTGTGAAAAGCAAGACCATTTACATAGAGACCAATGAATGTGTAAGATAACCACGCATAGAGACTACCCATGGAATTCAGATGGTTACGTGTGCATGGTCACACATCACCTGCTCACAGCTGTTCCCGTAAACAGTATGAACAGTTGCTCCGATGCTGCCTAGCCACAGTTTGGCAAAAACTATTCTTGGAATCTTCTTTGGAACAGTGCTTCTGGTAACTGTCGTATCTCATTTCATACTGCCCGAAGAGAAGCAGATCTCCACAAAAACAAGAAAAAAAACAGTCGACAGTCCACTTTTCCTCCTTGTGAAACATCAGAAGGGGAAACAGGTGCCTCACCCCAATTCTGTGACTAATTATAAAGCTGGTTTATTTTTATTGCGTAGTTTTTTTCTTTTCCTATTTATATCACTTAAGGCCTCCAGATTCACTCCTTTCTGGAATCTTAACTATTTAACTATATGCAATTATACACCTTAAACTCAATTATAACTACCCCATCATAATCCCATATACGAAATAAATTACCACTAAACATGAGAATACCCGAAAGATGTGTCTTAGGTAATTCCGTCCCTGGGTGAACATAGGAAAGTTCATATAAACCGAGATGGCTTGACATCGTTAGCCACAATCTTAACAGAACTGAACTTCCAGGATGCATAGCTGCATTTAAATTGGTTACAGCTCTTAAAGAAACATGCATTCTTTAAACACAGCACAGACATCAACAGTCACAGACAAGGAACCTTCAGCCTGCTCCTCTACTGCTTCTGTATCTCTGCTCACTCACCACCACTCCTACAGTCCCAACACTCCCCTTCCTCACGGAATGCTTCTGGACTTTTAAACATTGGTGGTTCTCAATCTTCCTAATGCTGCAGCCCTAAAAACATAGGTTCTCCTACTGTACTGATCTCCAATCATAAAATCATTTCTTTGCTATTCCGTAACTGTTTATTTTGTTACTGTTATGAATCATAATGTAAATATCTGATACAGGACCACAACGCGGGCATGACCCACAGGTTGAGAACAACTGTTTTAGAGTATGTGTTAGACTAAATCACCACAATATACTTTTCTGTTGTTCAAGCTGCACGCTGGCTCCATCTCCTGCAGTTAAAATAATTTTTTTTTAAAACAAGGCTAGGACTATGACTTGGGTAGGGTGCTAGTCTAGCATTCTCCTTTCTACCAAATATTTTTACTACCATGCAGCAATCATAAAAAAAATTCAGTTACACTTTTAAATGGTCCATGATGGTAGAATAAAATTGTCCCTGATAATCATATATCCTGGTTAACATAAGACTCAAAAGAACCAGGGTTTTGGTCAACCTGCAAAATACTAGCATCTGCAAAACTACATGTAATGTATATATTTAACCAATATGATAGCCCAAAGGTGCCTAAGAAAAAAATGGAACTGTTGAAATAGGCTTGGAATGTTTTTGCAAAACCTAATATTAAACATGCATGCATGTGCATCTGCACTACCTGGCATGGAGGCTCACACTTTTAATCCCGGCACTCAGGAGGCAGAGGCAGGCGGATCTCTGTGAGTTCGAGGCCACCCTGGTCTACAAAGCAAGTTCCAGGACAACCAGAGCTGTTACACACAAAAAAAACCCTGTCTTGAAAAACCAAACACACACACACACACACACACACACACACACACACACACACACACACACGGAAAACAACACTTGTCATTTACACAGACTTCTGTTGGCTTATTTTTCTTGAATTTTGTGAGCAGAGGAGGTGATGGAGGCAATGCACTTACTTGGGGAAAAAAAAAAAGGTATCAACTCTGCTGGAATGCGTTAGAAGTGTTGATGTTCCATCTTGCCAGTAGGAATCCAATTATTCTGGAAATGATCTTTTTCTCAGTTTCAACCAGTTTCTGTTGTTGTTGTTTTGTTTTTTTAATAGTACTCTACACTATGGAAAAGCCCTTCACTGAAGGAATTCAAAGTTCAAAATGTCCTCTTTAAAAAAAAAAAAAAAAGTGGAGGACCTTCCTGTTCTTTTGCTGCTGTTTTTGTTAAGCTGGGTCCAGACCGGGAGCCAACACAGGCACAGAGGGCAGAATGCCAGCCAGAGCTATCCAGGTGTAAATGTCAACAGAGATCGGCTCCTTCTGCCTTTTCCAATTAATTAGGAACCGTCTGTCTGTAAATTCTCACTTGGTCCCGAACTATTATCTCCTGATCACAGCTATCTGGCTCCCTCTAGAGAGCTGTCCAAATTACCAAGTGTATTAGATTGCTCAAACCCATCCAACGTTACCCTGGACATGTAAGCACTGGAAACTGAAGCCAAGGATGGTAAGACTCCAGGTCTTTTGAAGACGAGGGGGATCTCAAGGTGTCCTTTTAGATGCAGGTATGGTGCCTGTACAATCCTGTGATGTTACCCGACCCCACTGGGCTGGGGGCAGGGAAGATCATACCATGGGAGATACAGTGGTATCTTTCTGTATCTGCTTTCTTCCTGTTTGAACCTTTTCTCCAGCTCCCCTCTTCATACCTTTTCAACATCTTCCAAACATGTTCCAGAATATCCTCTAGGCTGGTTTTCATGGTGCATAGATATTGCTGTTGGGAGCTGAAGGAAATTCACAGGTGGAATGGCCACCTCTGTAAAACCAGAACCCAGGAAGCAGGTAGTGCCAATCTGCAAAGCACAGAAGAGGCTGGAACCTGGGATGCCGCTCATTCTTTCATTTCGTCCTTGTGCGAAAACAAAAATGCTCATAAATGGAACAGGGCCAAATTGTACTCCAGCTCCAACAATGGTACCCATCACCCCACGGAAGTTTGGCCAAGGACAAAGATATGGGAGGTTTAACTGCTACATGAAGGGATCGATGTACAGCATCTCCTAAGATACAGGACCATATTTTCCAAATCAACTTAAATGTGTGTGTGCGTGCATGCGCGCGTGCACGCACATACGGTGCGTGTTCGTGTGGGTATGTGCCATCTGCACATGGAGGACAAGAGAGTGATGTTGGGTGTCTCTACTACTGTTCTCCATCTCTTCTTTTGAGGCAGGATCTCTCTCACTGAAGCCAGAACTCACTGACTGGCCCAACCGGTAAAGAGCACGTTCTGAGAAGCATCTTTGCTTCCTCCCACCCCACGTTAGGGTTATAAATGAGCACAGCCACACCTAATTTTTTCATGGGTGTCAGAGATTTGAATTCAGTTCCTCATGCTTGCATGGCAGGTATTCTATCCATGGAACCATCTCTCCAGTCCTCCAAATCAATTTTTAAGCCAAGAACCCTTAACTGCTATGAAACTCCCAAATTAATGAAGTTCTTTTTCCCTCCTAAGAAAGTATTTCTACCACACATATATTCCTAAAAAAAAAAAGGTAAAGTTTTGAAAATTCTGGACTCAACCTGAAAATAAGGATCTGAAAAAATCTAGATTTATCTCTTTACTTCAGAGGAATAAGCCATGTAGTAACTTCCTTCAAACTCATGTCAAAAGAGCTTCTGCACTGCTCCAGACCCCAGAGCACCCTCATCTTGCAGCAGGAGGCCTGGAGGTCAGGGTGCAGAAGCCACAGAGCCTGTAAAGTGGTCTGCAGCATCCTTCGGTGCTAGAAGCAAAAAAGGAGGAACCAGGAGGAAGAAAACAGAACATACTTTGCAAACATGAAGAGTGACCCAGGTTATAGTGGGAGCCATACATGCAACTTCCGTTAAGAAGTCCTTTCTGTAAAAGGAGGCAGGCTTTGGGTGGTCTCCCTTCTCCCGAGGCCTAGCTTCCTTTCCTAGGCAAGAGGAGGAATGGCCACCTGAAGTCTGGGCTGTATTGCTTTGTTCTGCTTCGCCACGGAGACAAATGCCCAAGAGACATTGGCATCGGGACCAAAGAAAAGTCAGGAAGCAGTGGACACCTTCACTTGGCAGACGAAGAAAGTGGAACTCAGAGAATCACAACACTCACTCACTTCCTGGAGCAGGGAAGCTTCCAACCACTGAACAGAGGGATTGGGATACCAGAAAAGCAGCATTTCTCACCTCTGAGATCAAAGGATCTTCTTTAAAAATGCTGGGAATTTTCAGATAGATTTACCTGTATTTTCTAATTCTGAAACTTTTAAAATGACTCCAGCATCACAGTAAGATCCAATAGGTGAGTTTCCCCTAATGTGGTTTCCTTGGTGCCTGTCAACAACAACAGTGCCTGAACCTTTCTCCTGCACTGTCTTCCTAAATTAACATGCTCAGCCCACGCTGGCCCACTGGCCCAGTGCCAATCAGGGGCACAAATGATACATCCCAAACCTGTTACTTCCGTCCTCCTGCCCTCTCCACATTGCATGTCCATAATCCTGCCCTCCACCCACTCCCCAACCCTTTGAAATTTCTAAACCCCAGCAGAGGAAGCACTGTGGGGCCCTTAATAAGCTCAGTCATGCTCAAAATATCCGTTTTACCCACAGGGTATTGTAAGCAGCAATCCCGAGCAGAGCACATCTAGGCACGAGATAATCTGCCTCTAAAACTCAAGGTTTACAATTCCTGAAAGCACCGTTCTTATTCAGTCCCATTTGAGTACTTGGGAACCTGCCACGTTTTTGGGGTGGGAAGGACACCCCCTCTGATATATCCACCTTCCACCTACACTGCGGTAGCCAACTGTGGGTTAAGAAACTCTCCTTCCTCTTGCTGTGGCCACAGAGGGTACACATTGCAACTATGTTGGCCCTGGAGCTTGTGAAACTCACAGGAAATCTGCCACCACCTACACAGAAAGCCCCATGCCAGAGACAACGACCCATAAATATTTTATATTCAATCAGCCAGATGTTAAAAAATAACATCTCAATCCAACATTTTCTAGTTTTGGCTTACTTTCAAGTCTTAGGGTGTGTAGGGGAACATGGAAGTACAGTGGATGCATGCCTTCTGCCCACTGGAAGATGTTTTACATTTCTGAAGAAACAACCTGCAAATTAGTACTCGCCTTGGGTCACTGGGAAAAAGAATCCATTAATTGTGCTTCATTATAGGGGTCCTAGAGGCACTTCCCCTTGGGCAAGGACAGGTATTAAGAACACAAACCGGGGGTGGGGGTTGGGGGAGGAGGCTCAGTAGGTGAAGGGCTTGGTGCTCCCCAAATGTGAGGGCCTGAGGTTAGTTTCCCAGCAGCCACATACAGCACTGGGTCTGGCTGCATGCATCGGCCATCCTAGGGCTGGGTGTGGGGAGAGATGGAGACAGGAGGACCCCTGCAGCTCCCTGGCCAGCCAGCCCCATTCAAACAGCAACCTCGCCGGGCGGTGGTGGCGCACGCCTTTAATCCCAGCACTCGGGAGGCAGAGCCAGGCGGATCTCTGTGAGTTCGAGGCCAGCCTGGGCTACCAAGTGAGTTCCAGGACAGGCGCAAAGCTACACAGAGAAACACTGTCTCGAAAAACCAAAAAAAAAAAAAAAACAAAAAAACAAAAAACAAAAAAACAAACAGCAACCTCTGGGCTCAGGAAGACTTTGTAGAAAAGTTACTAACAATCAAGGTGGAGACTGCCTGAGGGTGATACTAGATGTCCACTCTCACCTCTGTCCTTCCCCTGTGCACACGCACACACAGGCAAGTGTACCTGCACACACAGGCAGCAACTGCATTTGCATACACATTAAATACACTTTTTGAAAAAAGGTGAAATTAGGGGGGGAAAAAAAACCCAACCACAAATTGATTTGCAAAACATAGTTCTAAGATGGTCCTTAACTTACTGAAGTTATTTTTCAGAGGATTATCAGTGAACCTAGAAACAGAAAGAATTTAAGTGGAACCTGTTGATGTGGTTCAGGCTATGTGATCTGTGTAAAAAATATCTTTTTCTTTTTTTTTTTTTTTAAAAAAAACCCTGTCAGCCCAATAACATTGTCATTTGATTCAAAACTCTCCCATTGGGAATGCTTCAGTTTGTGGATACTGAGGTGGCCCCTGGATGGCTTTGGTTTATCCTCTATAAGAAGGGACATGATGACATGAGGTAGCATTCCTCTGCACAGAAATCATAAAGGACGTTAAAACCAAAAAACTACCAGCGCAGGAGGCATGCTGGCAACATTTAAAGCATCAACTTAGGAACAGCTGACACCCATTTACATGCCATTTGGGCCACATTTTTAAAGGCCCAAGTCATGCCTGTTTGTCTGTCTGTCTGTTTTGTCTGCCTACATTTTTCAAAACTGGTTTTGGGGAGAGTCGGTATCTCACATTTTGAGAGGTTCAGGCTCCATGTTAGAAACAAAGCACAGTTGGCTGGCTAGAGAACACGTGCTTGGAAGTTGACAGAAGTTTACAGCCTTGCCATTCAGCTGCTCTAAGTCAAGGGACTCTGCTTCCTCGGTGTTCCACGTAAGGCAGACGGCAGGCCATGGATTGCTGGTTCAGGACATGTGGCACCACACACGATGAAAGCGGATGTCTCCTGGCCATGGAGACACTGGCTGCTACCTCCTTTTGACCACCAGACTGGATTCTCACCTCGGCGCTCCCAACCATGCCAGCTCAATGGGTATTCGGGTATAGGAGAGATGAGGAGGCTCACCTGAGGGCCTTCCGGTCCTCACTCCCCCAGGGTGTGCTTGGAAAAGGACCATGGTAAGAAGCTGTACTTCTGATTCTCTTCATGTACTGAAGAGCCCCAGAGAATCATTTTCATGGAAGGATGGTTGCATGGATAAGAAAGAAAAAACAGAGAACTACATGACAACTTAATTTTAGAAACTGTTAAGTTGTGTATATGTATGTGTGTACAAGCCATGATGCTCATATGAAAGTCAAAGCACAACTGTGGACATCAGGTATCTCCTACCACATGGGTGCTAGGGATACATCCAGGTCCTCAGCTTAGCAGCAAGCACCTTTACCTGCTTGGTCTTTTACCATAAGAAAATAATTCTAAAGTACTTAAACTTTACTTCTGTTCAAATAAAATTTTTTACAAACTTTAGAATAGACTGACTTTTGAATTTCAGTGCTTTTCTTAAATCATCTTATTCTGGAGTAATCTCTACTGTGGTACACAACGACCATGGGCTCCCCGCTGGACTCCTTCAATACAGGGGTTTTGATTTGCTGTTGTTGCTTTGGTTCTGTCCAGTGCTAGGAATGTACACAGACAGATATAGGCCGACCACTGAGCTCACGTGGGGCGTAACAGTTCATCAGGTATAGGAGCTGGAGCTCAGTGGCAGTGTGCTTGCCTAGCATGCATGAAGTTCTGGCTCAAACCCCCAGGAACTGCTAAAAAAAAAAAAAAAAATACATAACCAAATAAAATGTCTATCAGGAAGCAAAGACGGAAAAAGAAACTTCTGTGTTTCAAAATCTTTACTTGGTTTTTGAGAAACAAGCCAGCTAGGAATGTAGCTCAGTTAGTAGATTGTCTGGGAAAGCCCTGGGTTCAATTCTCAGCACTGTTTAAAAAAAAGGGGCATGGTGGAAGAGGCTTGCAATCCCAGTACCCCAGAGGAGAAAGCAGGGGATTAGAAGCTCAGGGTTATTGTTGGCTATGTAGTGAGTGAGAGGCAGATTGGGCTACATGAAACCTGTTTTTACAAGGAAGGGAGATCCCTTCCAATACATAACTTGACTCAACTTTCATACATCTTGTATAAAAACTCTGGTATCAGCAGAGATATAGAAGTGCTTTCCTATGTAGTAATGAAACATTACTTATAACCAGGTGAGGAGGTAGGCTCCTTTACTATTAATTACTAGGTTCAGATGGAGGTAGGTATGGGAACAAATAGATTGGTAACACCCAAACCTGGAGTGGGTACCCCAAATAGTCAAAGACACAGACAATGCTAACTTGTGTGATTCACAATGACTCTGCCACTCGTTCCCACTGCAGGCGCAGTCAGAGGCTCCACAGGAGCTGGAGGCCTGGTGGAGGACTGAGAAAGCATTTGCCATTGGTTTTCCAGGTCCAAGGCATCTTTCTTCCAGGATCCATGGGCTGGACAACAACATGCGGAGCTCCTCTAGAAGCACAGGCTCTATCCACAGGCTCCCGAGTATGGAAGTGGGCAGGATATCCAGTTGGCTGGCTGGTCATTACAATGTCCAGGCCTCACGCCATTTGTAGCATTACTAAGACCCACTGATCCTGAATCACCAAAAAAGGTTATCTATGGCCAGCCCCAAGACTTATCGTTTCATGCTAATTGCATAACACACAGTCACTGCAGTCTTTCAGAAGCACGCAGACCACCTGCTCTTCTTCTCTCACTTCCCCTCTCACAGTCTGGATCAAGAAAGACGGATTCGCTTCATCCTGTCAGCAAAGACTTCTGTCATTTCCTGGGTTGGCTTCCTGCAGCTTCTGGGATACAACTGAGTTGATATCCAAGTTATAGAAGGGCTCTGGTGGTACAATGGATCATGCGGCTACATGAAGGTGGACACAGACACACGGACACACACCCTTCTGCACTTGTGGTTACCTCTCCAACCACACTGGCTCCCTTGTCTTTGTTGGAGGAATGTGGTGAACATTTCCTGATGCGACCTTGGTACCTGCTGCTCATTCTGCCTAGCTTATGCTCCTTCCTGTTCTCCACTTTCCTGCAGTTGTCCCAAGGACCTGCCTGCTGCCTGCCGCCAGCCATCATTTTCTTTGGGAAGATGCCATTGCTGCTGCTCCTTCATTTTACATCCCAGCATCCTCTCCATCTCTTTTAAAGTCTTATTTTGTTCAACATCTACAGGGCAGTGGAGAAAGAAGAGCTCGTGTTTCATGGGTACAGGATGGAGAGTTCTGGCAATGGACTGGTCACGGTTTTCACTTGCCTCCCTGCACCTTCTGGGGAGTCTCACAACCGGTGTTAATGAACTCTAGGGTACTACTCACAGGAACAGACCAAAATCAGAGCTCCTGAAATGTATGCACTTACAGGAAAGAAGCTTAATGCATGTCTTCAGAGCTCACTGCCTTTCTTCTCTCTCTGCTGTGGAGCACCAGAGGAGCCAGATTCCAGGAAGAAAGGGGAAGGGGGGGGGTGTCAAACAAACAAAACAATAAAAACCCCCAAAACTTCCCTCTGTCATGTGCGGTCATCCTGCTACTTTGGCTTCTTGGGTTTTCTGTGACCTGGAACATTTTCTGTTGTTCTAATTGAAAGCTGCTTCAAATTCTCTGTGGGATTAGGCAAAGAATGAATAGGAAACAAATAAATCGCACCACAGTTTCCTGGGGACACGTGCTTTAGGTTTTGATAGTGAGTTGTTATTAAATAAGCAACTGATGACATGAGGACTATGAAATATTATCTCTTTGCCCTTTCCTAAAAAAGGGTGGTGGTGGTAAGGATCAAAGAAATCCGTTTTAGTGGACGAAGAACACAGCCCAGGCTTCTGGCTTCATTTCTCTGCTGGTCTTCCCCAAGAATAAGCAAAGGAATTATTTGTTCTAACAAGCCCAAGCCTTCTTACCGGCCACACTGGCTTCTGAGTACATTAAAGACTTGTACTGAAATAATCCTCTATCTCAAGGGTGCAACAGGAGCAACAGCCCAAGGCAAGGGCACAGGAACAGTGTGTGCCTATTGTTATTACTAGTAAGGCATCTTCCATTTATGGGTTGTTCATGGCTACGTGGGCCAAGAGCTTATTACCATGTGCTGCCTGAGTTCATTTCCACAAAGACACCAGAGTGTCTGCTGTCAGAATCAGAGCCCAAGACACAGAGCAAGTGACATGGCCAGAGTCACACAGCCTGCAGGAGCCTCAAGATCAATGCTTCTGACCAACATGCTGTGGTGGACCTGCAGTCACAGACTCCCTGCAAATTCCCTCCCAGCGAACGGGAAGAGACTACAGGAGCTCACAGACAGCAAGAGAAGGTCTTGCTAGGAGGCAGCGCGGATGTGCCTTTTCCAGTAAGCACCATAAGAAGCCTACTTCCATGGCTGAAAAATGTAAAGGAGCCGAGCAGTGGTGGCCCACACTCTTCATCCCAGTACTCGGGAGGCAGAGAAAGGCAGATTTTTGAGTTTGAGGCCAGCCTCGTCTACAGAGCGAGTTCCAGAACAGTCAGGGCTACACAGAGAAACCCTGTCCTGAGAAACCAGACTATTTCCAGCCATCCTAATGGTAAACAGGACAACAACTGGCTACTTAAAAATAAATAAATAAAAGCTGTGCACAGTAGCACACATCTGTAGTCCCAGAACTTGGGAGAGGCAGAAGCAAGAGACAACTTGACAGAAGACCAGGGCCAGCAAGGGAAACATATCAAGACCTTGTCTCAGATCAGCAACAAAACCAAAGCACAACAAGAGTAAAAGTCTTGCTGCTGTGCTCAAAACATCTAAATACTCGATTATTTCTACTTCAAATGGCGGAATTCATACAAATTGGTAGCGCATAGAAGTAGAAGTACACCAGAGGATTTAATGATGGATATGTTCACACACATATACACTATTGAAATGCTGCAAGTTTCTATGAATTAAGTATTTGTTCATGAACTGCTTGAATGCACCAGCAAAGCATGCCAGGTGCACAAAAATGCACAAGGCCTTCACACAAAGACAAGGAGATGAGATGCTCACACAGATAATGATTTAAGGCACAGATTTATGTCACAAGGATGCGCATCAGGAGGGCAGGAGCACTGCCGGCAAAAACATGCCGGAGTCAGGCTGAGTAATGGAGGGGTGGAGTACCTCAGATCCATGCATTTTGAAGGAAAGCTATCAATTATCATCTTCATTAATAATCACAATTCCTTAAAAAGAATTTAGCGGAGTGCATTTGCCCTTAAAAAGTACGTAATCAGACACAGCCATCTGTTGAAAGCATCACAGATGATAACCCATTACTGGCTGAAGCTGACTAGAAGAGGTTAATCCACTATTTCTCCTGGTACAAGAAGGTTTGAGACTCTCCACAATCCCTACCTTCAATTTAAAAAGAAGCAAACAAGCCTCCATTGTGAGAGGGACCACTGGTGCCCACCTCCTCGTCTTCCCATCCCAAAGCAGGAGGGCTTGACATCATTGCTGAGCATGCACGGTTTCCTGACTTTATACTAGAGCAGTGATGCCGTTTAGTCAGTCAGAGGAAAACCCAAACCTCAGTTGTTTGTTAAAACAAACCTGTATTCTCACATTCATTCATACATTGCCCCCCGCCCCGCCCCCCTCCCCCCCCCCCCCCCCCCCCCCCCGCAATATACCCTGTGAAATCTAAAAAGGACCACACATCTATTATGATTTTTAAATTTTAACTTTCACGAGGTGGAGAAGAGGAGGCAGGGAGCCAAGAGTAGATGGCAACCCTTTCTCCTGGGCTTATCAATTTCGGGTTTCATTCAGCTGTCACACTGACTGTGTGGACTTGTTTCTGAAAACCCTAGGAGGAAAACTCCAGGGCTCCCGCAGGTCTGAGTCAGACCAGGGTACACATGAATATGCTGATGATGTGGCGTGATGCAAGGATACCACTGTAACTGGTGACTTATCCACCTAAGTCTGAACCACTCTTCCGAAATAATTTATTGAAAGTTAGATTTCCTCTTTCAAAATCATTACCAGCAAGAGTGTTCGGCTTTGAAAGAGAAAGCTTAATATTTCGAGACTCTTTTTTCTTTTCCAACAAATTGCCTGTATAAACTGGGATCTTCGTTACTGAATTGTTTTAGTGATGGTAAAGAGGGAAACAGAGCAAAGAGAAGCTTCTACTCGACTGGGAACATGCAAGTGTGCTGAGGATTTGCAATAGGACCTGCACTTCCCAAGGTGTAGGGATATAGAAGGTACTTGCGTCCTGTGTGATAGGGGGCACAGAACCAACTTCTTCTGGAAGACTTCACCATTCTCTTTTTGTGAAGCCTGAACCCTGATCACAGCCGGTATCAGACTTCAGTGTGGACCGATGAACCCGAGCTCAATGTGCGAATACACATCCTTATTCTGTATTAATTTGCCTCTGGCAAACACATTTTGCGTCCCTTACTTTCATTTTAAACTGTCTGGTGTGCCTAAGTGAGTCAGCAACTCTCCTGAGTGACCTGGGCAGGTTTCTTTCCTCCATGAGCGGCCTCCCACTGTAGAGAATGTTGTAGACAATATTGCCAGTAGGGTCGCAGCAGGTGGGAACACTTCTCCCACAGTTCTAAAATGATTGATCTCCTAACAAATCTCAGATATAATCATTAAGACATGAGAGTGCATAGTGAACTAGTTCATAATGATCTTTCTCCACACAAAATATTGCGGACCAGAAGCTTGGAACTCCTGTTGTGTTGGATGGATATGATTATGCAAAAGATGGTTTTCCAAAAAACTTAGAATTAAAAGGCGTGGTTGGAGAAAAATAGCAAACTTTTCAAGCACTTTCTAAGTGTTATAGAAGTAAAAGTTAACTAAGGCAAGGAAGTTGCCTTCCAACCTAGAAACCCACCTACTCTCTGCCAACAGCCCAGGCCTGCTGGAGACCGCTTAAGGTGGTGGTGGGTATGCCTAGAACGTACTATACCACATCTAGTTCTACCCAAGCTGGCACCGCAGCAGGAGTGGCAGAGCATTTTCTAAGCATTTCTAGGCTGGCACTTGCAATCATCTTCAGCACACAATGGCACTGACTTCCACGTAGGGTCTAGAAATAACACTCAGGTTCTACCTGCCTCTGCTGTTTTGCTGCCAAATTTCAAATACTCTCCAAGAAACGCAAACACAACAGAGCACAGAGGATATGACACATGAACTCTGTGCAATCTCACTGCCAATACCTAGATATAAACTGAATCAGAACCAGGGATTCCTACTGCCCAAACCCCTCCTTCTCTAGTTGGTGTGAGTGACTGACAGCTGATGTCACTCAACGTTTGGGGTCTGAATGCCTGAGATTTATCTTTCTTCCTCCAAATATAACAGCTAGACTTCATACCCCAAGAATGTCATGTGTGACCAGTTAGCACGTGTGATGAGTGAGGAAAAATGGGGGCTGTAGGGAGTCTGTTGTCTCTACAGGTCTTTCTGGGAGGGAACAGAGGGCAATTAAGATGTAGTTCTTCGTAGTTCCATCAGACACATACACAGAATCTGATAAAACACAGCTCAAGAACATACATCTTTTCAAGTCTTTTGTGAGGCAGGTTTCTCTGTGTAACAGCTCTGGCTATCCTGAAACTCACTATGTAGATCAGGCTGGTCTCGAACTCACAGAGATCTGCCTGTCTCTGCCTCCTGAGTGCTGAGATTAAAGACACGTGCCTTTTAGTCTTTTAAGGGACCAATAAAAAGTCAAGATAAGGAGGACTAAAACTCAAAGAAGAAAATGCGCTCCCACCTACCTTTTAAAAACTCTTCAAGACAAAGAGAGCTGCCTTAATCTTTTCAAAAAAGGCCAGGGGGTGCAGCTCTGTGACAGTGTGTGTGCTTGGCATGTGGACACTGCAAGGTTCAATTCGGCCCCCTTCAGAATGTTTCCTTTGTAACAAACCAATTAAATTTGAAAGTGCTGGAATTTAGAGACCCTCCTCCAGACACCTTCTTTGCCATGTCAAAAGAGTGAGCCACCTTGAAGGAGGCAACCATGCCTTGGGTAGTCTTCACCGAAGCCTGAAGAGCATGGAGTAAAGAGCCAGGTTCAAGGTCAGTAAGTCCTTCCAACCCATCCGAAATGATGGCGTTCCTCAACGTCAACCCTTCCACAGCATTCCTGTTTTCAAGACCTCAGAACCAAGAGCTCTGTGGCCGGGACTGCAACTACTGGGCTATTTTGGCAACAGAGCCCCATGCCTTGTCCTCGGCCTCCTCTGTAGGGAAAAGACAGTAGGAACATTTCAAATAACGTATTTGAGATTTTTTTGGCTCTGCATATTTTTCTGCTTCACAGCACGTGTAATTGTCCTCCCAGATAAAAGGGGAGCCACCACTGCTATTTTAAAAGTTTTATGTTCCTCACTTTAAAAGGATACTTGAAGCCCTAGGAGGAGAACTTCAATTACCAAGTATAAAAAAACAGAAATAGGAAAACACCATGTGGCAAACGCCACAGCGATGGATGTTGAAATGAAGAAAGGAAGAAACAACAACAGTGTGTTTACATAGTCCCAAGATCTGTCTCCAAGTACCTCTTCATTAAAGATAGAAATAAAAACGTCAAATGACGAGGGGACCTTGCAGAGACCACATTAACCAAGCGTCAACAAATGACCGACCCAAACCGAAGCGTCTGGGCCATCAGGCGTCCTGACGGATGGATGCACTGAATCTCACAGCAGTACTTCTGGGGCTTTTGTGAGGAGCATGCATGGTCACGTGTGCAGTTAGAAGAGAAGACCTTCTGTGAAAGAACTGGCTCGCACTAATGAAAGGTGCAGAAGTGGCAAATGCGTATGGGAGGCTGGAGAAAATGTCCCAGAATCAGAGAAATGGAAAAGGCACAGTGATCAGTGCTGAGTGGGAGTGGGCACCGGTGAGGAAGGGGCAGGAGGCGACAGACAGCGGAACGCTGGTGCGACCTTCACGGTTTTGACAGCTCTATCAGGATTTTGTAAGATGTAAGTTTGAAGATGATGGATGAAGACTGCTCTGGTACTCCTGGCTCTCAGGACACTTCCTATCCCCACACCTTTGCAAGACTGAAGTTGAAATATTTAAAAGAAACATCTAAAAAATAAGTTTTAAAATTTGTAAAATAAATAAAGCAACTTACATCGAGGTCAGCCACTACAATGAAATAATGATCCCTGAGCCACAAATGCATACCAACCAATCGTTGGTAAACTATATATAAAAACAACAACAAACAAACAAAACCAGGAAACCTCACTTTGAATGACATATTGAGCGAGTTAAGGTCACTGATGGTTTGACAATGAGGCAAATCTCTCTTACTTAACGAGGAGAGGAATCTCTACTTTGTACAGGAGCGTATCAAGGATGTGTTTCTTAGAAGTCTTTCATTCTTACATGTTGCCAATTTATCTAACACCACCCTCCAGTGCAACAGAAATGGAAACTACATTGGGGGCATGGAGAGAACATGGTTAACAAGATACACAATGAGAATATAACCATCTGTAACACTTGTCCTTTTCCTAGGCCAGCAAGCATGCAAGTGTTACCCAGATAGATACCCATACAATTAAAAAAAAAAAAAGGAAGGAAGAGAGGGAGGAGGGAGGGGAGGAGAGGGGGAGAGAAAGGGGGGGAGGAACCACACGGTCATCTTCTGGATCCCTTTGAGTCCTTGTTTAAGTGGGCAGACACTGTTCTGTCCTCTGCCACAGAGAGCATATTCCTCTGTGCTCTGCATGTTTAACATGAAATAGACCTAATCATTTCCAAAGTGGGGGGATCTTTACTGCATTAGCAGCCATCTCCCAGTATCTTAATCCCTATTTTCCTGTTCTTTTACTGTGTGGTAGTGGAGGCAATAAAAAGACCTTGTCAGGCTTTTACTTTGAGCGTCTGAGAATCTTCATCCTGTGAATGGCCTCGAGTGACTAAATTCACTGGATAATAATGGAAATGTGAAAAGGCTACCATTTTGACTTTGGTGACTTGAGTATTGTGGGGTGTATACCACAACAGAGAACACTCTGTCATAATGGGATGTACCAACACATCCCCTCCAGGCAGTGGGACAGAAAGGGGTGAATATACCAGGTCCTGGCTGGCTCCAGGAGCCATGGTAGTCCTCTGATTCAACTGGTATGGGACGAGGTCCTTTTCTGTTGGGATGGCTGTCTTACTCTGTCACAAGTACCTGCCTGTAACTCCAGAGCTCAAGAAATCCTCCTGCACAGCCTTCTGAGGAGCTGAGGTTTCAGGCTTGAGCGCCCCTTTTTTAGAGAAGGCACAAAAGTTTGCTCAGCCTGTGTAGGATTAGAGAGCCTGGGGGGTGACTAAAGGCTATAAGTATTCAAGGTGGCCTCAGAGCAGGAGTCAGGATCTACTTTACTATACAAGGTTGTCTCCCAAGTTCTATTTGCAAGAGTCTAACACTGGACACACGGTGTCTAGCAGCGTGCAGGGTATCAGGCGATGCTCTCCAGAGGGAGCATCTGAGGACAGAGCCAGACCAAGAGGGTTCCTGACTGTGGGTGGGGTGGGAGGTGTTAAGTACTAGGAGTACTTACAGCAAGCTGCTTAGGAAAGCCTTTTCAGGTAGTTATCTAAGAAAAGGCACAGGGAGTCCCTAAAATCCTCTTTTGTGAACTCAGGAGCTGAGGACTTGTCCAGGATACAGTAGTGAGAACTGCATGTATTTGAAGATGGTCTTGACCTCTGCTGGAGGCTTCACTTGTAGATAAATGTGTCATCTTTATCTTAATTATTCCAGAAGCTGCCAGGCTGTGAAAGAAGCAGATAGGGAGGTGCAGAAATAGACCATGCTAAGGTAGGGAGAAGGAGGTCAGGGCAGCAAACAAGCCTCACGTAAAGGGTAGCTCACACAGACTCCTCTTTCACCTTCCCAGAACTCAGCCCTCCGTGAGAACACCTTTCCAGGGTGTAGTCGGGAGCCAGGAAGAAGCCAGCTTTCACTCGCTGCTGCTTCCTTACTCCCTCACACAGTGCCAATGAGCACGCTCATCTCTTCTCAAAGCACTCCAAGCAAATAAACACCTGCAGAGGAGCTGATGGAGACAGACTTCTCGTACTGTGGTAAGTCTATTAAACAGAAGAGGAGGCATAAAAATGATAAACCCAGACCATCAGAACACAATAATCGCAAGAAACCTTCAGCAGAGAGAGAACTGCCTCCTCCTCACCCTGGAGGGCATTGCTAGATTAAGCATAATACAAGTTATGTACACTCGCTGATGTTCCTGAGTGGGCAGGAAATAACTAGACCATGCTCACTGGAGTCAAAAGCCTAGCAGTTTAGAATGTGTGGTGGAAAGACCTCCAGTAGGACAGTGCAGGAAAACTGGTGTAGAAATCTCAGCCCTGAACCGGGAGGTAGTGGCACACGCCTTTAATCCCAGCACTTGGGAGGCAGAGGCAGGTGGATCTCTGTGAGTTTGAGGCCCGCCTGGGCTACAGAGTGAGTTCCAGGAAAGGCGCAAAGCTACACAGAGTAAACCCTGTCTCGAAAAACCAAAACCAAACAAACAGAAATCTTAGCCCTGTCTGTGTATCACCTGGTTGCTCTTCCTTTTGGGGAACACTGGCATGTTGGTACTATGGCTTTGAGAGGCGAGGCTTCTGTTCCACGAAGACCAGGCTCAAATGCACTAAGCAGCCGATATACTAAGGACTAACCGTTAACAGACATACCCAGGACTTACTGTTAACATGCTTCCCAGAGTGTCAGGAGCTTGCGTTTGAAAACAGTCTTGACTAATTTTTGACTGCAACTGAAATTGGGCTCAGTGATTAAAAATGCTACAGTATTTAAGATCACACAGTTGGGACTGGAGAGATGGGTCTGGTAGTTAAGAGCACTGGCTGCTCTTCCAGAGACCCAAGTTCAATTCCTAGCACCTTCGGTAACTCCAGCTTCAAGGGAACTGATGCCCTTTTCTGGTGTCCTCAGGTACCATGCATGCACATGATACACACACACACACACACACACACACACACACACACACACACACACACACACACACGAGAGGGGGGGTGCAAAATACAGGCACATCGAAAATTAAAAAAATAAAGATCACAGTTATGAAGTTAAGGATTAGCAATACTTTTAAGAACCTGTACCTGTGGTCTCATGTCTAAAAACACAGACATACATCAAAATACAACCTCTTGAGGGAATTCATTCTAACATATTTATTCATACATTCAATCTATGCCATCCCATAACCAAATCAACTTGCATGCTTAATCACAAATTTGAAAATGTGTTTGAAAAACCAACTCCTTTTAGTAAAGGGAAAACCATAGATAGCTCCACTCTGAAAAATTATGCTTATAAAATAATTAGTCAGCAACTTTTGATACAATACGGCTGTCTGGTTTTCTTCTTCTTTTAGAAATAAATCTAAGCATTCTTTTCCGCTCTTGAAAGACAAGCTTAAAAACTTGAAAGGTTCATTTTACTAGGCCCTTGCCTTCCTTCCTTACACATGCTTTTTGGGTACAGAGTCTTAGTATGCAACCCTGGTTGGCCTGGAACTTGTGGCAATCCTCCTGCCTCTGCCTCTGGAGTTCTGACGCTATAAGCACATGTCACTATGCCTGGCTACTAAGTTTTTTGGGGGTGTGTGTGTGGGAGGGGGGAGCAACACAATTTTTTCAAATTTGCAGGTATAGAGACTGATGAGACAGCAGAGCAAATGAAAGTCTGCATTTAAAACTGAGGCTTACTTTCAATCCTGTTTTACGAGGGGTGTGTGTGTGTGTGTGTGTGTGTGTGTGTGTGTGTGTGTGTGTGTGTGTGTGTGTGTCTGTGTGTGCAGGTCTGTATGTACAAGTTACAGTTCTAGACTTCTGTTTGCTCACCAGTAAAATAATATTTGTGGACTCTACCACAATCTACTGCAAAATCTAAATGATAAACGTACTTTCAAAACAGGGCTCATTATCACGCAGGTGATAGGTAGGGCTGAACTTTCACGGGGACCCTGGTATATGTGGGTTTTGTACCTGGAATGAGAACACAGTGAAGCTGAGATCAGCTATGTTCCTGCTGGGACTCGACTTTCTTTCTGGCTTTCTTTCTCTGACTTCCTAGAAGACAGGCTTCCCATCCCTCTGAGCCTGGACCTTCCAGGGGGCTCGACTCTGTTGTCAGCAACCATGATCTCAAAACAGTCAAGTGAAGGCAGTATTCCACCACTGAGAGGAGATCCCTGGCTTCCCTCCCCTAAGCAAAGACTGAGCTGCACTCCATGGCATGTTCCAACACCTTCCCACATAGCTGGACCCAGATGTCATATGGGACTTGCAAAGAGGAAGTTTCAACATCAGCTAGCCTTGGCAGATGCTCACAAGCCGTTCAAAAATAAAACTCAGGCGATGATGATAAGGATGGCCTGACGGTTTAAGATGGAGTGAGAGGCTTTCCCGAGGTAGGCCTAAGTTGAGTGCTGGGCCTGCCTGTAGTGTTGTTCAGGAACAAACCAGGGCCCAGAGGAGGGCCTTGCCCACACTGAATACCCAGGAAGGCTGAGCTTGTGTTTCTGAAGCCTGGCGTACTCCAAGCCTTTCTATTTTGCATTGAGACTGTCCCTGTGTACTTGTGTGTGTGTGTGTGTGTGTGTGTGTGTGGGGACGACACTGATGTGATTTCTAAAGCATGCAATTCATTTCAAGAGGGGAGAGGCAGGACTAAGCTGGAAATATTTTTCTATTGAGAAAAAAATTAAATATAAGTGGAAACCTTTTCATGAAAATGTTTTTATATTTGAACGTTTCCTGGGAGCACTCTGGTCCCAATGTATCACGGGACTGGGCTAGATTAGGATGAATGAAGGCAAAATGAATCTAAATAAAATTGAAACTGACCAGTCAGTCTTTATTCTCCAGATCTCATGAAACAGCAGAGCTGAGGGGGCAAAGCCACAAATAAACCAAGAGGAAAAACAAGAACCAACTCAACGCTTTCAACTCAAATGAGTTTCAATTTTACTTCAAAATGTTTAAAATCTAGTTTATTTTCATAGCCACAAAAGCTTTTGAATACCCATGAATCAAAAGCCATTGGACAGAGCCATGGAGCGTTTCCTAGTTGTTTTCTCTCAACCACTTCCCTCTGCCTGTTAACCCCTTGTTATCCATACACAGCAGGTCACTGTGAGTACTGAGTTCTTAGGAACAGTCTACAGCAAAAGTGTAGGTGAGCGGACAGCTGCTCTGTGCAGCACCGTGCATTTTAAAAATGCACGCACCTCTTTATTAGCCCCGAATATGAGGATAATGAAGTGCTCAGACCTCAACTACCAATGATCTTCATCAAAAGACACATACTTCAGGAAAGCATTTGATTAACCTTGTGTCTTGATCTGTGCTGTTCAGCAGCCACTAGCCACATGTGGCCATCTAAAATTAAAATAGTGAAAACTAAAGTAAAAATCTGAAATGTCCATCAACAGTAGTAGCCATATCCTAAGTGTTTAACAGCGACATATGAACTAGTGGCTACCATAGATGGGGCAGATACACAACATTCTGTCAAAGCACAAAGCTCTATAATAGTTCTATAGAACACACACACACACAAATACCCTAGAAAGAAGAGAAGAGCTGTGGTCTTTGGTTCTTATTTGTCTTAATCATGCTCTCATATAGCTCATGCTGGCCTCGAAGTCACCATGTCACTGAAGATGGTCTTGAACTGACCTTCCTATCTCTGCCTCCCATGTGCTGGGATTGCAGGTATGTGTGAATCTACCCAGGTTATGGAACTGCTAGGCTTACACTTCTGGTAGCCTTTCCATTTGTATGTTCCCAATGAATTTCCCTAAGCAACTTCATGCACAAAGCCAACTTATGTGTGCATTCTCTCCCCCAAGCTTTCCCCCTTTACTCTCTACTGTAAAATGCCTCCTCCCCTATGGTGATATTTTATTTGTATTAAAATGTCATTTGTATGTTAATAAATAAAGTTGCCCGGGGGTCAGAGCTATTAGCAAGCCATAGGAAACCAGGGCAGTGGTGGCGTACGTTTGTAATCCCAGCACTTGGTAGGCAGAGCTGGGTAAGTCTCTGTGTGTTCTTGGATACACATGCCTTTAATCTCAATACCAATCATGGAAAACCTGGAGGCCTATACAGACGGGCCGTGAGGAGGCGGTCATGTGGTTGGGTTTACAACCAATGAGAAGGCAGGACAGGAACTCTATATAAAGAATTTAACACAGGGGTAGCTCTGGTTCGGAGAGGTAGGACCACCACAGGAGGAAGGGTAAGGTTTTAGCTCTTAGCTCTGACCTCTTGGCTTTCTTCTTTGCATTGGTTCTGTGTTTCTTATTTAATAAGAAGGTTGGTTACATCTACACTCCCCAATAATGCAACTTTGAGTGGGATTCCTGTTACCGACAGAGAAAGGAGTTACTTACAGAAGAGAGGGCAAATAACCGCTTTTAACTGGAAAGACCATCACTGGTCAATATGTAAATGTCACCATACAAAACAGATTGCACAGAGGGCTTCTCCATTCCCATGCCTCTCTATTCTCTTCCCAACACTCAGTCCTGTGAGAGCAGAAAGTTCATCCTCCTTGCTACTGCACCCCCAGCATAAGCACAATGTCTGAAACAACACAGAGGATTGGCTTTTTTGTGGAATGGTCAAATAAAACGAAAGAATGATATTTTGTTATAGAACAGCAAACATCCTTTTAGAGCCAGATATAATTCTTTATATTTGGATAGCAACCCACCCTTTATTTTCAAATGCAATCTTAAAGGAACCCATCAGATTGACTCAGACAAGAGTTTATGCTACAATTCAGTACCTCCCATGCTCAACAATGGCTCCTTCCAAATGGCATTAGCATTATCTACATCACTGCATAGTTAAGAGTTAATGTTTATCACAGTTAAAAAACAAAAAACAAACAAACAAACAAAAAACCCAAATCAAACAAAACAAACCCCCGCCCCCAAAACCAAACAGGCCCAGAGCTATCCCTTTACATATACCATTTCTTCTTCTACCCCTAACTTGTGTATTGTCTGGACAATGGGGAGGAGGAAACCAAGGTCTGGAAGAAATTGACTTGACCAGAACACATAACTACAGATGTATAAATGGAAAAGCTCTTCTAGTGAAGACGACAGACCATGCTTGGTTCTATTACCTGGTTGTAGGATGATTGTAGGTTCAGGAAAGTTACAAGGTCCTCTTTCATGTAGTCATCCCACAAATCATTGCTGAGTGAGGCGCACGAGTCCCACTGGCTTGGTGCCAACCAGAATGCAAGGTCCCTTCTAGGGTGATAGAACTGGGCAGAGCTCAGCCAAACCCACCTCTTCTAACAGTGGCAGTGGGAAATCACTGGACTCTGCCCATTATCCATATTCTGCAGCTGTCACAAGCCCTCCATCAGGGTGTGGCCTGCTTCTGCAAAATGACCAGCTAGCTGCATGGACTGGAGAAGACCCGGAAGCACATTAAGCATTATCATTCCTTGTCGCTTCAACCCAATAATCCTGCAATTAAAAACAACAACAACAAAACACGTGACTGCCCTCAGGTGGCTCACGCTTTCCTATATGATCCAATTCTCACAGGTTAGGGTTTCCAGGACCTTGACCAGCACTTTCACAAAAATCACCATCCATGAAGCACTAGCTCTTAAACGATGTATGTATGTGTGTGTATATGTGTGTGTGTGTGTGTGTGTGTGTGTGTGTGTGTGTGTATGTATGTGTACATATATATGTATATCAAAGGCTTGCCAAATAGGGAGTGTAAAAAGAATACCCATCCTTACCAGGAAAGGGTAAAGGAGCAGTCATCAGGCCCCTGATTTACATAATTCTCAGTCATTCTCTTGGCAGACCTACATAGCTACTAACATCTCCATCTATGGATGATAAAAAGACAACACTCACAGTAACTCTTCCCCCTTCCTGGGTGCCTGTTAGGTATAAACTTGAAGCCAGGCACAGTTAATCCTCACAACTCCCCAAGGAAGAGGTATTATCACTTTTGCTCCAGATTAAGAAAGAAAGGCTCTCGGGTCAGGCCCGAGTCCCAGGCACAAAAGCTATACTGAGAGGGAATGGAGACAGACAGACTGCTTTCATTCTGGCCTGGGGCACACAGAAAACTAGTCAGTCAACCATGGGATCACAGGACACATCCTAAGAGAACATCACTGTAGTAGTGACAGGACCGGAGAGATCAAAGGTGCTACTGGATGTGGAGGGGGTCAGCTTAAGATTGTTCTAGAAAATGGGTCACCCTGGCATCTAGGAGGCCATTCCAGAACTGGAGAGGAACCACAGATTCTCATCACAGGAACCAGACAGCATCATGGTAGGAGGCTCAGGTACATGGTATGTGAATGTGTGCACTGGTGGGTAGGAGACACAGGGCAAGGCAGGGTAAAGTCAGGTCAAGAAGAGCCCAGAGCAAGGCCAAGGCCACTGTTTTGCCAGGCTTATAAAAGCCTGGAGATTAAGTCAAGATCTCACTCGTGATGTGATCCAACACTTATCTGAAGACATGGTGGAGAAGAGCAGCTAAATCTCATCAGCCCTCCCCCCAGCCCTGCATCCTCATCTGAGGAATCCACTGGGTACCCTGGCATTCTCCTACAGGAAAACACTTGGGTTATTCAGACGTGACTTCCTGGCACTTGGAAGATGTTGACATGGAAAAACTAAACAGGCTGACTTGGCCAGAAAGGAGTAGGCAACACAAATACCCAGGAAAAGATGAGGTTCAATATGCCCGAGTAAGTAGGAGGCTCTAGTAAAGGGTCACGGAACAAAGGAGGGGCAGGACAATTTGCCAGGCAAAGTCCCAGGCGTAGGCACCCCTGCAATGCCCAGGCTGGTACCAAGCCCATGGCATAATAAAAGTCACTGAGCCCTCACAGCCATGCATAGACACCACCGCTTTCCTTTCAGGCAGGGGAGGAGGCTAACAGAGGTGAACTGACTTGGCCTGGATAAGACAGCTAGAGAGGGACAGGAGCTGGCGCCCACACCATAACAACATACTTCATTACAGTAGCTTTCTGCCTCCAATCCCTTGCCCAGGTTGTAACTTCGTAGGGTGGAGCAATGATGCCAGGAACTTTGTAGCCCTGAGGCAGAACTCTGCCCTTCTCAACCTGCTCTCACCACATGCTACACAGCCTCCTCTCCTCTCCAATTCTGACAGACAGCTCAATACACCCTACCCATAATGGCACGTTACATATTAATTTGACCATTTGGGGGAAGACTGTTGGAGGGGGAAAGTGAGCAAATGGATAAGTGGGAGAGAAAATGAGCCATCCACTGAGATCCAAATCAGGCTTTCATAACTTCAAACTCGAGTCTTCCACAGCCCCGCACAGGCAGGCCATAGAAGCTACTCCTGGGAATCCAATCCTGGCCAGCACATGCAAGGCCCACATTCATACCTACAGCCACCTTCCCCCTTCAGCTTCTTCCCTATGGTCTTCAAGGGTCCCACTGTAAACAACTGTGCAGACTGTAGGACCAGAGGAGCCCATAGGTCTGTGGCCTCCTCTGATGAGGTTCTGCCATGTTTCTCTACAATTCCTACAACCCCAAACCTTGTAAAGCCTGTTTTTAAGACCCTCTGGCCTCTCACCAGAACCTCCAAACCATGCTTTTCAGGTTGACAAAGCTTCCTGCTAAATATCTCCAACAAATTTCCGTACATTAGTTTTCCCAGTGAAAAAAGGAAAGAAAGAAAAAAGCTAAGCAAGACTGGATGTCATCTGCAATAGTAGCTTCTAGCAAAGAGCGTTTTTGAATGGGATGCCACGTGCTGTGTTTTGCCATCTTGCCTGCGCTTCCTGCTTGGAGCCAATGTAACAGAAACCTTGGGCACTGGAGCTGTTCCGCGCCACGCAAACTCCACTCCACATCTTCCAGGCAGCCCTGTCGCAAATAATTCATGTCCACTACGCCCCAACCACACAGAATACAACTACATTGTGCTGCTAGAAATGGGAAACCTGATTCAGATCACAGAAGGTAGAAAAACATTTAGTTCAACACAATACTGCCTTTATGAAAACGAGCGGAGCGCGCGGTGGGAGGTGGGGGTGGGGGTGTTAAATCCCAAACCTCTAAGTGGGCATAGATTTTAAGATGAATTTTGGAAGAAAATGCAGAATCAAAATAACATTCATTGTGACTCAAACCAGCAACAACAACAACAAGCCCAGCCAGTCCTTCCGGAGCTGCGCCTGTTTGGGCTGTGTAGTGCTCCTAATGGACACCCAGCCAGCTAGTCCTCCTGGGAAATGGTGCTGCTGCTACAGCGTGACTTGCCTCGCTTGCTGCAATAAACGGAAAACAAGTCTGCACGACCCAGCAGCTTCCTTTAGTCTATGCCTAGCATCGGGAAGAAAAGGAGAAGGCGTGAAAAAGCGTCTGGAGGCGAGGCGAATGGAATAGAGGGTCCCAGGGAACAGCGTTGCCCTGCAGTATTTTTGTAAACAGCAGCCTGTAATGGCCACGGCTAGAGAAAGAAAAACAGATATGGAGGGAAACGTGTTTACAACTGCAGCAGGGGCGGGAGGTAGAGGGAGGGATTCCCCGGCTCTGCGCTCGGCCCTCTCCACTCCAGTGGGGCCCTGGGGCTGGGTTGGGCTTCCACTCCCCACCCCAATCCCCGCTTTCTTGGGGGGCACATCTTGTTTATGGGAAGGGTTACTCCTCCTCGGCTCTGGTGATCGCGTCCCTAATACTCCTGCTGCATCCTTGCGGGATGCCCGCTTGACTGACAAGTCCCCCAGCCAATCACTGCCCAGGCCCTTTGGAAAGGTGGAATTTCCCAACGAACCGATTGGCTGACAGGGAGGGCGGGCCCTGGTGATTGGCGTGTTATTCCGAGTAGAAAGTAGTAAACAACCTTGGTCCAGGGGCGGTGGGGAGGGCGCTCGGTGCCAGCTCCCTCTGGCAGGCAGGGCGGGGTGGGGAAGTACCCGAGACAAAAGGAACCTCCGCTGCCGCAGCAAGGAGGGCGGGAAGGGGGTGTCCCCAAAAGTCAGCACCGGAGGCGTCATTTGGAGCCCCCGCGCCAGAACTGCTGACTTTCAGCGCCACATCATTTTTGTTCTGTGAAGAACCGCAAAGGCTTTGCTTCCATCATCAGCTCTTCTTCATCTTAGGGCTGAAAAACACCCCAAAGGGGGTGATAGACGATTTAGTCGCTTCTGTCCAGAAAGCCCCTCCCTCACCGTCGAATAAATTTTCTGATTTATCTTTTCCGAAAGTTGCTTTCAATCACACAGTGAAATTGTTGCAGTACACAATACGCCATTAATGGCACGCTGGTGCACCAAATGCCCTGCTCCATCTTTGGATAACAAGTTTTAGGAGCTTTGGGCACATTCGGAGCAGCTGGGAGCGAGAACATACACAAAAAGAAACAAGACACGATGGTGTTGGGGCCACCTGACAAGAAGTAAGAGATTAACTTGCCTTTTCCATAATATTTCTGGCAGCCTGGCTTGAATCTCCCCTTCCCTCATTCCAGCCTTGCCATCCTTACAGGACCCCAGCTGGAGGAAACCATCCGCTCTTAGTATGGGGGCGTTGTTCACCCTGGCGCATGATCATCCTCAGAAGTCTACTTAAGTCGCTATCCGGAGCAAGCCCTCTCAATGCAGAAGGGAACCAGGAGGCCAGACAGGAGGGCTCTCCATTTTAATACTTGCTCCTTCATTCTACGTTCTGCAGAGGCCATGTTGTCGTCTGTCCACGCACAAGATATCAATAAAGGGTCTCCTGTAGGCAGTAACCTGGTGCAAACAGGCCACCTGGCATTCTCCTTTGCCACCCTAGTTGGTGATCTCTCTCAGTCTCTGCTATCTCCTATGGAGCCTGCCACAAGCAGCCCCAGCAAATGCTCACCCCGAGTCACCTTTGCTGTACAAAGCCTCCTCTGCCAGGGACATGGATTTAGACTTGCCTTGGTCCTGGCAGCATGGCCTCTTCAGACCCCAAACCAGGAGCTTCTTTCTTTGCCGGCACCCTCCCTCAGACACTGTGTTCTATTCCCAGGTCCCTGCCCAGACCACACACACATCCTTTTACTCAAGATTGGTTTTTATGCTTTCTAGACTTTACCCCTGCCTGCCCAGGAGAGGCCACTGTTCTCCACTGTTCTCCCTGGCCCAGCCACCCCACTTCTTGCAAAAGGCTGAAATTTTTTTCCACAGCACTAAGTCCCTGCTAGGGCTTCTAATGCTGTGTTTAGACTCTGCTTGTAGGTCTGCCTACCTCATTAAGACCCTGAACTTCCTGAAGCCTGGGATGGTGTTATCCTTTGATTTAGGTCTCCAGTGGAGATGGGCTGATAACCAAGTGCCCACTGCAAACTTGCCAAGCACTGGCAGGACTTCTTCCTAACTTCCTCCCTAGTACCCCTGCCACTGGACATCTCTCAGCGGTTTCTTACACACATGCAATTACCGTGTTTTCTCTGCCAGGTCAGCAATTTTCTGTTTTCTCTACTTGGCATATTTCCACTCTGCCTAAAATCACTTCCTCTCTTGGCACACCTTTCACAAGCTCCAACCAACTATGTTATGCACCAAGAACAGGGCAAGGGTCTCTCTCTTTCCATTCTCACTTCTCTGACCAGAATTCACAACGGAACCAGAGCCAGTGTGGTTTGTTGGGAAAGTCCGGAGCTGAAAAGCAAACTTTCATGGTCACCCAAGTGTCTACAGAATCAACACGCTCCCATCTCTGAGGGTGGAGCAGCCCTATCCTCTTGACCTTGTGTGTGCCGTGGGCCTTTCCCTGCTTTACAGTCTGAAGGCCTCCTCTGCATCTTGGGCTGATTTTTACTCACCCTTCCATCTCAGCTCAAAGGTCTCCTCCATGGCCATCCACTGACAACTACACACACCACTGTTTCACTTTCATTGTGACACTGAATTATCTCCTTTTCTATCTGACCATTCAACTGACCTGCTGCTCATAGTCTATTCTGTCCCCCAGATAGCAATATCTAGAGTTCCAAGAATTGTGGGGCTCCACAATCTCTGCTTATACCCTAGTATAATAATATAATACACCCTAATTACAATAACACCCTCATAATGTGACACAAGTCAGCATCCCTCCATATTTCAAGCCTTTATGGTGGAAAAGGGTAAACTATGATAGATAAAACTGGTACCTGCAACAATAGAAGCTAGCTTTGCTTTGAGATTACAGACTCTTGTTTGTTAATGGAATTTGTTTTGGTATAGGTAATACCACTGCATGGACCCAAACCAAAACAAACCAAATATTAAGTACACAGTGTATTAGCTGCTCCCCACAGTGCTGGGAACACTTAAGCAACAAACATAACCTAAAGATGGGAGGGTGTACTTTTGGCTCACAGCCCATCGTGGTAAGGAAGGCATGGCGGCCAGAGCTTCAGGCAGCTGATCATCACACTGTATGCTAAGTCAGGAAGTATCAAGAACTGAATGATACCACAAAGCTAGATTCCTCCTTTTTATTCAGTCCAGGCCCCCAGGACATGGAATGGTAACGCCTAGTAAGAAGAGTGAGTCTTCCCACCTAAGCCATCCTAACAAAAAAAACCCTTCACAGGCTTGTCCAGAAGTTTGTCTCTTTAGTGGTTGCAGACCCTATCAAGCTGATAGCAAATATTAACACCACACATATTACACATGCATTAAATATATATAGCAAGGAACATCCATTTGGCTCTCAGTAAGTAAGCTAGTTTTTCTTTTTTATTTAATACATTCTGTCTTTTTGCAAATGAAAAGTCTTCTCTACTAACAAATACGATTTCATCAAATTAAAAAGCTGGACAGCGAAGGAAACAACAGTGTGAAGAGATAATCTTTGTTAGCTTTTCATCTGACAAGGGATTAATATACAGAATATATAAAGAAAAAAAATTTAAATGTCTCAAAAGAACAAATAATCAAATCAATGAATGGGCCAATTAATCAAACGGACAGTTCTCAAATGAAGTAAAAAGACCAATAAATACATGAAAAATGTTCAACACCCTTAGCTATCAGGGAAATGCCAATCTAAACCACACTGAGATTCAAATGGCACCCCATGCACAATGGATGTCACATGAGACAACCATCAAAAGATATTGGCAAGGATGCAGGGAAGAGAGTAGTACCCTTATACAACGTTGGAAACGAAAATAAAAACCCACAATGGCCAAAAATGCTCTGGCTGTCCCACTTCTGGATGCACACCCAAGTAATTCCAAGACAGCACATGAGACATCCACGTTACTGTTACTGTGACACTATTCACAACAGTCGAGCAACAGGATTAGCCTAGGTGCCCATCAACGGACGAAAGGACGAAGGAAACCTGACATACATACCCAGAGTTTTATCAGATGTCAAGGATAAAACTCAAGTATCGGCAGGAGGTGAGGAGGGAAAACCATCGTAAGTGAAATTAGCCAGTCCAGTATGCTTCCCCCATCTGTGCATTATTTAAAAACAAACAAACAAACAAAAAAATAGACTACTGGTGGTGAGGGAGGAGCTACAGAGGGGAGGAGCTACAGAGGGGGAGGAGCTACAGAGGGGAGGAGCTACAGAGGGGGAGGAGGAACAAAAAGAGAAGGCAAAGGGAATGAATGAGAACAAAGTACAGTTTATGTATGTGTGTGTGTGTGTGTGGGGAAACAAAGTAAAGAAAAAAGTTTCCATTCTGTTTTAACATACAGTACTCCACTCTAGATAAACCTTGAGATGCCCCCCCGCCTTGTCTGTGCATTTAAATCACAGTGCTCCATTCCCAGAAACTGATTTAATTAGTTTGGAGGCTATCACTGGAGCCTTGAAATGAAATAGTAGAAACCAAGTCTGAGATAATTCTAATGGGAAAGCGCATTTGAGAGCCACCGGGTTAACCTGTTTGTTCCTTTCCCCAAATGCGCCATCTTGCGGCCCCTCTGCCGTGGGGGGCTGTTTTCCTACAGACTTGCTGACAGAGTGTACTATCAAACATTTTAGATTTTCACTCCCAATCGGGGATTATAAAAAAGATTTCCTGGTGTGTTCTACTACAGGTTTTATGGGGTTTTGTTTGTTTATGCTGACTCTGGATTTATGTGCAGTCTAAGAAGGACTGACCCATACCCCAGCATCCGTTAAGCGCGGGGTGCATCTTTGCCCCACTAATATACAACATCCCATCTTATTAAGCAATGAACTTCCACATCTGTGCTTGGATTTCCTACCTCGTTCCATTATTCTGTCCCTTCATGTACTAAGACCTTGCTAGTTTAATTATTTAGGTGCCATGGGATGTTTTAATATCTAAGACTAAAATTCTTCATTGTACTTGTTTAGAGCTATTATCATCATCATCATCATCACCATCACCATCATCATCATCATCATCATCACTATTATTATTACCATGATAGATAACTGTAGAATCACTCTGTAGAATTAAAAGAAACCACTTAGTATTTGAAGTCTATTAAATTTAAAAACACAGGGAGAACTGACATCTTGCTAATGTTGACTAGTTTTGTCTTACAGATATGGTTCTCTCATTTATTTAAATTATGTTTGGTATTTTTTTCAGCACAATTTTCTTGTTAAATTTTTGGCCATTTTTCCTGGGAAAAACTTTTCTTCTATGGTATCATGTAGCACTACCTACTCACTGTAGAATTATCATAGTCTGCTTATGCTAGTGCCAGCAGATGCTCCATCCTATGCCCCTTCAATACGTGTATTTGTGAACATGTGCAAAGCCACAGGTCAACCCTGGGTGCTGTTTTTCAGGAACCCTTCCCTTCACCTTGGTTTTTGAGACAGATTCTCTCCCTGGTCTGGAAAGTACCAAAAAGGCAAACTAAGCTGGCTGGCCATGAGCCCCCTGATCTGCCTGCCTCTGCTTCCGCAGAACTTGTATTACAAGCACGTGCCACTGCACTATATTACACACACACACACACACACACACACACACACACACACACACACACGATTCTTAGACTTGCAATCAGTTCTTTATACTTATGTAGCAAGCATGTCATTGATGGAGCTATTTGCCGAGTCTCCCATGCCCTGAGAACTCTTAATAAATAAACACTGAGGTTCTAATCAAGTATCAAACCAATACATTTTGATTTGGCAATCACAAGGTAAGCAAATCAGATGTGGTAGGGCATAGTGCTGGATGGCAAAGGCAAGACACTGGATGGGGGGGGGGGGTGATACCAAACTTCAACCAAACAGAGTCAAAGGTGTTGCAAAATGGGCGGGGTGGAAAACCAGCTGTATGCCTTAGTATTAACTCAGTTAGGTTAATACAGCAGCTATGCATCTATCTACAACAGAGAAAACACACGGAGTTGGATATATAGACGGTGGCTGACGAGCTCATTCATACATGAGATAACTGCAAAATCCTGCCTTTTATGAGACCAAGCCAATTTTCCTCTTTCAGAAGAGAATTTTTAAAGATGTGTCCCTTTAAGAATATTAAAAACCCAGCCAGATGTGGAAGCATACACATTTAATCCCAGAACAAGGGGGCCTGGGGAGAAAGGATCTCTAATTTCAGACTAGCTTGGAGTTAAGAGTGAGACCCTGTCTCACATCAAACAATTAAAATCTCACGTGCAACGCTCATCTTTGAAGACTAAAGGTCCCAGCATAAACTACCAGAGCAGACTTGCCCAGCTTTGGTCTTGTTTCAGAAAGTACTCTTGGACTGAGGTAGTACTTCTTCCTAGGGTCGTTCTTGGCCAGTAACAGCACAGCCATACACATCTGTCCACCAAGGGGGAGCCTTGAATAAACACCTTTGCTCTGGTACAACAAACAGTGCTCAGTCTCTGTGCAAGTGAAATCTTCCCCCTAGCTCTACCTTTCCCTAGGAGTTAGCCTCTGCTCGTCACTGAATTGGATCCCAGAATCCAGCAGTAAGTACTGACTGCTCTCTTGGTCTACACAGGAGCCTCTGAGAAGTCCAAGCTTGCAGAACCAGAGACTGAACAGTAAGCACCTGGTAGTATGGCAAAAGAAATGACCAGCAGATCAGCCCCAAGTCACCCAATTTCTCAGCGGAGGGATGGAAAGAAGATAATCCTCCCAATGTAGTTGCAGAGAGGCACGCCAGAAAAGAACAATTACGCCTATTGCGAAATCTCTCTGAATCCATTTATTATTTCCCAATTTAGTAAGGCCCTTGTCTCTGCACCCTGGCCACTACTCAGAAAAGCATTAGTGCATTGGATGATCCCTTTAATAACTATCAGAGAAGCAGTTGAAGCACAGGGGAATTCATGGAAGATGTTAAGACAGTTCAATACCCCGATGTACAAATACAGTGTCAGCATACGGAGAGATCTGGATTTTTATGCATGCCTTATGCAAGCTGGCATAAGCTAAAACTTTTACGAGGCATTCTGAGGAATAAACTTTGATATCAGTGTTAGTGGAATACTAAAGAGAAATGTACACTGAGTCACAGAATCTTGCTGTTGGCCAAGAGCAGAGACTCCCTGGAAAAAAGAATTAATGTTTCTTTTAGGGAAGCAAAAGTCAAATGAAAGGAAGTGTTGGCAGCATATGATGTCTCGTGACAACGCAGTAAAGGGCACCAGAGAAGGCGGCTGGGAGCTGCTACCGACGATGCGGAGTCTTCGTCAGGCTCACACCTCCAACCTTTGCTTCTGCAAGGCTGCAATTCAACTGTATAGTTCAAGAATTTGAGTCAACTAGGGTACATTTCATATTCACTATATCCACTCTGAGATAAGGGCTCAGGAGAGTTTAATAAAATAAAGAAAAAAGGCCACTTTAGAACACTTTTGGAACAAAAGAGTTGGAGCGCTCCCCACTGTAATCTGCCACCAGGACCATGGGGAAGACGTTCAGAAAACTGGCATGAGCCAGCAGTGCTTCCAATGAGCGAGACCAAAACCATGTTAACACATTGCCAAGAGTTCATGGACAATGAAAACATGGAGAAAAAAACAGGGAAATCCTAAGGGCAGTGGGGAGGGGAAGGAGAACACAGTTCACAAATGGCATGCACACAGAACACCTCAAAGGCCACCACGAGAGACGTGTTCTTCTAGCAGGGTCCACAAAAATAAAGTACATGGAACAATTCACAGGGAAAGCAGAAATGTCTATTTTGTTAATAAAATACACTGACTTGAATTTCTAGTACTTAATTTTATATTGGTCTACATTTCATTTTGTTTTTCTTATCTGGAGACAAATAAGGCTACTCTCTATGAAGCCCTGGCAATCCTGTAACTGATATGTAGACCAGGATGGCCTCAGACTCAGTGCAATTCTCCTGCATTTGGAAATGTCGGGATGAAAGGTGTCCACCACCATGCTGGGCTTACATGTCTGGAGTCTTCCTTCTTTCTATTTCTCTTTTCTCTCAGTACTGTTGAACACTTACTGTATGTACACAGAGCACAGAGTTTACCAAGTTTGGGGGACCGGCCAGATCCCTCTGGATTTCACAAGAAAGAAATACACACAAATTAAGACCCCCTCAATGGCAGGTCCCACACATGGTGTGTGCCAGGGTGCCAGGCCTAGGCGCCTGCCTGCCTCAGGCAGCTTTCCTTCTGTCTCCCAGCTACCTCAGAGGTTGGGCTGTGGAATTACTAGTATTTTAAACAATGCAAATGCAATTACAATGGAAGCACATTCTTCAGGAGAAGGAAGAGAGATTGGCATTTAGAAGCTTCATTAAACTTTTGGCCTTTTCAAAGCTAAATGAGTCTTAAGAAAAGACATAAAAAGTTCCCGTTGATTGATTTAAAAACAGGACTTTTTTTTGGGCAATTAGTAGATCTAAATCTATGAAAGGGAGAAATACATATGGCATTTTTAATAACTTCTCACTTTCTCTGTATATATTATTTCAAATTGAAACAATTAGGCTCTCTCTAGAGACACACATGCAGATAAAGAAATAGAGTTATTTAGTAAAACTTAAACTTCTATTTTCAAACTTCATGGAAATTTTAGTTAGTTACATTTGTACACATATAACAGACCCTGGAAATTTCTTCACCAGTAGACATCCCTGCTGCATTAGGAAAAATGTCCTCAGCTATGTGACATGGTATGGCCCTCGTGACCCAAGGAGGAGAGACGGAAAAGCATTGAGAGTATGTAAAAATGTTCGGAGCTGGCATTACTCCTTCCTACTGCTTCTTATCCCAACATAGAAACTGTGACCATTTGCTGAAAAGATTGAACTAAATTACCCCGTTCTCTTTATCGTCCCAATTGGTTTCCATTCGGTATGCTCTCCTTTCTCCGGAATTCCCCTGCCTTTTCTTGTGTCAGGAAGGTAAATTACTCCTCCTCCTAGACGCATAAAAGCATTAATTTATAAAACACATAGCTGTATGTCATATCTCATGTGATTCTATTTTACATTTCGCCACCATCCAGACTTATCTAAGGCGAACAAATAGATATTATTTACTGTAGCCAGAACGAGAATTATCTGACGCCACTTACATAGCCAGGAATTGATTTTTGATTAATGTTTAAGCAAAAAGCAAACAAACCCATCTGCTCTGAAAACAAACAAACAAAAGGGAGCAAGCAGCCCCTGGAGCTCAGTTCACAGGCATTCCTGCAGTGCTGGAGCCTCGGCTGCTGGAGAAAGGGGCCCTCCGCAGCACGGGGAAGCTCACTGCTGACCAGAGCCCTACTCCAGGTCCAGGCAGGGTTTCTACTGCAGCAACTGTGGACTTCACAGACTATTGCATAGAGTGAAATCAAAACAAAAAACAAACAAACAAAATCTACTCTCAGAACCAGCAGGGAATTTCTTCTCTGCTGCCCAGTGGAAGTAAAGTTGCCAATGGTCAAGTTTTCTCTCTTTTCATTTTGTTTCCTCCATGGATCAAATTAAAAAACAAAGAAGAGGAGGAGGAGTGCTGAAGGAATAGCGTGCGCCTATGTGTGTCTGTGGATACGCATGTGTAAGGATGCTCACACATATGGGCACATGTGGAGAGCATAAGATGCTATCAGCGTACTTTAGAGAAGTATTTTAAGGGGCTGAAAAGATGACTCAGCAGTTAAGAGTGCACATTGCTCCTCCAGAGGACGTAGCTTCAGTTCCCAGCACACACTGGGCAGAATTGGGCAGCTCACGACCACCTGGAACTCCAGCTCTGGGGGCAATCTAATTTATCTGGCCTCCACAGGCATCTACACTCGTGTACCCAGACACAGACACACACAGACACACAGACAGACACACACACACACACACACACACACACACACACACACACACACACACAGAGTGTTCTGTAGATATGACATTCTTTTCAGTGTAATCCAGAACTGACAAAGCTTATATCAAGAAGGAGAAGCAGGGGCTGGATAGATGGCTCAGCGGTTAAGAGCACTGGCTGCTCTTCCAGAGGTCCTGAGTTCAGTTCCCAGTAACCACATAGTGGCTCACAATCATCTATAATGAGATCTGGTGCCGCCTTCTGACCTGCAGGCAAACATGCAGACAGAACACTGTATACATAAAAAATAAAAAGGGGGGGGGGGGACAAGGAAAAACAGCCCTGTCCCATTCATTTCTTTAATCTCTAGAGTTTCTTCAGTATGTATAACAGAGTACAGCTTACTGTTCTCATCCACTTAGTATGTGTGTTATATATAATGGTCTAAGATAGTCATACACCTATGACCAAGGAAGTGCTCTTTACAAATCTAGTGAACACATTCAGCACATAAATAAGCAGCAGTTAGGTTCTCAGGTGGTAGCTCAGGAGATCAAAAATAATAGGAGCACTCCTACCTTTTCCCAGGCTGACCTCCAAATCCCCTATGTAGCCAAGGATGACCTTTACCATCTGATCCATGCTCCTGTACCTGGCTTACGTTGTACTGGATCCCAGGGCCTCGTGCATTCTAGACAAGCAATCTACCAACACATGGCCAACTAAGCTCCAGCCCCAGCCCACTTTGCAGCATTTTCAACAGCCAAACTGACATAGCGCGCGCGCACACACACACACACACACACACACACACACACACACACACACACACACACACCAAGTAAACCTAACACCCACCAGCCTTTGTGCTGCCAGAAGAGACTCAACTTGCAACTTTCAAAATCCAATTCTACACCTGATAATGAAAAGGCAACGTTAAGTTTTATCGGTGATGCTACGTATACGGCCAGCTGTTCACAGCACCAAGAAAAGTGCAACTGAGTTCTGAAGTATGTTCTACGGATACTCTCCCTACACTAGGAAGGGTAGCATGGCAGGAGCGAGAACCTTCATGACTTTGTTTCCACTCTGAAACGCCCAGGCTCCCAGCAGAATGTTTACACAGATCAGATTGCACCTCCATAAAAAGAGTCTGTTTTACTCTAAAAGACTTCAACGACAAAAGTTGTCTTGAAAACTTTACACACAAACATACACACTGGCCTAGAGAACAAGGGCCTTTGTCTTTCTTTGCCAAAGAACAGTGAGTATTTCCTGGGGCCTGATTTAGCCCTTCGACTAATGGTTCTGATTTGGGCTTCAACAAAAATAATTGCATGACTGTCCAAAAAAGGAATCACCAAACGACTCTTAAATAACGATTGTTAGCACACCAATTACATCAACCTTTTCTAATTACAGCTCTGCATTTTATTATTGTCAGGCAAAATGAGTACCTTAACTTTAAAGGCTAGGTTGGGGGAAAAAAAATCCTTTCTGTCTCTGTTTTACATGTTTGTTTTTATGAACACTCTCCCGGTCCCCAAAAGCAACAGGCGGCAGAATGATCCTACTGCTGAGCAGAGCTTTTGCTTCCATGGGACAATGGATTGTTTTTCTGTTAGCCCCTTGGAATAAAATTTGCTTTCACATGGATGTCCTTTTCTCATCAAAGGCAGCAGTGTAGATAGCAAGGGTTTCCACACTTAGATTGTACAGAATTGGCAGATACTAGCCTTACTTGCCTCTGGAAATATCATCGGCCTCACTGTAGGGACAGAGAAGAAGACGCATGTTCTGGAATTTTCCAAAGAGGCCATCTTTGTTAATGTATTATAGTCAAGAGTTTTACTCATTCCTACAGAGCTAAACAAAACAAAAGCAAAGCAAAACACAGAAAATCCCTTGTAAGGGAGTTGTAGGAAGGAGCTGATCTAGAAAGAGGGTACCAAAAGGGGTTTGTTTCAGAGTGACAAAGTACACCTCTCCTGGGTGAACTAGCAGTGCAGAAAACCCCCTTCCCTTTCAGAACTTTTCAAGGAGCAGATGAACATCAAAACGTCAAGCACAGGGGAACAGAATCCCCTACGTGCCAAGGAAAAGCAGAGGCCTACAGCTTCTACACATGCGCAGAGGAGCAGGCCTCAGAGCAGTGCAAACCAACTTCTGTTTAAAGCAAGGCAGCTCGCTTCTCAAATGCACTTTGCAGATGTCTCCGCAAGGTGTGTGTTTCCATATTCTGAGGACACTCAGCTGGCAGCGTACTGTTAGACGCAGGGACGGTCACCCGTCAAGACAGCCAACTCCCACTCCTCCCTCACACTGGCAAGGAGAAACGAGCCAGGAAGGATCAGAAGTGGTGAAGGTACAGGGCAGCCTGTGGTCCGCAGCTGAAGGGCTTGTTAGAGACTGTCCTGCCGTAACTGTTTAAAAAAAAAAACAACTTCAGGAGGCGGAGACAGGTGGATCTCTGTGAGTCCGAGGCTGGTGTGCTTTCCATAGTGAGTTCCAGGACAGTCAGGGCTAAGTAGAGAGATCTTGTCTCAAAAAAACCCAAGGGGGAGGAAGGGAGGAAGAGAAACTTTGTAAAAACAACACAACTGTTCTTTGCCACTGCCTCTCTTAAGACAGGGTCTACCTGTATTCCTGGCTGATCTAGAACTTGCTATATAGCTTAAGATGGGTTCCAACCATGTCTGCTGAAGGGGTAAAACAGGTCCAAACATGGCAAATGTGGCTCTGGCAGGCCTCACCCCTCTCTCCGATTCCCTCTGCCTTGCTAAAAACCATTACACCCCTAAAGCTAACCACCAAGGTCTACTCTCTTCTTTGGCCACTTCCTCCTCCTGAGGCTGACTAGTTACTAAGGTCCAGCTATCCATGTATTGAAGCAATCAGAAGCCCCCTGTGGCTCACCTAATTAACATCCCCAATTAAACACCTCATCCTAACATGGGGTTTCCCCTTTACCTTTATAAACTGTCATTTTCCTATGGGCCACACCTGTCTCCTCTCTATCCAGAGGCAGTCCTGTGTCCCTCTGGGACAAATACCCCTTTCCCTTGCTGCTTTCCTGTTCTCCCTCGTCCTCTATCTCCTGTCTTTGCCTCCTGTTCCCTGCCCCCTGTCCCTCTGGGCAAGGGTGTTTCCTTTGTGCTGAGAACTTGGGTGTCTTGTGCCAATGTCGGGTCCTTTCACATGCAGTTACAGGCGTGAGCCCTAGCACTCAGGTCTTGGAACACAGCTCTACAGACCATAGGAAATGGCCTTCTGGGTGGCCTATGGAGATGTAATGGTACAGCAAGGACTCTGGTGCCATTTATCATTCATCCCCTCCCTCCCTCCGTCCTAATGCCAGTACTTATTCCTCCCACCGGCTTAAGTGAGATCAGAAGGAATGACATACTATAAAAACCCTAACTTGGCCATCCCAGAAAGCAAGCTCTGAGGCATGCGGGCATATTGTTTTTTCAGTATCTCAGAAAGACCTTCACACCATGTGGCTCATTTATGGCACTCCCCTAGAATGGTTCCACTCAAGAAGGGAGAGGCTCTGGGACCCACTTCAACTGTGGAAGCAATAATATCCAAGAAGAACGAAAAGGAGTGGACCATGCGATTAAAGCTACCAGGGACAGTGATTTACACAGGTAAAAGTTAATTACAATAAACAAACAAACAAACAAGTAGATAAATAAAAAGGCCAGGCGGCAGTGGTGCACGCCTTTAATCCCAGCAATCAGGAGGCAGAGGCAGGTGGATCTCCGTGAGTTCGAGGCCAGCCTGGTCTACAGAGTGAGTTCCAGGACATCCAGGGCAACGCAGAGAAACCCTGTCTTGAAAAACAAACAAACAAAAAACCCCAAATAAACAAGTAAATAAAATAAGAGTTAATCACAAGGGCTGTCTCAAAGTTTAGTGGAACAAAGGCGTTTTCAGAACTGGCCTCACAAAGACCTCATAATATGGTTTGGTACCCTGGGTGCCGGCAGCAGCACCACCCAATGGTGGTGGGTGAATTACTGTCACTGCCAAATGAAATGAAGAATGAAGGGCCATTTGAGCAGATATCCATCCACCATCAAACTTGCAAATACCTCAGGCCAAGAAGGAGTGGGGGTGAGCACTACTCTGTTACTTTAGAGGAGATATCTGCTGCAGAGGCAGGGTGGTTAGAGGTCCCTACTGGAAGCCATTCTGAGTATCCAGCACCCTGGGGTTGGTAGCTAGGAGTCCCTTCAATGAATGAATGAAGCTAGAGGTTCCCAGACCTTTCATTAATGGGGCCTACGGCATCGGTGCTACTTCATCCCAGTCACGACAACCATCACCACCATCTGGGAGCACTGACATTGATACAAAGTCTTGAAAAAGGAAGACAGTCTCCCGAGAAGGGAGACTTGCTTTTCTCATCCCCCTACTCACAGCTATTATAGTAGAAAACGTGGTCGGAGTGGCATTTGAACAAACAGCTTTGTGTCTGAGACATACAGGGTTGAACCACCACTTCTACCTATCTGACCCAGCCAGACTGAGTGACTGTACATGCATGTGAGTCAATGTGCACACACAGTGGTGGTGGAAGCTGGTACAAGCATGTGCGTGTGCGTGTGCGTGTGCGTGTGTGTGTGTGTGTGTGTGTGTGTGTGTGTGTGTCTAACTGGTAGTCAGAGTTGGGTCAAAGAATACATTCTATGGAGCCAGATCAACTCAATTCGAATGCTATGCCTGCTGTTTCCTAGGTTCCTTGATGAAATCCCCTTAATATCTTGATTTTTCCCCCTTACCTCTTAAAAAGAAATAGTAATCTTACCTATCGGAAAATGGAGTCTGTACCTGGAAAGCTCAGCATACAGTCCCTAAGTGCTGGCTATCACTGTGATCTATAGGAACGCTTGGATGACAATGTTGTCTGTGAAACCGAGCAAGTGGCATCTTCATTCCTCAGTCGGCCCTCCAGTCCTGGCGGCCTTGGCGGGAGTTAAGGTTGAGTGGGGACTGAAGCAGCTGAAACCCTCCAGCAAAAAGGAGACCCTCCTCTCCCCCAATAACTAAGGAGTAGGTCTGTATTTTTCCAGGGTCAGCTGAGTATAGTCACAGGAGGAGAGCTGAGGGGCAAGGGCAGACAGCCTCAGGCAGTGACAAGGGAGCCCAGCACCTCCCCTAGGGTGGCAGCCCGCTGCGTTTTGGCTGGAAGCTGATTTAAGTTGTCCTCTGTCCCACTTCTGAGGCTCTACAGGGATGCTCCAGGCACCGGGATCTGTGACTAAAGGGAGATGAGTGAAGCAAAGGGAACACGCTGATCAGATCAGTCTGGCTTACACCACCCGTTGACCTCACTGTGCGGAAGGGTCTTGACTGGCAAAAGCATGGGAGGATGATGAGCTTCAGGGCCCAGGATTAAGTCATGCAGATGATGTGCCCAGCTCTTAAATCAGTGAAGAATTCAAGAAAGCAAACAGGCATCTCTACCATTTCTATTCCCTGGTTATCTCCATTCCCATCAATCTTAGGATAATTTAGTTCTTGACACTCCAGAAAGCATCTCCAATGGCAAAGCTTGGAGCGAGTCAAGGGGATTTTGGAGTCATGTGTTAATTTTTATGCAGGGTGCAGAGGGCATTTCAATGTTCATTTCTCTAAATGCAGCTACAGTGGCCGTCATCTCATCCCTCTAGAAGTTGTGCATCAGCAACACTGTCAGCACCCTCATTTGGTAGGACTTACCACTCTCATGTTTCAGGACAATCAGCCATGTGAAAGTCTACAGAGCAGGGCTAACTGAAATCTGCAGCTACTCTTCGGAATTCCGTTCAACCAGTAACGTTAACTTCCTCATGTTCTACTCTCTAACTTGTACCCACTGTGCAGTTTCAAAGAGATACATTTCATATCCTTCGCTGATTTAATAACCTTCTGGTATGGGTGCTGCCAAGCACCCTCCCCCAATGACCATCACCTACACAAAGTTCTAGGCAAAGTAAATAAAAAGTTTGGATGACATATAACATAATAAATGGCTAATGGCAGACAGTGAAAAGGCTGAAATTACAAAATCCAAACTCTTTCCAATAAAGGTGAATTCCAATCCTATCCAATAATGTCCTACTAACTAAGGTGTCTGTGTAGGATCAATGAATAAGCCATGTCAGAAAGACTTTCAGGCTATGGGACCTATTTGTATAATGATCCAAAGGGCTTGGGAATAGGAGAGATCCAAATTAGAACTGGGGAGTGTACTCTGTGGTCTCCAGGCCAGGTGATGAAGACATTCTTAGTCTCCAGTGGACTGTCATCCTTTCAACGTTTAAAAGACATCTCCATTGTTTAGAAGTCACCCTTAGCCTCCAAGAAAGTTACTTGGCGGAAAGTGTGTTAAGAGGTTGAGTATTCAGACTTAAGAAGAAGGGGTAGCAACTTTCTTCTAGACCAAAGAAGTGCAGAGAGAAAACTGCCACTGGAGTATTACAATATTAATTGGTGCAGGTAAGCTCCAAGTCTTACCTCTGAAGTCATTAGTAACCATGGGGAAGTGTTCACAGACAAGAGAAGCCTCAAAAACACCACCTTATCCAACTAATCAAGATTAATGTCACCCATCATAGATATGATGTCACCCTGGCACGATACTCCAAGGAGGGCATTATATAACCTTCCTGTAGGTCTCTTCACTCAAATGCACAAACCTAATCTCATGATGAGAGACCCCAGTTTAAGACCAATAGAAGAGGTAATGCCATGCAAAATCAGAAAGATAAGCAGGCCTGTCACAGACTAGAGAAGACCACACACATAAGGTACATCAATGCAATAAAAGACTTGGAACTGAAAAAAGCACATTAGTGGGAAAACTGGTGGAATTTAAATAAAGTCTGCTAAGAATATTGTGCCAATGTTAGTTTCTTGGTTGTGATAACTGGATTATGGTTATGTAAGATGTTAACATTAGGAAAGCTGGGTGACATTTCAGGAACCCTCTGTGCTGTTTTCAACTTTTTCTAAGTTTAAAAATATTAAAAAAAAAAAAAGCTGAGGAGGAAGGAGAGAGCCGGGGAGACTGACTAACTCTTCAGTTCAGTTCGTCCCCAGTGAGTAGGGTCATCTCACTGTGGAGCTCACTTATGCTACAGCTCCTCAGATTTTCCCGACTTTGATGACTTCACAACCTTTGGTGAGACAACTGGATGTTACACAGTTGAAACTGAACAGAAAACGAATGGAGGCACCAAGACATTGAAGAAAGAGAGATTACCAAACAAACAAAAACAAAACCCAAACCAACCAACCAACCAACAACTCACCAACAAAAAAAACCCCTTCAAAATTCTAAATCCTTTATGCCTTCCTCTGCATCCCACATCAACCTGGACCCCATTCATGTACGCATCACTCTTGACAACACAATTGTTTGGCTCTCTAGAAAACGTCGTGGGAACCAATTTTTAGTGTGTGAGCGGATGATGTAGATCCATCACTTTACAGGAGTGGGTTCCAGAGGTACTGGGGAGAACAGCATTCTTTCTAGAAATCACGGAGTCTGAAGCTGCTGGGACTTGCTCTAGACCCCTTTCTGTCATCCTTTACAGAGTAAGGCGACATCTCTTGTTTATAAGGACTGCAAGTGTAGCTGACTCTGGCCACCCTGATCTTAACTTTCCTAACTTCCCAAACACTACTCTTGGTTGTCTGGGTCCTTCCTTGGAGTAGACTTCTTTTTTTTAAATGGTGCCAAGGACTGAACTTACGGCTTCACACTTGCCAGGCCAGTGCTTAACACTGAACTACACACTCAGCCCTTTTCCTTTGTGCAGAGAAAAAAATCATTAAAGAGGAAATTACTCCTTAAAAACCAGCCTTTTCCCTACCCTCCAAACCTTTTCTTGAAAGTGCAGTCATGGAAAGAGGATGTGTACTTCCACTTTGCTGGGATGAGTTACCTAGCTTATTTCCAAACAGTGACTGTGGAAACTACTCGAGACATGCTCCAATGGGCTTAGTAGTATAATAAATCCAAATCAGAACTGGGGTAAGTGTGTTTTGTAGAGTCTCCAGACCAAGTAAGGCTGAGTTACTTAGTTACTTGCAAGTTCCGATCAGCTTGCAAGTAACCATGCTACTCTGACTTGGCATCCCTGGGAGTGCGTCCTGTGTGTCTGTCATCCTGGCCATCTAAACTGTCTTGAGTTACTTGTAATAAAGGATATGACTTTGGGGTCAACATAAACCTGGTGGACAGACTGATCCTGTCCCTCTCATAAACACAGGTAAGTATCGGTATATCCAGTCATGACCCCTGAACCATTTCTCAACCAAAACCATAACTAGCAGTTTGAGTCCAAGTGCATGTACAACTGCTAGGTTTATATCTGCTACTTTAAAGGTCCTTCTACCTCACACACATTGCTCTGTTTTTAGAGAAGAGACTCCTGGTAACCTCAGAGTTCCATGTCTTTCTTTCCCACACAATTTGCCCCAAAAGGAGTCGGGCCTTATTAAATCTATGTATTGATTCTGGTGGAGTAAAGTGCTGAGCAAGGGAAAACAAAGTTGAACTAATTGTGAAGACAATAGTTTGTTTTGTTTTGACTGGAATAGGATTCTTCCATGAGAAAACTCACACAAAAGGAAAAAATGTATACATTAGTGAAGCTGAAATGTTTGATGGCTTCCATTTTCCTAAGAGCATTTTGCCCTAAATACGGTTGACAACGGGCAAGGGCAGCCAGAGTGATTCCTTTTGGTATTTCTACCAGAAATATTTCTGAGGTCTTACTGTGTGCCAGGCAGTGCAGTGATAGTGAGGCTATAAAGCCAAGGGTCTAATTTGTCTAAACTCTTTTAAAAGGCATCGTCCAGGGGAAGCTCAAGCTGTCAATGCATGGCCCCAGCAAAACAAATGAAAGAGCAAGGATTCATTTCTTGGGGAGAAGAATGGTAAGGATGCTGGCAGGTTTTAATCAGGACACTGCATTTTACAAGTCTCCATAAACTCGGAAGAGCAGGGCTTGGGCCATATAAAGCAAACCCGGTATTCAGGGTCTGTACTATTACTCAAAAAGAATAATTCAAGCAGTTAGCAGCATTATCATGATCCCACACTTAAGTTCATATGAGGACCCTAACTATGAAAGCATGGATTTTTTATTTTTTGGCTGCCTTTAGCTAGCACATTTATGAAAAACAGGTTAAGTTACTGGCTCCAAATTACTTTTTAATAAAAAAAGCAAACAAAACAGCATAAGCTTTTAAGATTTTCTTTTTTAAAACCTAGAAAATAGTCTCCCTGTCAGGAGCATGCATGATTAATGATTTCTATGCTGTAAGCTTGGGTATCTGCCGTGTTACTATTGTATGATATTCCTAACAGCTTGTAATTGCCCTGAGAATACTTCTGGAAGTGATAGGTGGATGGGGGGAACCTATCTTCTTAATATCTTTGCATAATTTTTGCAAAATTTTAGACTACACTTATCAATGGGTCATTGAAATACAGAACCATTGTCAAGTCATCCACATGAAATTATGAATGTATTATCATCTAAAGAGAATAATTTCCATAAAACAGCAGATACAAATACATTCAGCTCTCAGTATCCATGGGGGATGGGTTCAAGATCCTGCCTTAGACATAAAAATCTGAGCTGAGCAAGTTTCTTATTATAGATGGTAAATCTGCATATGACTTAGGCTCATCTTCCTGCATACTAGAATTCATAGATGGATGGTCTGTCATACCTAAGATAGTACAAATGCTGTGTAAACAGTCTCCATACTACACTGTTTAGAGCGGTGGCTTTCAGCCTCCCTAATGCTGCCTCCCTGATGCTGGGAATAAAGGTATGTGCCACTAGGCCTAGCTGAAGTATTTTTTAAATATGTCATTGGCTGAATCTAGAGATGCAGAACTCAAAGTGACTGAAGGTCCACACTGTATTCTAGCAGCTTCCTAGGCATTAGGAAACTGTCAACCGGCAAACTCCTTTGGAAGCTGAACCACATCAGGGCTACCAGTTCAACCACTAGAATCCAACAGACCACTCAAGTTGACAGAACACTAAGCCACCTTTTGTAGTCCATGACAGTCTTGAAAGACGACACAGACAAGCTCTAGAACACTGTCTGGCTCAACCAAACATACTTAACCAGAGAGGGGCCATGGAGTTCAACTGCTTTGTTTGGCAGATACAAAGAGTAAATAGAAGGAGATTAATCAAATTCACAGCACTTGGGAAGGCAGACTGACTGGCTGCGTTTCCTAGAATGCTCCACGGTATCATGCTAGTCCATTACTAGCTCACCAATTCCTCCCACTAATGGTCAACACCAGATCTGACCCAAACCTACAGGAAGGGTTGAAGGTCCCCGGCCTTCTAAATCCCAGCGTAAAAAACAACACATTCTCTGGTAGGGCAGTAAATAGACAGTCTAGGAAGCCAATTCCTATAGTCCTGTGTTTTATGGGAGGAAGAGAAAAGAGCAGAAAGCTTTCTTAGGCACATCATCTAACCTGCTTTTGCTTCTCTAGAGACAACTATGCACTCAAGAAGGGCAATCAAGATCTACAGTTAATTCACATTCACTGAGATGAGTCAACATACATTTACAGCAATTTCATCCTCAATTTTCAGGTTTTTTTAAAAAGTAGAAACAAAATGTCCAGGCTGCAGCTTTTAAAATTTGACCTATGAGGAGGTTGAAAATGTCAGTTTTACAAATTGTCCTTCCTGGCCTCTCTCCTTCTTGCAGTCAATTCATTAAATGATGTAATTAACTCCTAGAACACACGGCAGGTCCCGTGTGGAATAAGCCAGCAGAGCTCCTGTACTCATGAGCATTGCTGGGCAGCAGGCATGTGTTAAGATACAGGTCTACCCTCAAGTAATGCAGACACGATCCTTGTCCTGGCCTCTAGAACTTTACAATATCCCTGTGCACAAAGACTCTAAACAGACACAGAGGAGGGTCAGAGCTGACAAGAAGAGGGATTTCTTAAGAGTCTAAAGACAGGGAGCCAGACACACGGAGAAGGCAGCAAAGGCTATTTCCAGTAGAAAGAAGAGAACATGTTAGCAAGATAGAAATGCGGGTGGCAGACCCAAGTGAAAGGGGTGCAGACCTCACAAAGGGCAGGAAAGAAGTGTGGGGTTCTAAAATGGCTAATGGTGAGCGACACTGTGTCACAGCAGAGACAGTGCAAGCAGCTCTCTGCCAGCAGGTGGGGCAGCAGGTGAGACGGAGTTGGAATGAGGGAGATGTAGATCTATGAAGTGTATTTGAAAACCCATAGCAACCGTTAGGGTGAACGAGGGTAGAACTTAGAGAAGAGAACATTTAGGGAGAAAAGAGTTGGCAGGATTAACTCCATGAAAGATTTCAAATGAACTGAGGCCAGTATGTCAACTACAGAATGCAGGGCAGCAAATTGGCTGAGCGAGTAAAGGTACTTGCCACCAAGTCTGGCAACCTGAGTTCGAGCCCCAGGTGTCACAAATCAGAAGGCGAGAACACGCTTTCACATACTGCACTGTATCTCCATACATGTGCTATGGCATATTAACATCTGACACATAGTATGCAAAACAATCATGTTTAAGAGACCAGAATGCACCCTGGCTTTGGAAACCCCAATGTCTTAAGTATAAGACGACGGGAACCTTTCCCCAAAAACGTGCATCTTGTGGAGACAGAAGTGGGGCAGCTAGGGGAAAGTTCAGGGGACAGCAGGTGCCCAATGAACCTCTGGTTGGAACTCCGCTGAGGCAAGGTATGAAGGTGATGAGCTCTAGCTCCCACTCTCCGAGGGAACCAGAAATCTCAAGGAGGTCAATGGTGAACAGGAAAGACCATCCAGGAATAGGTGAGGAGCCAAAGAAGTTACCGAAGGAAGGGGAGAGGTCTTCCAGGTCTGAAAACACGAAGGACGTCACTCCGCCTCTGCTGTCTCCACAGTAGAGAACCACAGTCGGTAAATTTTTCTTGGGGGGGGGGGCGGGTTTCAAGACAGGATTTCTGTGTAGCCCTAACTGTCCTGGAACTCACTCTGTAGACCAGGCTGGCCTCAAATTCATAGAGATCCCCCTGCCTCTGCCTCCCCGAGTGCTGGGATTAAAGGTGTGTGTCACCACTGCCTGGCTCGTAACAATAGATTTAAGGTGGAAATCTGAGAAGCAGTTATTTTTATCATGAAGTAATTTTATGATAAAGAAAAGCACAAAGAGAAAAAGCAAAAGTATCATATTTCACCCAAATACAGCAATGGTCAATTCGGGTTCATCTGAGATGAGCAACAAATGCCAATATTAGAGTTACAGTTTTTCAAGGTCATAATTGCTACATTTAAAACATCAAGAGTCACAGTCTGTCCCCAAACAGTGGGAGCCCTCATGACCTGCCTCGCCTAGGATCTAAGAGCTACAGTGTTCTGCTTCTATTTAGAGCATCATGAATGCTAAATAGAAATGTTCAAAATATTTTACAAAAATGAAAAGTAGACAGCAGCCCACTGTGGGTCTGAAGCAGTTCTCCACTTAGTTTTGGCTCAAAAATACATTTGTTCTTTTCTTTCTTTTTTTGAGACAAGGTCTCAGCTAGTCCAGGCTGGCCTCATACTTTATATGTGACCAAGGATGACCCTGAAACTCCTGATCCTTTTGCCTCCCTCTACCAACGAATTCATTTCTTTTCCCTTAAAAGTCAAATACTTCAACCAGGAGGGCTGTCCCAAGTTCGAGGGCATCACAGACTATATAGTGAGCTCCAAGACAGGCAGGGTTGAAGAACCACACCTGCCTCAAACAAACAATGTAGACAGTCTAACCCTGAAGCCTACCAATGGCATATCTGTATAACATCTGAGTAGATGGGGAGGGATGCATTGTTATTTTTTTAAGGCCACAGCTATCACTGCTATGGGAAAGCACTAAGCAGTTCTAGGAGATGAGCATGGCTATTAGAACGGCATGTTATCTCAGACAGGGATGATACAGAAATGACTGCAATGACGAACAAGGAAACGAGCAAAAATGTCCTGCCACTAAGTGAAATACCGTTCAAGTAACAAAAACCCTCTCCGGACAGGAGCTGTAACTTGGGTGGCACACACTTGACTAGTGTGTAAGAGGCCCCGGACTTCTGTCCCTACCGTCTCAATCAAACAGAGCCAATACATTCTTTATGCTGGGTTTGGTAAAAATGACTTGTTTTGAATAAAGTATGAACTGGAGATTACTTTTCAATTAATGAAGTTTTTCTAGTTGGAAGGACTTATAACAAGGACCACTATCCCAAAAGCCCTCAGGGACTTGTCTAAATGAGTAAAAAGAACGTGCAATTAGGCCAACAATTGTAACTGAGTGATTCTAAGGACTTGAAAGGAGGTAGTCTCAAGTATTAGTTCAAATAGCATCAAATCATATAAAGGATTTGAAGGAATTTAATTGACTTGGGTCAGGTTTTCAAGGTACTGTGACAAAATGATTACAAAATACACTAAATAGCACATATTAGGCATTCCCTAGGTTTAGTTTTTTTGTTTGTTTGTTTTTAGAGACAGGGTTTCTCTGTGTAGCTTTGCGCCTTTCCTGGAACTCACTTGGTAGCCCAGGCTGGCCTCGAACTCACAGAGATCCACCTGGCTCTGCCTCCCAAGTGCTGGGATTAAAGGCATGCGCCACCAACGCCCGGCTACATTCCCTAGGTTTAAACAAACAAAAACCAACAACTCTAAAACTTCGAAAACAGAAACACTCACATACACTCACTCACTCACTCACTCACTCACTCACTCACTCACTCACTCACTCACAGAGTAAACACATCAGGATAATTATGTATTAGAAAAACTTTGCCTTGGGATTTCTTTAAATGGTGGACATTATTCATTCTTGTGTTTCTTCACAGATCACTATTTCTTTGCAAATAATTTGGGGTACAGACACCACATGACAGGAGTGACCACATGAAGACCACAGGCATGTAAGAAGAAGGATAAGCAAGTACTGTTTTTTCCCCAAGGCCATTTTATCTCCCCTATTTTTTCTGATGATTTCCAAAAGCCACTCTCTTACTCAGCTTGAGAAACAGGCAAAGAGATTCACCAATGAAATCTCCTTGTCTCGCTTCCCCATGCACCCAAAGTCTGCTCCAGCTAGCGGACAGTCACAGCAGCAGGGCCAGTCTTAACATGTCAGGTGGGCAGAGGCTTCTTTATATCTACCTCCCAGTAGGTTCCTGGCTAGCAGTGAACTAAACGCCACCAAAGAAGAACTCTCAAGGGTCCACCCCAAGGCTGAGGGTGGAGCTTATGAAGGTTCGGCCTAACCTTCAGCAATGTTGGGGAGACCTTAAAACAGAGTCAAGCTTAGTAGTCACATTCAAAGTACAGAGGAACCCCCTCCTTAGGATACACTGGGAGGACCCTTGCAGTGGGATAGTTCAGAGAGCTCTGCTTTTTCCCATCCCTCTCAGCCTACATCCTGAAAGTTACTTTCAATACAGGCCACATCTGACTGACCAATCAGCCTTCAGCAGGTGGGATGGGGATCCAGAGAGCATTTCTCCTGAACTTTTCACTCTGAACTGCAAGAACCCACAACAAGAAATACTTTCCCGATTGTTTCTAGCATTTTTGGTGGTCATGTTAAATTAGCTAAGTGAGAATTACTCTCCCATCTTTGCTGTGTCCTTTTAAGCTAATTTACACTATCTCCAAGTACCTTGAACTACCAGGTCTGAGGGCTGCCTAGAATTCTGCTTGTAAACAATAGAATGCAATTGAGTCATCTGGGCTCTTTTCTCCTACTTCTTCTTCTTTGGTTCACTAAGAACCAAAACAATCTAAATGGAACAACAAAAAAAAAAACATCAGAACTAGAGGAATCATAATGGTATACAAAACAGTCCTATTTGAATACAAGGTCTAAGGCCCAATTCACTGAGATTCTACATACAGGGGACTCCAAGTTTTCTGCATGTTTCCCATGAGCTATTTGCTCTAACCCTCCTAAACACGACTCTAGAAATGCCTTTGACCTCGCTGTTGTTCTTGTTGTTCATTCTCTGATGGGGAGTGGTTATGACTGAAAAATTTCATCCAACCAGCCTCTAAACAGAAATACAGTTTATTCTGAGTACTCAAATTCAAATCTCAGTAACACGGCAATTACATTTTAAAATAAACTCTCTCCATGTTCTTGCTTCTAAGAAGAGGGTTTAGTGGGATATAAAGAGTCTAATCCTAGGCAGCCATATGGCCAGGCCAATTATAAACCCCATATATGTTCCGACATCAAGCAATGCAAACTGCTCCGGGAGCAACCCTTAATATTTTATTGCCTACCCAGGTTCCTAGCACTTCTGAGATACAGCCGTCAACAACAAAATACAGCACACTTCTTTCCATCTTTACCACACTGGTTTCCAGACAACGGGACAGAGCTAAAGTGGGTAATGTTACAGTTAACACTTCCCTAAAACACTTATAGATGCCATTGATAAACAATAGAAATTTAAAAGAGATATGAATGTACTCTTGAAACCCTAAATCTTCCTCCCACTGAGGCCTAAGAACTTAAAAAACCTTCATGCACCTGGCAGAGAAGAAGGAATACAAATTCCAAGGGAAATCTAGATTTATGGCCTAAATATGTCTTCCTCTAGAATATTTAATACACTTAAGCTTTAGTCATCCCATACACTTTGAAAATATTCTTGCACGATAAATTACAGTGGGTGCATCTTTTATGGTTGCTCACATAAATACCATTTTGCTTTCAGGAAACCGATTACAGAGCAGTAAATCATTTTTTACACTGCTTTCCAAAAATCTTTAATTTAACTTGCAACATGGACAGGGCACAGAATCACAAGAAAAACAAAGCTCACATATTGCAACATTCCATCTTATCCTCTACGTTTAGCAAGTTAAGTCCCTGAACAAGGCACCGCAATTTTTTTTCTTTCAATTTTAAAGTATTTGGGTTCTGTCTGTGTATTCACACAGGTATCAAGCTCAGCCAACGGTTTCCAACCTCCTGCAGGATTCAGATATCGAGACCTGAGCTAGGAATTGGGGCCTCCTTGATTTCAGGGTGCTGCCTGCACTACCGTCACAATGAGGTGGTTTAAGAGCAATGACCGTCTTGGCAGACACTGCCCCAATCACTCTGCAAATGTAAAGTCTCTACAACATTCCTGAGAAATCGAGACCATCATCTCATTTTAAAGGTGTGGGAAAGCAAGGCCTTGGGCCATAAAGGCCACACAACCAACTACAGGGTCCACTGCGGCCTCACACACATGGAGTGAACCAGCAGCATACTATACCCACATGGAGTCTCCTCACTTATACCAAGTTTGCGAAATTAAATGACAAAACGATACAGAACATGGTCAAGTCTTAGGAGAGAGAATTCAGACAACTGCAAGAAAGCACTCGGGGAGGAAACAGAGATCTTAGCTGGGGAGTGACAATCAATCAATGGGTAAAAAGATCATGGGAAGGGATCTCATTTAAGTACAAGAAGGCAGGAGAGCGGGAGACGAGGACTGAGCATCTTGGCAGAAGGATCAGAAAACCAGTAAAGGTCTATGCTTCTAAGGGAGAGCGACAGACGAGCTTAGCTATCCAGTGGGGGATAGAGGTCACACTAAGGACAACAGGGAGCCACTGTGACTTACTGAGAAAAGGTGAGAGTCTTAACCCAGACAGCAGGGTTGATGCAACAACCTAGCAGTGATGTAGAGCCCGGAATGGAGGCAAGGAGAAGTTGAAAGGGAGGAGACCTAGCAGAGGACACAGGAAGGTGGGAGCTTCTGTGCTGAAAGTAGGACTCTAACACAAGGGGCATTTCCCGAAGACTGGTGGAGATGGCAGGGAGGCTTCCACATGGGCCTAGTCATGCTAGCCACTTGATACTCACCAGGGTGGCCACAAAGGCATTTGCTCTCTTCCACCTGGGGAGAGCTGGCCGCTCTCACCACCAATACTCTCCACTCACTCCCAAACCAGTTGCAGTCAGAGCAGAGATCACTCAGTCCTCTCGGGTTACTTACCCTGGCCCCCAGATTTGGCTATGCAACAAATGTTTTGTTTTTTGAAAATGAGACAACTGATTCTCATGTTGGCTTTGTGTGAACCACATCCCTCGCAAATGACTGACTGATAAAAGACTCGCACAACTCCAAAGCGAATGCTTAGTTTTTAGACTGTTCTCATTCTCTCTGGTCCCCCTTTCCCATCTCCTTACCCTCTAGCCCACAATAGACTTGAAAACAGTAAGTTTGTTTTGTAGGGTGGTTGTCTCGTTATTTCAACCAGGGTGGTCCAGACTGAGAAACATTTTCTGGAAAGATTTTAACTACTGGATCATAAACAAACGTGTGGTGGCTATGTAGAAATCTTTGTGATAATGAATCCAAGACGTTACGGTTGTGAAGCCCAGTGAATGTAATATAACTTAAAAACACAGCCTGACACACCTGGAAAGGAGCCATCGGACTCATGGGCCAGCCCTGGAGACTACAACTTCCAATGAAATCTAGTCAGAGCCCTTTCCCATTTTCAGTCAGGAAGAAATGGTTTTGGCCACACTGGTAGGGCAGAACCAGAAAATAAGTTTTGAATTAGTCATAATGCTTTACACAAAAATCGACAAACTTGCTCATCCTCCATGTACAACTAAGTCCGCTATAATGACTGTTCTGCTGCATTCTGCATCTGGACCCTGGGCTGCTGGGACTTGGTGGCGGAGGAAGAGTGAGGCTCCGGAGTGACACGGTTGAAGCTATAACTCCTACTCTGTGGGCATTTGAAGTAGCTGCCAGGCATGTGACACCAACTGTTCCAATTGGTGCACAACGACACTATTTCGTTATTTCACTCTGTTTGCATTTCAGCTTCCTCCTTTTCAGGGACTTCAGGCCTCTCTTGGCCAAGTCACTTTAGAAGAGAAAGAAGGGAGTCTTAGGTAATCACGAAGTGCCAAATGTCCTTTGTGTCTCTCAGCCCAGTTTGTAAGATGGGAACTGGTGAAATAAAGGTTTCCATCGACACCACCCTGGCAGATTGCTTTCCTCACAGCATGACAGGGAGAATGGGAGAGGAGGAAAGGGTGGCTTTTCAGCCCGGAGTAAGTCCCAACTGACCGACTTCAATAAAAACCCTCAGACTTTGTTTTCAATTGGGAAAGAAAACTATAAAATGGAAACCGCATGGAATTCTACACTGGAACCTCATTTAAAGCATTTGTGCTTCTAAAATGCAGAAAACATTTCTAATTTAGTCAAGCACTACTCCTCTCTCTTCAATTAGTCTTAATTTATTTCACCTAACCACTATTTTTGCAGTTAGCTATGTGACCTCTAGAAAGAAATTACAGTAACCCCTTTCTGATTATGAAAATAAACATTTATTCTGATTTTTTCCATCTTCACACAGTAAGTCAGCAGAGAAGAAACAAATGCACAGTTCAAATACGCTGAGCTTTTAAAAACCATCACTTGTGTATGTGTAGTGTGTATGTGTCTACCTGTGCCTGTGTGTGCCGTACATGGCAGCCACAGGTCAGGATCCAGTTCCTCTTTACTGTTCTCCATCTCCCTTTTGCAACTGCACCTAGAGCTCACCAGCTGGCCTGAAAGCTCCAGGGATCCTCCCCTTTCAGCCTCCCCAAAGTTAGGATGACAGGCACATCTATCCTATGTGGATGCTGATGATCTGAACTCAGGTCCTCAAGCTTTGCAGGGCAAACATGTTAGTGACTAGGCCATTTCCCCAGCCCCATAGATTTAAGCTTTTGTGATCAGCACAAAGGAGAAAGCTTCCTCACAAGAGAGGATGACTGGATGGGTGGGTGGGTGGATGGATGAAAACAGACTTTATACACCCAACCAATCAGCAGCCCGTGGCTTCCTGGCACAAATCACACCAGTTCCTAGTATCAATGGGTTAAAGTGCACGCTTAGGCTCCATCACTCTCATTGGGCTCTTCTAAGACAGGAAACTTTCCTTATGGTTGAACTCTATTCTGTAGAAATGCAGTGGCTTTAGCCAAGCACACAAACCCAACTCAAGCCTGAAATGTGCCCATGACTCCAATCCCGCACTCAATTGTTCCTGCCAGACACACCACAAAAGATGAGCGTATAGATTTGGGGAGAATTCTGCCTGGGCCTGTGAGGCAGAGCCAGGTCTACACACCTTGCAAACACGAAGCAGGTTGTGGCCAAGGAGCGCTCACTGGGTAACTGTTTCTGTGACAGACCCTGCACAGGCAGAGACATTTTCCACCTTTCTAGAGACCTACCATCTCTTTTCTTGTAACCTCACTGATTTGCTCTGCCTAGACTTGCCAAGTCAATTATTATTTATCATTTATGAAGTGGCTCCTATTGGCAACATACTCTGCAAATGTTTCAGCACTTCATAAACCCTCCATGGCATAATCTCCTGTAGAGGAGAAAGGGAATTGGATTGCCTGGAACTGGAATACAGGGGTCATCATGAACATAGACTCATGTACACGTGAGTGTACACACACACACACACACACACACACGCACGCACGCACGCACGCGCGCACACACACGCACACACACGACTACTCCTTGCTGCTCTGACATGTAATATCTTGGCTCTGTAGACCTAGCATCTACAACTGAAGCTCTCTACAGATGTCAAAGTAAGCAAACTTGGTCACCTCAGAAGTTTAGTGGTTTAAGGACTAGTCCCATTTGCATTGTTCCACCTTGGTTTCATCATCAGTGGAAGAGCAGTCAAACTGAGTGCACTTCAGAGCACACATCTGACCCCCTTCTTCAGTCTCAGCCCAAGCACCTAGCAAGAAGAGTTCTCCTTCCTCTTCTGCCTCCAGAAAAGGTTCCAAACCCAAATTCCAGCAAAGCAGCAGCTGCATTCACGACTGTGCATTACTCATCTAAATCACAGACTACTTAACACTGAGTTGTATACATGTTGCCCAAGAATAAACATTTCTATTCCCCAAACACAGTAGATCATAAGCAGCCAATACAGGGCTAGAGTCAGTGATGACAAAGGCAGTCAACACAAACAAACAAAACCACAGGGAGTGTGGGGAGCGGAGCTGGAGACAGCTCTCAAAAAGTCAACAGAGGCCACAAGGTCCTACCTCTCGATGGAGAGCTACATGAAGTTAAGTGCTGCAGAAAGGGAGAACTGGAGTCCTCCAGGGACTAGGTCTCACCCAGCTGCCCAACCTCAAGTGCTCAGCCCTGGACACAGATACATAAAGGCAATGCTAGGTGGACTCAGTGGGTTGTATATACAGGTGTACAAACACACATATGGAATGGCAATGATTACAGAAGAGGTCATGAATTTGGGAGGAGCTGGCAGGGGAGGGGTGATGGAGATGCAGTTCTCATGTATGCTCTCAAAAAAGAAATACATTAAAATTTAAAATCCAACAGAGGAATTTGGAAGTGGGGACTCACAGGCCACTGACACAGCACAGTGCCTCTTGAATGACAAGATATTCTCTGCATGCTGAGGAGCTCCCAAGTTGTCTTCCACAATTTTTATGTTGCACATCTTAAAAAGGATCTGTTTCTACATCCTCTAACTTCTCTACTCAGCCTTCTTCTAGCTGAGTGCTTACAGGTGATTTTTAGCACCAGCATTTGTCGAACGGGATACATGGGAAGCAAAACCTTTTACTCTATACCAGAGAGAGAAGAAAAAAAGAACACATTAAGCACGTACACATGCTGATAGCCACGTAGAGTCCAAACTGCATCCTGCTACGCTGCAAACTGCAGTTGTGACACGTAAAAGGAAAATAAGAACTGAAATGCCAAAGGCAGAGGCTCCGTCACTCAAAGATACTCATTCCTTGGAGGCCAGCTGATATTTGGAGCATCACCCATGCTATTAAATTAGTATTGGGGTTTCAATTGTTTTATATGCATTGAATATGTAAATATTCAATGCATGGTTGTAGAAGATCTAGAAACATAAGACGCTCTTATCCAAGCTTCACATTTAGAGGTATATAAGTCTCTTTCTAAGTCTCAGTTTATACTGGCATTGAGGGTCAGCAAGTGTATTTTTTTCACCTTTAAGAGGGGTCTCAGTGATTTCAGGTGGGAAATGCTGCCATGTTCACCTGGCAGTACTGTGACCTCACAGTGAAGCTACTTTCACAGTGATGACCCTGAGCATCAAGAGGAAATTGGTTTACACTCATTACAGTTTAACACAAGCAATGGGAAATGGCCTTCAGAACTGTCTGCTCGAAAATGATTGTTTAAATTGTGTTGCTTCAAAAAGTCAACGTCCACCACCCAAGTATTTCCATTATCCCTCTGTGCTGGAGGTACAGGCAGTTAAAAGCTACCTAACTTGAGTAGGTACTGGGACCCAAACTCTGGTCCTCACGACAGAACACTGAGCTCTTAACTGCTCAGCCATCTCTACAGCTCCACAATTTGTCTTAACTTTCATGGTCTGGTAAGGTTACACAGAAATTCCCCAGTGGGCAGATGCTATACAAAGGAACCAAATGCAGAAGTGGACTATGAACATCCAGTTACTCTCCGGCAAGTCAAATATGAGAGATTTTTCCAAAACAAAAATAATATTGCACTGCTCACCCACTGGGGTGTGTAGAGATTTTTTTCCCCAACAAAAATATAATACACATGAGATCTAGGATGGCTTCTAAATGCATGAGTCTTTAAATTTTTTTTAACTTCTTAAGGGATAAATATCAATGGATATAATCCACATAAATAAAAGTTCATTACAGTTTGTCTTCATTTATTTTGGTTGTTATAACCAAATCTATCAACAGAATAGTTTTTAAACAGAACAAAAATCCAGGTACCTATAGATTCTGTGTCTTCTGAAGGCCACATTTTCCTGGTTCACAGATGACAGCAGACTGATTTCACATGGTGGAAGGTATCAGGTACCTCTCTGTGTTTCTTTTACAAGGGTACTAAGCATTCTCATGAGGGTACAGTCTTCAAAGCCTAATCATCTCCCCAAAACAGTATCTCACTGATTAGCTTTCAACACAGTCATGGCAAGTTATGGCATGGTTTGCAAATTTTACTGGTGCCAAGGGGTCTTGAGAATACCACGTCTGACAACTCTAGAGTGATCTCATCCCAGGAGGGCTCCTATGGACAGGTAAGTCCCACATGCTTCTCTCCAACCATGGGCCATCCCCTGTACTCTATACATCTATATTCAATCCCCCTTAGCTCCCCTGGGTGGCAAAGAGGCATTGCAGACTTAAAGAGATGCAAGGCGGAGTTCGAGCTCCATCTGCCATTCCCACCACACACCTTCCAAACAAACCTACTCCCTCCCCACCTCCTGCCAACTCAGGAACGGGCAACTTCACTTCGGTCTTGTCTCAGCCAAATGTCTGAATCATCTTCCATTCCTCCTTGCCCCACCTGCAACATTTCACAAGTCCCTAAATATTTCTAAATATATCTACTCTCAGTTACTTTAAGTGATGGAGTGGTTCTCAACGAGGAACAGTTTTGCTACACCCCACCTTCATCCAGCCATGTCTAGATATACTTTTGATTGTTCCGGGTAGACAAAGGGTAGATGGGCTACCAGTATCCAGCAGGAAAAGATTAGGGATATTGACAGACATTCTACAATTCACAGGGTAGCCCTATTACCAAGAATTGTTCAGTTCAAAATGTTAACAACACTGAGGAACTCAGATCTATTCCAAGCCACCAGAATCTCTCAAAAGGGTACTCAAAACAACTTCCTCACCGGGTTGCCCTGCTTTTCACTCTTAACTGCTCTCTCTCCCTCTAACAACTAAAATGACTAAAGTCATCAACAAAAATAAAGAGTGTGACCCACTGGAGTGCTTTGCCTTGCATGATGGCCTGTAGACCCTTGCCTACTCTGCTGGTCCCCCGGCCAATGGCATCTGCATATTCACCCCTGCCAAATTCCTAAGCGCTCAGGTGACTGCTGGCGACAGAGCTTCTATGATGGTAACTTAAGGTTAAAATGAGCTCATGAGTTAGAGAGGCCCTGTAATGATTAGTGCCTTTATGAAAGACACATGGAAGCTTGCTCTCTTGCTCTACTCCTGTATGAGAAGATGGCCATTCACACATAAGAGGGACCTCACTAGAACCTGACCTTGCTGGAACTCTGAACTTGGAGCCCACACCTCTAGCGCTATGAGAAGATAAATGCCAGTCATTATAAGCCACCAGGCTTCGATATTTTGTTATGAAAGTCGGAGCTAATACATTCAACCTTGCCACCTTGCCAAGTTCCAGTTCACTAGCCATCAGTCCATGTACACCAGGTTTTTGCACCCATTTTTTTCTACTGAACTGCCATTAGCTGACCCTTAACAATCCCTAGTCCAAATGCTACCATCTCAGGAGCGATTCTGTCACTACACCCCTTAAGCACACACCCTGCTTGCATTTGGAAGACAACCCTGTGATTATGGCTAGGCTAGTCACCCTCTTTGCTTGCTGTTCTGCTCCGTACATTGCAGGAACCTTCCCGCCTTGTCCCCTGCAGGATCAGGGCAGGACAATCTAAGAGGTTCACATCTGTTAAATAAAAACAAGTGAAGGTGGACATCACTGGCCACTGAGCCGGCTGGCTTTCAGGGACCAGAAAGTCATGTCAATGTGCCTTCCTCCATGACCCGGTTCCTTCCGCCGCTTCTCTGAAGAGAGCTGCCATGTTTATGCCTGCCTGAGGTTCCTGGGAGACCATACGGGACAGGAGGGAGTAATTAACTGCAATATCTAGAATGAGTGCTTACTCCCATCGTTTCACTTCAGGGAGCACCAAAGGTTCAAGGTTACAGTAAAATCCAGGCCTGGGAGAGAGGGATCGCCCTGATACAATGAAGCACCAAGGAAATCCCCAATGTTTACTACCGGTAGCCTCTGAGCAGGTAAGGATGCGATCACGTCAGTTTTATGAGACCAACTCTACACACACACACACACACACACACACACACACACACACACACACACACACACACACAGAGGCAGGCCCTAAAGGACTGTGAACTAGAAGGGCGCTGCACACAGCTGTGCAGTCACAGATGCCTCTCTGAGGAGGTGGCACAGGGACTCAGGGAGACTGGAGGTAGCCCTGGGAAGTTCCAGCGAAGAGCAAGGGATGCCAAGCTGAACTGGTGGGGGACAGCAGCAGCCAGCACTACCATTGGTTCTGTCTCCCATGTTGGCCACAGGCGGCTGTTTTTGAATGACTGTCTCTGTGCAAAGGGAGGTCTATGCACGCCTGGCAGAGTGGGGAACCATGAGCCTGTGAAGGAAACACCGGTAATGCAACGGGAACCTGACGATGCTGACTATGCACGGGTGCTAAGTAGCTCTTGGGGTTACTGGTGGAAATTTCTGAGAGAACCCCAAGAGAGCTGGTTGCTTGAGGCCAGCGAGAGCAAGGCCTGTAAGTCAGGGTCACCTGAGGGAGAGAAAAGAGATGGAGCAGGCTGAGGTGACATTGTGAAAGCTGGCCTGGGTGGTGTGAAAAGGCAGACCAGACATGTGTGGTGTGAAAACAGGGGCGTACCTCGTCTCCCTTCTGGAGGAATAGACATGCTGAGACTGGGGGACATCTGGCTTCGATCCCGCTCCAGGTACTGCTGGAGTCTGGACGTGGAATGACCCCCTAATGCACTGTGCTTAGGGGAGGTGTAGAGCCTTTAGGAATGGTGGCTCAGTGGGGGATGCTCAGGTCAGTGGGGTGTGTTCCTGAAGGGAATGAGGGACGCCAGCACCCTCCTCGCTCCGCCACGAGCTTCTACCATGATGCGATGCTCACCACAGATCCATAAACAATGGGGTTAACTAACCACAGCTGAAACCTCCAAAATGGTGAGCAAAACAGACAACACACAAAAAAGCCCCCAGATAAAACCAAACCATTTTTTTCTTTCTAAACTGATAATCTGAGGTATGTGTTATGGTGGTGAAAAGAGGCGTGAATACTAAGGAGGAGAGGAGAAACTACAACTTTTACCATTTCCACTAACCACTAGTTGATATTCAGTGTGCAAATCCAGGCATCAGGCACCTCAGAAGAGCCTACGAGCAAAGGTACCAAGAACACATCAGAAAACATGCTAGGAAGGCCACGGTGGGATAGGCCACCGTGATCAGCTTCACCCACAGAAGAGCTACTCCTCCATCATTCCGAGGGCCGGGACTGGAAATGCCTGGAATGTCTGTGCCATCAACACTCCTGACACATGGAGTGTACAAACACCGCCTACTCGGGACTACACTGGCCCTGTCCCATCCGCCAAGAGATCTGAAGTAGATGGGACAAGGGGTAAGTCGGGCCTTCCTTTCTTCTTCACCCCTCCACATCCATTCTCTTCCAAAAACATCAAATATTTTCTCCATAAATAACTGCAACAGGATGCCATTGCTTTCCTCAAAGAAACAATAGCCCGATTGTGCCCTGTCTGACACGGGCCCGGCCCAGGACACACAAAGGGCTGCTTTCAGAGGCCCCGCTGTGGAGAGATGGGTATACACCTCCTTTCTTCTTTTCTTTAGCAACTCCACGACTGCCCTCCATCAGGAAAGGAGAACAGGAGGGGGCTGCTACCACAAGGAACCATTCCCATGAGAGGATGGCCACTGCTCACCTGCCACTGGCTGCCTCCACAACATTCTTCATTCATCAGAAGAGCACCAGCTGGCTCCACAATCCAATGTATGCATGCCATTGAGGCTGGAGATATCTTTAATTTTTCTTAAAGTTTTGGAACTTATCTGAAATTGTTCTAATTAGCTTTGAAAATATTACTCGAGATCCTAGCATGCAGAAGGCAGAGGCTGGACAACCACCCCAGGTTTGAGGCCAGTCAGCTCTACACAGTGAGTTTTAGGTCAGTCAGGACTATGAAGTGAGATCCTATCTCAAAAAAAAAAATAATATATAATAAATAAAAACTTATGAATAGATAATAAAATGCTCCCATTTTACATTTACATCTTCATACCAGTTTCATGCCTGGAGATAAAATGAATATAGATATTCTTATTTAATATCTGTGGTATGCTCAATGTCCCCACAGGCTCATGCACTGGAACATCTGACCCCCAGTTGGTGGCACAGTATGAAGGCTATGCAACTTTAGGAGGTGGAGCTCTATTGGATCAAGTGAGTCACTGGGGGCAGACTTGGAGGTTGGCAGCCTGGCCCCACTTCCTGCCCTTTCTCCCTCTTTCCCTTCACCCCCACTCTGCTTCCTGAGTGCAGGAAGTACTTCCTCTAGCTTCCTGCTTCTGCTGCTATGCTTTCTCTGCCTATGGCCATGCCTTCCCTACCATGACGGACTCTATCCCTCAGGAACCGTAAGCCAAAATAAACCCTTTCGCTGCTTCTGTCAGGGTATCTTATCACAGCAACAGAAAGCAACTGATACACTCATCAACCATGCTTCTTTGTTAAAAAGGACAGGCTGAACTAAAGGACAAAACTCACCACTTAAGGGGCTGGAGAGATGTCTCGTGGCTGAGACAGCTTGCTGTTGGAGGGGAAGGGGGGGCTTGAGCTTGGTTCCCAACATCCCACGCTTACCCCAGGCCTCCAAGGGCATTCAAAGACACGGGCAGATGATGCCCACACTGAGATACTCACACACACACACACAAATAAAAACAAAATAAATATTTTTAAACATTCATTCATCACTTCGCAGTCACTACTTGACAAGCATGCTCTCCGACTTCTTTCTCACACAGGTACAAGAAGTTCTCTGCCAGGAATGCACGTTTTTTGTTTTTGTTTTTAAACGGTGGTGGTATTCTTTGTTTAATTGGGGGGTGGAGTGGGGTATGGAGTCGAGTTGTCATTTATAACATTTCCATTAAAGAAGTTAAAAGGCTGCCTTTACGTTTTCAGCACTTCAGAATGGTCATTCTCCCAGTCAGGGGCATGTTTATGTTAGACACTAAGAGGTTTCTTTCCCTACTATTTTATGGTTTCTCCCATCCACTTCTGCTTTGTTCTTTTAATTAAAATGAAATGTAGCTCTACATGGCTGAGATGCTAATAAGCCCCCTGAAAGTCATCTGTGAGCACATATACTTTGTTTAGAAAGCCATGTAAACAAACCATATAAGGCTACAGAGAGCCATGCTGCACAGGGCATGAAAAAGGATGCTTGGCGGCGCTGTACAGAGCTATCCCCAAGTGATTCGTCATCTGTGCCAGTGAGAGTAACTGAAACACAACCGCACTGGAGAGTTTAGCATGGCTTCTCAACAGGACCTACCAAAGCAGGCACTCCACACTCAGGAGTCTCCTCTGGAAGAAAGCTCAGCAGGGGTGAGAGTCAGTTTGTCATCTGACCCCCTTCAGTTACCTCACCACACTATCTTACTTGTGTGGGTTTTGGCACTAAGTTGGTACCAACTGGTACCAGAATCTATTCCAGACCCTCACTGCAGTGGATTGAACTTTGTTGCCAAATCCACTGTGACTGGCTATGCCCGGAGCCACACTACTGAGAAGGATTGACGTGTCTTCAATCCACTGCCCCTCTAAGACAATTCTTGACATTTGGCCACCTTTCTTAAAGCTGCAGACACTGGGAACAGCCCCGGGCTAATCTGTCTCCCTCATCTACTTCACAGGAGGTGATGTTTTCAAAGTATCTGCAGATGAAGGGAACAAACAGAAGGAGACACCGATCCCTGGAATATAGTTTACTGAGCAGGGCCACATGGGGAAGCACCCAGTTCAGTCAGGAGGATACAGGAAAACATGAACGAATGCTCACATTATAGTTTCTACAGGGGAAGTCTGAGCATCCCTCTGGAGTCCGTGTGTGAGAAGGTTGGCCCCACGGTATCGGTCCTGGGAGGTAGTAGATGTTTCAAGAGGTGGGGCCTTGTGAGAGGTCCTTAGACCAGTGGGCACCCTGTCCTCAGATGAGATTAACGCAATTCTCATGAGAGGGCTAGAGAAGAGGAACACGTGTGACCCCATCCACATCTGCTTCCTCGAGCTCACTTGCTCTCAGGCTCCTCAAGATGACTTAAGCAACCCTTACCACAGCTGCACTCCGATGTTTGGACTTCAAATCTAAACTCTGGACATTAATTAAAACTTCTCTTTCTGAAGGTAGCCCCTGTCTTCAAACCAGTAACACAATGCTGACTAATAATGAGTAAATAAAGCAGGATAAGCAGGCTTAGGATGGACTTGTTTGAGTTATCTTGGCAGGCATAGAGGTTGGGTAATCTATAGTTGTCTGGTATGTGGCCGGGGGGGGGGGGGGGGGGGGGGGGGGGGGACCGGGACAGAATGATATTGGCGCAGAGTGTGAGAGCGCAGTAAAGGAAGTGCGGGGGCTGAAGCCTATGTTTTTTTTACTGCCTAGGAATTGGCTAGCTGTGCAGGAATCTCTTCAGGGTCAGCCAAGCCCCCCCCCCCCCCCCCCCCCCCCCCCCCCCCCCCCCCGAGGCAAACACGTGTAAGTACCGGAAATAGGCAGGATTAATAGGGGACAGTGGCACAAACTAATTAGCTCCAAACTTCCACAACCCCAGGTATTAGCCCTCGCCTAACTGAGGGAGGCAATGAGAACACAGAACAGAAGCTCCAAGCTCACTAACTCAACTGGGGGAGGGGGTGCGCTTAAACCACTTTTTCAACTGAAGGCTAGAGAAAATGGAAGAAGCTGGGTGGTGGCGGCACAGACCTTTCATCTCAGCACTTGGAAGGCAGAGGCAGGCGGATCTCTGTGATCCAGCCTGGTTTACAGAGCAAGTTCCAAGACAGCCAGACTACACAGAGAAACCCTGTCTTGGAAAACCAAAAAAGGAAGGACGGAGGGGGAAGGGAGGAAGGGAGGAAGAAAATGGGTCTGTAGACCTGTTGGCCTTCTGTCAAAAACAAAACAGGTCACGAGGTCAAGATAGCATGGAGTGGTCCTAATAGTTAACCCAAGGATTAAAAGGACTGTAACACACACACACACACACACACACACACACACACACACACACACACACACACACGGGTTGGGGGGGGCTGTAATCAACTGACACTGATTTAAGATAAAGTATGCAGAACAAAGATCAACTTTAAGCAGCGCCATCCTGTAATTCTAGCACTTGGTGGAACCAGGAAGATCAGAAGTTCAGGGTCTTCCTTAGCTACATAGTGAGTCTGAGGCAAAAACTATTGACCAAGTTTGCAAGAATGTCTCAAATCTTAAAACAAGTTTTGGAAAGCTTTCTACAGAATAGTGACATGAGTGTGGAAAGGGCCGGAGTTCCTTAGCATGAAAGGAGGAAGCCACCCATTTCCATGCCTCCCACTGTGAGAATGGATACCCGGGATCCGCACCCCCAGAGTTGTGTGTGCAGTGGCTTCACTCTAACCGTTACAGTGGCTCATCCCTGTGCCACTCATTTATTGACCTCATACAAAACACCCATAGGTGGGGCGTGGCTTGGATTAGAAAGGACGGACCTATGGAACTTACACCACCTGCGGCTGATGTGCCTCCCTCAGAAGCCCATCTAGATACCCTGGCAGAGACAGTTTCATTTCCCGAACAGACTGAGGCAAGTGGAACCTCAGTGGAGCAATCAGGGTGGAGGGGGAGGGAGGGCATGCTGGCAGGCTGTCTGTTGCACGTGTTCCCTGGGGGTTGTATGGACCTTACCTCAAGCCTGGCTCTGTTTAGGCCTTAATACTGGAAAAGAGAACGAACTCTGGCTCTAGTTACTCCTCAGAACCCCCCCCCCCCCCACATCTCTTTGGTGGTCAATTCCAGAAACTGATTATTTGCATAGCATTTACAATCTGGTGTCTACTCGATAACTTTATGAAAACGTGGAAGGAAAAGAAAAATGTCAGTTAAAGGGCCTGCTAATTCACGGCCAGCTGACCACACTGGTGGTTCATGCTTTGCGCCTGGCAGCTCAGGCAATGCTTTCGATGCCCAGAGCCCTGGCACCAGGCAAGCCTCGAGCCGGTAGTTTTTGGGAAGCAACAGAATTCATACTACTCCATGGCTCCTCTCCCAGGCTCCTTCAACCCTGAGCTAACGAAGTCCAGTATGGACTGCCTTGGGAAAGAAGAATCCAACCTTCCAACGAAAGCTCTTGAGGCACCCTATTCCCTTAGGTATACTGCTAGCAGCAAGGGCAAAGCTGCCTTTGCTTCCAATCTGTGAAGAGGAGAGTTGGAGGTGGGGTACCCCTGAGAGAAATGTTAATGATTCTCAGGCAGATCCTTGGAAGATGCACCCTCTTCACACATTCCTTTTCCACATCAGAACACCACCACAGCTACCTGGCACCCTGAAGGACGGCAGACATACAACTTACGTAAGCACCTCGAGGGTGAGGAACGTGTCACAGTCACTTTTATGACCCTAGCTTTGTCTTCGTGGTGAATACATGTTAAATTTATCTGTATTTTAAGTACCCACATGTTGCTGGTGACAGGGTACTAAGGTTTTGGTATGGATGATTGCCAACAGCCTATGTATTAAAGGCATAGTTCCCAGATTGGCATTACTGGAAAATGGTAGAGACTTTCAGAGTTGTGGCCTAACAGGAAGTCTTTTTGGCCAGTGGAGGAGACAGTGGGGTAACAGTCCACCCTCTTCCCTTTGTACCCCAGCCATAAGCTTCCACATGAGCTCCTACAGTGCTACAAACACTTCAAAGCACTGCCTTGCTTCAGGCCCCCAAAATTAATGGAGTCAACCAACCATGCACCAAAATCCTGAAAACTATAGTCCAACATAAATGTCCTCTCTGTAACGTGTTGCACTCAGGCATTTTGTTACATTTCTAGAAAGCTGACTAACAGGCACAGGTAGAAATGGTAAGGCAGGAGGCCAAATAATCATTTTAACAGCCACAGTTCTTTGAATGCAAAACCGACCATGCAGCCATGATTAAAAGCCAATGTTAAAGTAATTATCCACAATTTATCTCAAAGCTGGAAGCATATTTTTGAGAACGATAAAAATATGGACAAGAAAAACAAAAATTTTCAACTTTAGTTTTCAAATTAGTGCTATCATTTAACCTAATAGAGAACTACTATTCATCTAGATTCAACTAAGTCAGTCATTTTTTTTTTTTTTTTTCGAGACAGGGTTTCTCTGTATAGCTTTGCGCCTCTCCTGAAACTCACTTGGTAGCCCAGGCTGGCCTCGAACTCACAGAGATCCGCCTGGCTCTGCCTCCCGAGTGCTGAGGTCAGTCATTATTTTTAAAAATAATACCTTGAAGTATTAAATGCTACTTTGTCATTGGCCATTCCAAGCTCCTCAGTGGGGGCATAGGCTAATATTGGTGTCTCCATGCCAAGCTGTCCTGACCACCTTTCCAGAACAAGAGATTTGTTTATTTTACCTTATCTTTGCTATTGTAACTTTATATAGAAATGGTACCTCAACTTTTAAAAGTTACTATTTACTGGAATATTAGGAGAAAAATTTCCAATTATGTTAGAGCCTATGAATCAAACACTAAACTCCCATTCTAAGGAACATTTTTATTACCACACGGTTACTGCTATTTCCCCAAATTTACACTGTGTAGACCAGAGAAAATCCCACTACCAAAAAAAAAAAGAAGGAAAAGCCGTTGTACAAATGAGGAAACAGAGGTGGGGGTCTCATAAGTGGTAGAGTCAGGATGGAATCCCATCGGCCACAGAGTTGGTGCTCTTGTCCTGTGCTCTACATCAGAGAATGGAGTCATCGAAAATCATGGTGAACTGAACCCTGAACAAGCGCAGCGTGATCAGAAGGCTTCAGAACGCAGAAACATTGTGCTTACAGTCCTTACAGTATTGCACAAGCAAGGTGCTCTCTCACAGGCTGCCAGAACATGCATGGTTTCAACCAACACAGAGACAAAAGAAAGTCCCAAAGGACAGAGTCTGTGGCATGTGTCCATGACCTGGCCCATCTGTTAACACATCCAGGGTGCAGCCTGTGCTCCACACCCCACTCAGAGGACTCTGGCTGCATTATTAGTATATTCCCAGCTGCTAAACATGTGACAGCTCCTTCCTTGTTTAGAGTCAAGTCACAAAATCCCACCGTGCTTCAACTAACAAAGCATTTTATGCGTAACTGCAGCAGGCACATGGGCATGAGCTAATAAGGACCAGGGTGATTGAGGCAGCACCATCTCCAATGCCTGGAGAGCATGGCCTCTGACCCGATATACTCTCCAGTTTGCAAAATATTGACAATCACATTGAGTGAAGGGCAAATTGAGGCACAGTTTGCTTTCCTTGGTTTCAGTTACCTGGGGGCAACTGTTACATGAAAACATTAAATGGAAAATTCCAGAAATAAAAAGTCCCTCAGTTTTAAATTGCCTGCCACTTAGAGTTACAGGAAGCAATCTCATTGTCCTGCTCTGTAAGGGGTTCTCCCTTTTCTTCAACAGATCCAGTCTACATACCCTAGCAACATCATAGAGATCTCAGCAGTAAAGCAGTGCTCAAGTACCCCCGATTTTACTTAACAATGACCCCAACCTAGAAAGAGAGTGATGCTGGAAACTTACTAGAGCATATTTTTATAATTGCCTTATTGATACTGTTGTTAATTTCTAATTATGCCTGGTTGTAATTAAACTTTATCGTGTGTGTGTGTGTGTGTGTGTGTGTGTGTGTGTGTGTGTGTGTGTGTAGAGGAATTAATAGTGTATGTCAGAGCCGGGTGGTGGTGGCACACGCCTTTAATCCCAGCACTCGGGAGGCAGAGGCAGGTGGATCTTTGTGAGTTCCAGGCCAGCCTGGTCTACAGAGTGAGTTCCAGGACAGACGTAAAGCTACACAGAGAAACCCTGTCTCGAAAAACCAAAAAAAAAAAAAAAAAAAACATCAAGTTTGGCGCTATTTATGGTTTCAAGAATCTCCTGCAGATCTCTGCATCTATTTCCCTCAGAGAGAGGGCGACTACTGTACCATTGCTCTACAATGGTGACCCCTAACGCTGGCATATACACATCTTTGCTGATCTTTTACAAGGCCCAGAGAACAGACATTGCTGGACACAGTGCGGCTCTTGGCTTTCAGCATGTATCGGCCAAAAGGATTGGAGGGAAGAAAATGTCCTTGGAGATCAGCTTTTCCTTTCACAATGCAGAAACCACTGAGACACTTTCTCCAGGAGTCCTAGTCGGTGACACCCATGACAGGTGTTTAGTTAGTGCTCATCTCCACAAAGGCCCACCAGAGAGACAGGCTCTCACTACCCAGCTAGAACTTTTGAAGAAATGCCTGAAAAGTAAGGGAGAGATTCTAAACCCAAACACAGCAACAGCGGTGGCCGAAGAAGAGGCAGGCTGGTGACCTGGCCATAAGCCAGTCACCCCCCTCTCCATCAAATTGGATAGCACAGAGAATTCTGTGTACCTCGGGTAAGTTTAAGAGCTGAAATGCCACCTAAGAAATGCATAGAAAGATGCTCCCAGCAAGGTCTCTGCAAACTGCCTCACCCAGCTCAGTTTTCTGCTGTTTGGGGGCCATTGCAGCACATGACCCAAGCTGAAGGCGGAACTGGCCATACACTCTGAGCCTTTGTATTCCTGCGAGGAGAGGACAGTCTTCGAGTTTTCTGCTCTGACACACTGACTCTGCATGGCTGGTGTCAGAAACACCTGAGATTTCAGGTATCCATACGGTGTGTGCAGGACTGGGGAATGGTTGCTGGTACTGAACAACACACACACACACACACACACACACACACACACACACACACACACACACACACACACACACACACTGGGTTTCAGAAGCTTTCTGAGGAACAACAGCTCAGAGTGTTGAGAGTGCTTTATGAGAGTTCAGAAACAAGTGAGGTTCTGACTTATCAGAACCACCGCAGCTTTTAGTTTGGAGTTTAAGAATGGAGATTAGACATTTAATTAGTTAAACAGGACAAGTAGAAGAAAGACTTCCTTCAGGCTGAGAATCAGGACAGGTTGCCACTCTAAGGAAAACCAGAGTAGACATAGGGAATCTAGGGTAGCTCAAATATCTCTCACAAAAAGATGTAGAGGCATGCCAGCACCCTCAGGAAGGGGTGATTATCCACATCCGTCCACCATTCTGAACTGTGGCCTCGTAGGCCTGCCCAGGCAGAGGTGCACACCTGCACCTCAGGACAAATAATCCTAGTGCAGCATTTGGAAACGTCAAGAGGATGGGATGAAGCTGTCAGAACTCTGTGTACATCCATGTGTGTTTGTGTGAGTGTGTATGGTATGGAGGCCAGAGGTCAACTCAGGTGTTCAATCCCAGCGCCTTTTAAATTTGCTGAAGTTTGCCACCCTTGGCAGCTGAGTTGGTAGTTTGTTTGTTTGTTTGTTTGTTGTATATGAAACAAGATCTCACTCTGTAGTTCAGGCTGGTCTGAAACTCGTTCATGTAGCCCAGGCTGGCCTTGATCTCACAGCAATCTTCCCATTCGGTTTCCTCAGGGCAGGTATTACAGGCAAGAGCCACCACATTGTGGTAGCATAAAATTTCTAAATGTTGACAAAGCATTCTCCCGTATTTATCTGAGACTGACATTTCCTTTCAAAGTTCTCTGCAGCTCACCAATTCTTCCAACAGATGGATTAGGAAAGTACACTCTAAATGTCTACAAATCACATGTCACAATCACAATCAAATTCTGGGGCTGCATGTGCACCCCTTCACTACTCACACAAGTCTACCCTGGAGTGCATTTGTTCCTCCATCAGGCTTGAAGCTGATTCAGCAAGCAAATCACTGTCTTTCCTGTAAGAATCATGTGTTTCTCCTTCAACTCTATCTGTGCCTTCTGTTTCTCTCTGTAATCCTCACATAGCCTCAGAGAGCTGGCACATGCAACAGCATTCAGAAATAGAAGACTCCCCTGCAAAATCAAACAGCATTGCCCCAGCTAGACATTTACGACATTCTAGAGCTTCAGTGAGGCAAGATTTTTAAAATTCCTCTACATAAGCAATCATGTAAGTAGGGATGCATGTACCAGGCTGTTTGTTTCCTTACTGTACTTACATCCTAGCCAATGATTAAACACAAGCACTGCCTGGTTAGTCTGTGGCTGTAGAATATAAATGTTTCTGGGGCTCCAACATTTTAAATTACTTTCAAGTTACAGAATCCAGCTTTAAAAAAAAAAACAACAAACTCAAAAACCCAAAACAGCAGGAAGCCACTTTTTCATTGTATTTCAAGTCAGCTACAATTAAAATATCATTAGCTCAGTGACAAGCTAAAATGCAAACAAACAATTACCAACAGAACATTACATATTACATTTACTTCTCATTTTCATTAGTACAATTCCTATCTAGGAAAACATAAGGAGTCCTGTGGAGGCAAAGTAAGATGAAGGAGCCGGAATTCTAAACGGTCGAACTCACTCAGGAACACTAGCACACGAGAAAAAGAGAAAATGAGGTAAACCAAAAAGGGTTTAACATGAACAGCATTTCCCATTTGTCGTTTATATCCAAGTGATGGACAGGGTTTGAGCGTCTCAACCATGAAACTCCTGGCACCTGATGCCAACTTCAAAACAACAATGAAAGTCTTCTGCACTTTTGTTGGTGAAAAAGCCACAAGCACTTAGTTTACTAAGAGACAGGATCAGGACTCACGATGCCAGGGTGCAGCAAGAGACAGAAGGCATTAAATACAAGCATGCACAGATATCCAAAGCTCTTTAAGAAAACCAATGTTTCGTGTGCCAAAATGTTCCAAGGCTCCATATTTCCTAATAGTGCCTTGCATTACCAAGAAAATGATACATGATTAATTACAGTGAAGATCTGTCAATAACATTGAAGAAGAAAGACTTAAATGTCTTAAACTCTGAGAAGTTGGTTTCCATTATTTGGAAAAATCAACTGAAGCAAAAGCAAAACCAAAACAGAACTACCCCCTCCAAAAACACAACAGCCCGTTTCAAGGATACTAAACAATACTATGCACACACAGAAGTCTGCACACACACAACTACAACTGGATGCTAATTTAGATGTGAACTCAATGACTTCCATGGAGCGAAGTTTAAAGTGTGTATACTGCTTGTCCCGCAAGGCTGTGGTTGGTCACAATGTGTCTGAAACTCCTGAGTTCTTGACAGTTTCAGCTCTCAATCTCACCCTAACCCAAGCAAACACAGCTCCACCCTTCAAGACCTCAGTCTTGAGTCTTCTGTCCCCTTCCATTCTCCATCACTTCAGAAATACCCCACGGAGACCTCTGCTGAGAACCTTCTCACTGGGCAATACACTGGCACACTGCCATCCCCTTGCATCCCATCTTCCCATTTAGTATTGTTTCACGTCCTCTCCTGCTATGGCAGCACTCTACCCACAAACCTCTAATAGTCAAAGGAATCTTGGGCAAAAAGAACAAAGCGAAAAGCATCACCTGACTTCAAAATATGCTGCAAAGGTGGAGCCAGGAAGATCGAGAGTTCAAGGCCAGCTTAGGCTATATGACACACTGTCTTAAAAACAACAAAAATGCCCCAAAATAAAATTTAAAAACTGTTTATTACGTGTTTATTATAATGCTATAGTCACTTAAAGAGTATGATACTGACAGAAAAACAAGGTATCTAGATTAGGAACAGAATAAAAACGAAAAAAATAGCCAACCCATTTTCAGTCAACTAATTTTTGATAAAAGCACCAAGAACACAACATATAGGGAAAATGGTGCTCGGAAAAGAGGTTATCTATGTGCAAAAGAGTGAAATTAGAGCCCCTGTCCTAAACACACACGCACACACCAGTTCAAAATAGATAAAAAGGTAAAATATTTAGAGCCAGAAACTACAAAACTACTACAAGAAACCATAGAGGAGACAATTCATGACCTTGCTCTACCTCCTTTCAGGCCTCTGCTCTCATGTCTGAAGACCTCCAGAAGTCTCCAGAGGTCCTAGATGAGGCAGGTCAGTGATCTATGGCTGCTAGATCTAAGACTGGAGTTAGAACCTTGTATTAGGACTACTAGCCACACCCTGCTGTCCACTCACTACAGCTGTTCTGGTCCAGATGTCCACTCTAGGTTTGAAGGAGCATAATTCTTCCCCGAGTTCCATGATCACCACAGCAAGTCGAAGTTCACACACACCATATGCCTGCAATTCACCCTGCCAGGGCACTGCCAAGAGCAGTGGGTATCAACACTATCCAGAAAGATCAATTGGCCAGCTGGTTGCAGCTATCAGGTCATCTCAGAGAGCCTATTCCTGTAGTGAAATGGCTAACGACTGTGCCCCTGCCCCCTTCACAGCAAAAAAACTAAGACCAGCTCAGGGTTTGGAAAGGTCCTCACTGTGATTAATAGGATGTTACCTATGACCCCACAGAAGAGTAAAACCATGGTTACAACAAGGAGTATCTACACCTTGCATGGCACTTTAGGTCATCACCAAGTGTGCTAAGTAACAGGTGCAGTCCACCAACATCTGGATAGTTTTGTCTGTGACAACTAGCTGGGAGATGTCCTGAAACACTTTCTTTTTGCTCGCAATAGAGCTCATAGAGGTTCATGGTACTTAAAAGCTGGAGACACCCAGGGTCATTCCTTCCACCTTTATTCTGTGTCTGCCTTACACAAGGGAGCACGCACACAGGGTGGGGGTGGCAATATCGCCTCATAGTGAATGTTCTTTCTTAAAATCATGGTCATGAACACAAGCCGGACATCACTGTATGAGGGTGGCAGACACAGCAAGCAGATCTGTGCTGTGAGTGGGGGAGAGGGAGTGGTCCCTCTCTACACCCAGGATGGTCATCAAGGAATGGTTTCTCTGTGAGGAATGAGGCTCATTGTTGGGCTCACACAGGCAGCTGTGACCAGGCTGCCCCTCTCTATGGATGCTTGTTTTGATAGAGGTTCATTTATGCTCAGGACAATGGCTGGTCTCTTTGTTCAGTCCCTAGCAGGAAGCAGTGGTGGGGAGAGGACCAGCCTTTGCCATACACTTTCCAATTCAGAATTTAGTGGCCACAAAAAACGGGGCCTTAAATGCCACAGATAAAGAAATGCCAGCACAGGATAGGGAAACGAGCCAAGATACAGGGTAAGAAGGCACATTTAGACCTGGACAGGCCTCAGGGAGATATCACTTTGCCCAAAGCACTCCGCTCTTTATGGCTCCCAGGGGTCTGAGAGTTGGGTAGAGCGCCTCCACTGCTTCTTCTCTTAGGTACCACAGGGACAGAGAAGTAACCAAGATCCCCGAGGTGACAAGGCCTCTCCTTCTGTTCTTAATTAGCCCTTCCTACTGCCTCACCCAACTCAGTTGAGCAAATGCTCAAAAAATAAGCTTTAACGTCCACACCAACTTAGTGTTTGAACCTGCTAACAGCTGTCCCGGGGGTGGGGGTGGGGGTGGGGGTGGTGTTGAGGGCCTAATCTGAACTGTCAAATAAACAAGCAATTTCCTTTAAAATAAAGCCTGGACTGGATGGCTGCTAGTGAATGAATTGTATTACCCAATGGCTGGTGTAATGCAAGCCCTCTCCTCCCCCTTCTGGGCCTCATTCATAAAAAGCCCTAGCAGCTGCAGGGACTGGGCCTGGGTTTGTGTCCGTATTTTCCAAGGCAGACTGCAAACAAGTGAAACAAAGAGAAGTGCTCAGACACCAGCTCGGCCTCGGCCTCCACTGGGAAGCGTACAGGGGACTCTCTAGGGCAGCTGGTCTCTTCCTCCAGCCAGGCACAGGCTACAGGGGCATTTCACAGAGCTGCTTGCCTGCCTGGCAGGTTCCATCCCTAACACCAACACTACCCATGTGATTAAAGGAACTCCCATCTACTGGTACACATTCCATTTCTTCCTTCCCTGCCATTTTATTAAGAATTTTTGAAAGGGTTCTTAGTAAAAAGAACAGGGGCTGCCGGTTTATTACAGATTGACAAACTGTGCTAAAGGAGGCAGTATATTTCCCAAAAGATATATTTTTAAATATTGATATCGCCATACCTAAATCTTACACAGGCTGTTAAGAATCCTAGGAGCCAAGGAGCAATCTCAATTCTTAATATTCTTTTTCTAATGACAGTCACGGTGCTCCCTCTGGGCAAGTGTTTCCCCCCCAGCCCATGGCTGTTTTCATGGCTACCTTAGCCTGGTTTTTGCAGCTTCCACAGCCCAGGGAGCCTGATTTTTGCAGAATGTTGAGGTCTAGGAAGTCCTACCACATCCCAAGGAAGGTCGGGAATCCCCATGGTTAAAGGGAGGCTATTGACTTTTTAAACCCAGTATCCCTACTGTTTTGCCTCAAAACAGGTCTGGATGCAAAGGCCTGTTCTCATTTTCTGGAATGGAATGTTAATGGAATACAGGTGTGTGTGTGTGTGTGTATATGTGTGTGTGTGTGTGTGTGTGTGTGTGTGTGTGTGTGTGTGTGTGTGAGAGAGAGAGAGAGAGAGAGAGAGAGAGAGAGAGAGAGAGAGAGAGAGAGAGAGATAAAAACAAAGCACTTTTTGCTGCTTTTCCAGAGCAGGCTTCTGCAGAGACAGAAGATGAGCATGACCATAGATAACTATCCCCTCTTACCTCTTGCAAAACACAACTGGGACTTCAGTGTCTACTAAGAAAGCTACTTTTACCGGAACAGTCTACCTTTAACACCACCAACCCATCAGTGCTGGGACTAGGTATTCCCAAAAGCATGGGGATGGACCCAAGAACTCATTTCTACCCACAGCCCCACACTTCTATCCGTGACTGACAGCCCAAGCAACTAGAAAGCAATCTAGAGATAACCAAATAAATCTTGTAAAATACCTGTCTGTGATTAAGTTGCAATAATTCTGTAACTTCTACAAAGGTAAAAATGTCAACATAACTGTTAGGATTCTGTACATGGGCAGCTCACGGACCTGTGTCTTACGTCTTACATCATCAGCGGATGCTGGCGATTATGTACCCCGCCGCGTGGTCACGCAATCCCCGCCTTAAAAAGCCGGACGCGGACCCCCACACTCTCTGTGTTCTCTCTCTGCTCTTGCCGTCTTCCTTTCTGTCCAGGCCTGGCTCTCCTCCCTCCTGTCCCCTCCTTCTTTCTAATAAAGCTCCTTACGAAGCCGGGAACAGGGGTAACTTGTGCTGATTCATAGATCTTTCTCCTACCCCAGGGACGCCTGGGACTGGAGTCTGATCCCAGTTTGTTATTTTAATCTTTTATTTTTCTCTCTCGGCTGCAGCCATGGGACATAGGGGCGGATACCAGTCAATGTGGCTGCATAACGGCTTCACAGGAACTTCTGCGAGCGAACGGGCAAACGAAAAGAGTTACCTTATCCCCTAGCTTCCTACTGAAGCTCTGAACCCTTCTCCTTCCCCATTTCTGATGTTTTCTCTGCCACGTGCAACCACTTCTGTCTGACTTCTGCTTTCTGGTATCGGGCAGGCTGCTTCTGCTGACTCTCACCCTAGCTCACCTTAACTCCTCCCACTCGTTCTCAAGCTGCCCTTAGTCGGGTCTGGAAGCAGGCTAGGATCCATGCAAGTAAGTTTACAGTAATTGGGATGGCTCTTAAGCCAGAGATCAGTTTATAGCCTGCCTCCTGGCAGGTCTACCTGCCTGACATGGGAATAAAACTTAAGCATCTGGAGAGCAAGGCTTCTGACCCCACAGACAAAAGTGTCACCTGTGGCATTTAAAACATACCAGGGGAGAGAGATAAAAAAGCCTGAGAACAAAATTGCCAAGTGCTGGCATACACTGGCTCCCGAAAGCCGTTGGGTCCCTGTTTTAAGTGAGGAAAAAAAGGCCACGCGGACTAGTGCATGCCCTGCCAGGCCATCAACTGAGCCTTGTTCAAAGTGCCACCTAGAAAGACAACCGGTCAGCTGACTGCCCCCAGGCACCAAGATGGCGTGGAAACATCAAGCTAAGACCTCCAGCAGACCTAAGCTTGGTCACAGGCTCGCAAGGAACCCAGAACGCAGCATGGAAATGATCCATTTCTTTCCTTCTGGACACCAGAGCCACTGACCCCGTCCTGGGAGTTTTGGGGTCTCACCTCTCCTTGTTTCCCTATTGTTGGGGTAGGGAGGACAGCCTCACCCCCACTCACCAGATTTAATTGTACTTTCAGGGTTACTTAACGGGAAAAGATTTTCCAGCTAAGATAGGAGCTTTCATTTCATTGCTCTCTCCATGTGCCTCACTCCAGACCTGTCGGAAGTGCTTCTTCTCCTCGTGCGCACAGACAGGGCCCTGATCTCTGCCTTGTCCCTAATTCCAAAGAAATAAGTTCTCATGCACCACAAGCTTTTCTCTTCCCAGTTCCCTCTTCTAACTCACTGCTCAGCTAATGGTGCAGGACCACCACAGAACTGGAGTCCAGAGATCATCAAGTAAGAAACTGTAACAGCTAAAAGGTATTTACATCCTCAGACCCAAAAGTATCTGGGTTCTATCACCTGTGTCTCCTGGATGCGAAACTAGTAAAGGAAACAGGTGCCTTAAATAATCTGTCTTCGATAAAGCTTAAAAACATGCTCTAATCTGTCTCTCTCATTAACACTAGCCAACATAAGCAGAGTACTAAACACTACAAATGTCACTAATTTTCTCACGGCTGCTTCTTAATATGTTCAAAAAATTTTCCCAAGCTCCAGTAACCAGCTTAAATCCATCTGGACAGGTCGGATCTACTTCGGGCTTTTCCTGTCTCCTCACCAGCATCCTGTCAAGACACCAAAGTGGCCAGGGTGCCAAGCCAAGAGGGATGGACAGCTCCAGGGCAGCTCCTTCCCAGGACACCTGTTTACCTCAGAAGATTCCCCTCCCTATTCCCCCTCAGGAGCCAACTGACGCCCACCAAGTCAGCTGGAAGCAGTTTTTCCGGGAGAAATGACGTCCCTATTCCTATTCACTGGCTTTTTTTTTATAGTAGGCAAGAAGTCTGCAATGTTAGGATCCTGTACATGCACAGCTTGGGGTTCTGTGTCTTACGTTTTACATCATTAGCGACTATGTACCTGCTGTGTGGTCATGCAATCCCTGCTTTGAAAAGCCGGACGCGGACCCCCACACTCTCTCTCTGTGTTCTCTCTCTGCTCCTGCCATCTTCCTTCCTGCCCAGGCCTGGCTCTCCTCCCTCCTAGGCCCTCTTTCTTTCTAATAAAGCTTTGTAACTCTGGTAGTCGTGGCCGAGGCCCGTGACATTTCCGCCGGTATCAAGTGCCACCACCAGCACCGTTTATCATAACCATCAATAAATCGCAAGCTGAGCAACAACATAAACAAGCCTTACAGGAACAATGCCAGGCTTTATGAGGAACCAGCCCAGAACCCGCAGCAGTTTGAATTTTGTTTTGAAGCTTGTCTCTGACCTGCTGGCTGTCCTTTAGGAGCATCCGTGAGACCTGCTGACTCACTCTGCGGCCACAAACATACTTTCTGGGTAAAGGAAGCAGGCACCTATGATGACGTCTATGAATTACACTCCGGATTCAGGCTTAGTGGATTTTAAAGCACAAACAACCTGACCCATGGCTAAACGTTCTGCATGAACCACCAACACATTTCTTAAACAGTGGAATGCGGTCACAGTTACCTGAAAACCTAAAAACTTCCCTCAAAAGCAAAAATAATATGCAGACTGGGACGCACAGAGTCTACCTTCCTCCTGGGCTACTCGGGTAATTCCACTTGTTAGTCCAGTCTACACTTCCGGGCTCCAGTGGCTTTTGCCAACTCTGCATCACCTATAGCCCTGGCCTCAGACTCATTTCTGTCCCACAGGAGAGCCACAGTCTCCTCCCAGAGGCTTCCTCCTAAGATCAACAGCTTTCTGGTCCCATGAACACAGTAGAGCTCAGGATCCACTGTCTCCTCTCAGAGGCCAAGGCTCCTTTATCAGGGCCCCACACAAATGGCCTTGCTTCCTCTACAACCCTCGACCCAGGCCTTTTAACATCTCACTTTCCTATGCCTTTCCTCAAGTCTCTGTGGAAATGCCACCTCACCAGACCCTCTCTACACACCATACCTACGAGAGCAGCTCACCTCCTGCCACGTAGCCACTATGTCACTGGCACTGAGAACAGTGCCTGGCACAGACAGGTGCTCAACAAATATTTGCGGAGTGAGTAAGTCGGCCCGGCAGCAGATCTTCTCACCTCACAGCAAACATCTCCTTTTCAGAAAGGGCTCTGACAGTACCCAGGTTGAGCCCACCAGGCTCCAACAGAGAGGTCCAAACCCACTCACGCAGATATTCCCAGTTAAATTAAGTGGGGGAAGAAGGGAGGGAGGAGAGGATAAGGCTGGCAAGGGTGAGAAGAAGCCCAGAGATGATGGAGGTGAGAGTAACCAAGATGCACATTACATACATGCACGACATTGTCGAAGAACAAAGTTGTTAAAAGCTATGCTTTAAAAGGCCTCTGAGAACTCAGTCCCAAGCCCCGCCCTGAAAGCTGCTCCGGTTTATTTCTTCATTAGCACTCCTCTGTCTGTTTGTTTGTTGACTGTTTTGATGACTAGACCGCTTTCATGGATCTGGCTTTGTTCGTCTCAGTTAGTGCAAGAGAATATTCAGCCTGTATTTTTGTCGGAAGAGCCGTGTTGTATACACACATTGCTCTTTTAACAATTATGAGCAAGATACGGGAGTGGGGCGGGGAGGGACTCTCCTATTCTGGGTGACTGGCACCCTGGCACCCAGCCTCCAACATGCTAGGCAAGTGTTTTAACACTGAGTTATAGGCCCATCCTGGGCACCTGAGGATGTCTCACATGTTGGTTGGTCATACCCAGTGGAAGGGTTCAGAAGGAAAACAAAGTTATTAAATTCGTTACTAAGTAACAGCTTAACATCTGTCACCACAGACGACCAATTTTACACAGGGCCAACAGTCTCCACTGGGCACTAACTGTCCAAACACTGGGGTGTGAGGATTTCCTTCCTCTTGAGTGGGCTTCTGAACAGTCACTACAGCTGTGGTGGACACAGCTCTAAAACAGGACTCCATCTGTAGCCTGAGGACTAGGGAGGCTTTGGATGTATCTCCCATGTAGTGGGAACAGCAGGTCACTTCCTTTAAAAGGAAATGAATGGCGTTTTGTGTGGTACAGCTGTCCACTGACCACAAATATGACACCACACACACACACACACAGAGAGAGAGAGAGAGAGAGAGAGAGAGAGAGAGAGAGAGAGAGAGAGAGAGAGAGAGCGAGCCCATGAGTGCGCGCGCGCACTCTGGCACCCACACAGGAAGAGGGAACATTAAAAATGTGGGAGACTCATTCCAACGCCAGCATTCCACAAACAGGAAGAAAACAGATGTATTCCCCAAGACACCCCGGAACTATGGTTTTTAGGACTTCAATGGGATTCTTAAGTGAGGGTGAGCAAACAAATCCTGGATGACAAGCACTTGACTGCACCAGTCTTGAGATCCACCAGCTAGTCAAGACCGAGCACGTAATGTGCACACGCCAAAGAGACGATCAACCTATGTGATCAGCAAGTGTCTCCATGAGACAGGAAACTGCAGGACCCACATCTTTGACTACATGGGAAACTCTCAACTCAAGATCACTTGGTAGAGGCAAGGTTGGCAAGCTGAGACTGAAGCAATGAAGGGCGTGCTCACTAAGTTCTCATTTCAACCCCCCAACATTCTGTTGTGCTTCTGAAACACACAGGAACTACAAACATGTCTGCACGCCCCCTCTATGTAGCCCCTCTCCCCACATCAGGGCAAATATGGATGTAAACCACACCGCAGAGGCACAGGCATCGACTTCAGGACCATCTCTATTTTAGATGTCCTCAGGGTGTATTACAAACCTCAGTGCGGTTTTGGATTTTGCTCACTGGAGGTCATCACTAGGTATGGAAATTACCAGGAAGAAAACGTGAGTTATCCACAAACATCTCAATTGGTCCATTGAGAACCGATGCCCTCAGAACACAGCTCTCCAGTTGGATTAGCCAGGTATGACGGAGCACACCTGCAGTCCCAGGTACTCAGAGGGTCGAGTCAAAAGAACAGCCTGGGCAATACAGCAAGATTCCCATATTTCAACAACAACAACAAAAACCTTCTTTCTCTAAGAAACATATACTAATACATAATAAAATGACACAGAAGAATTTGTATGTTGTTGTTTTTAACCCACTGATATATGTGAATGGTTTTTAAGATTAAAAAAAAGATACAATTGTTTACTTTAAGTCTAGAACAAAGTTAAAGCAATATAGGATGTCATTTCCCACGTGTTTTCCTTCTCCTGCCCTCTTTCACAATATTTATTTGAATTTTACCATTTCCAAACAATCTATCACTGCTGCAATATCCATGTTTCAACTATTTCAATTCCCCTACTTATTTTGCTTATGGATGTGGAGGTTAAATATTATGAAATTTCACCGTGATTTAGTAGTTATAGACATCAGCAGACCCGCTTATTCCTTGATCAAGTACAAAAGTGAGGTGAAGGTCAAGGAAACACATGGTTTCTGGTCCAAACCACAAGTGATGCTACGGCAAGTGACCACTCAGAGCATGGCAGACCAGATGGGGGAGGCTGCAGAGGGGGAGAGATCACTGGTTACACAGCAGGAATGCTGATGTCTACAGAAACAGTGAGGGCTAAGAGGTGAGGACTCTTGATTCAAGGACACACTGGGCACATTTTCCAGTTCGAGAGTTACAGTGAATTAAGGTCACTCGGTATTTCAAGTGTTTCCCCAACTGCTGTAAACAAAAAACTCTGAAATTACTCCCTTCTCGAAGTTGTTACTGATCTTGCAACTACCCAAACAACAGCAAACATCTGTATAAGGGGTCTAGTGGCTGTTTGTAAACATGCCTTGTAAACATCACCTTACTGTGGAAACGGGAACTGTCCCGACAGGTCACAGTGCTGTTGCCTGATGGAGACTGTCTGTATACCAGTTAATTTTCAAGTCCATTTTGTATATAAAAATAGTCATAGGCTCACTGTAGAGCATCATTAAGCCATTCACAGAACTTTGTGGAAGGCACAGTTCTTTCTCACACATGACCAATTTGAGGACCACCACAGACAACTTCTGCTCACAGAAGAGAATTTTCTAATATAATCATTTATTTTTAGGGGAAATCACCTCACGTAACTGGCATGAAATCTATATTCGCCTGAAAGTGCCCGGGAGCACTATCTACCACAATCAAACGCTGGTCATGAATCAAAACCTGCACAATTCTATCTAGACCGCTACTTCTGGATGGCTGAGAGAAAAGTATCTGCATACGTTACCTTGTAAAGCACAGCGATCGTCGCCGAGTCACACAGTCGAACTCAGAGCACACTGCAATGTCTAAAAGCCATCTCCTCTCTAGACAGAGATGCGAGCGAGGCTTGTGTCACGACCCTTATACACACGCAGACCAGCTGCCTCACTCCTGAACACACTGCTTTCTCTCAAAACTAAACTTCTCCATCTACCACCACCCTCTCATGGGTCCTTTTTGTAAAAGCATTGGTATTTGAATCCAGGAAAGAATAAAATGTATGTATTTCAAAATATTCCACCTTGAGAAGAACCAAAGATTCCAGGGTGCTTTCTTGGGACAGAATTTATTTCTGTTGAAATAAGGGTGTGTGTATGTGTGTGTGTGTGTGTGTGTGTGTGTGTGTGTGTATATATATATATATATATATATATATATATAATTAAAGTTTCCTTCCTTCAGGTCTCTGGATATAAACTACAGACTGATGTCAGTACAGTGTGATGGATATGAGACAAAGGATGTTTCTTTCATAAAATATTATGCATCAGAGTTTATATCCTATGCCATAAACATTTAGCAAAGGGTAATATGACATTTACTAATATTTCTGTCAAAATAACACTATCTAAACTGTCGTTTTTGGCAGATCACTTCTCTCTCTGCTATACTATAGGAGACAGCGCTGACTAAGCATCTCTTTCCTTCTAGAAGTATATTCTGAGTACCACGAAAACCAAGAGTTAACTTGACTCTGTGATTTAAAGGATGTAACAAAGGCCTAACACTACCTGGCAATAAGAAGGAAAGGAAGTGCTCCGTGACAAGAAAGTGACCTTACCTAGGCCTCTGAAAATGCTTTGGAAATGAATGAGTTTGCTGATGTATATACAAGATATTTCTTTAAGGATTTATCTTTCCTAGAGGGGAGACTTCTTGTTATTAGCTAATTTTCATGTGTCACTAGTGACAGCTGGGTCTGCCGGATAAACAGGCAGTTCTGCTGGATAAAAGCAACTTCAATATAAAATTGTGCTCCTGCTGGAATGTTTTCATGGGTAGGGGAATTCTGGAGAATTCAAATACCTTCAACAGTAGTGACCTGGCCCTAGAGGTTCTCCAGGAGTCCAGGGTAACAGACCAGTTTTTGTATCAACAGAGAAAAGAAAGGCCGGACGAGATTTTCTGGGGAGGAGAAAGAAAAATCAATACATGTTATACAACGCTGAACAAAGCTACACGTGTTTACAGAGCTTCGGCACACAGAGACATCCACTTCGAAGGCCTGTTAAACTCAGACCCGGATTTGGACTTTCGAGCAGCCTAATTCCTACCTAACCAAACAGCAACTCTCACTGAGTCGAGAAAGTGTTTCATGTACACATAGAGTACCTGCACAGAACACCCACAAACTACACTTCAACTTTCCCACAAAGAAAACAGCTAGTAATTGTGAAGAATAATATTTAAAATCTGGGCGCTGGGGGTTTGGTCTCTCATCTTTGCTTCTACTTATTTTCCTAAAATTATTACTATAAATGAATATATATATTCATGTATGTGTATATATATGTATAATGTACACATAAATGTACATATATATGAGGGGCCTGTAATTTGGATTGGCCATAATCATCTTAAACTGCTAACCGGGGTAATGACTACCCACCTAATTTATCCTTACAATACAGAGGTCACACACTGATTATTTTTTAAAAGTTTCATTCCAAACAGACGTCAGATAAAAAAAAAAAAACACCTTTTAAAATTAGATTTATGCTACATTCTTTTAAATTTCTTTTTTTTGTTTGTTTGTTTGTTTGTTTGGTTTTTCGAGACAGGGTTTCTCTGTGTAGCTTTGCGCCTTTCCTGGAACTCACTTGGTAGTCCAGGCTGGCCTCGAACTCACAGAGATCCGCCTGGCTCTGCCTCCCGAGTGCTGGGATTAAAGGCGTGCGCCACCACCGCCCGGCATTCTTTTAAATTTCTAAAGACAAATCTCATTATGTTGTTTCACTTGTGGGGAGGGGTCCCCTGGTCTGTTTTATAAATAAAAATGCTTTCCAAACACTAAGTTCCTTTCGTGTGGGTATTAGCCATCTTGTCCTCTCTCTGAGATGAGCAGATAAGATGTAAAGACGGAAGACTCCATGGTCTCTACATCTACAATACTCTACTAAATTAATGCTCACTTGTATCAGCAAATAAATGAGGGTTACTCAGAAGAAAAACCAGACTCCAGGGTTTCACAAGAGGTAAATTTTGACATTTTTAGGATAATAGGGAGGAAGGCACAAGTTTTTCCTTAACCATTGCATCGGTTCTAAGAAGGACAAGGGTTGTACTGTCTGAGTCACTTGGCCGTCTTCATCCCCCCTGACACGCGGTTAGACAGGAAACTGGATGACATCGCAGCAGATTTCTACTTCACTGACTTCTCCCCTTTTGCCTTCTACCTCTCCTCCGGGTCAAACTCTGGAAAGAACTGCCACACGGCACAACGATGAGCATGAACTGACTATGTCCTTCCCCGCTGCAAACTGTATCTCGTCACAGGACAATAATCGTTTACTACAACACAATCGGCCTTTGTCGATCATACATTTCTACCAACTTATGGTAAGTTAAGGAGGAACGAGCCCCTAGTCTTTTCTTGCTGGCTCTTTCTCTTGGCACAGCTTCCAATCCATCCTGCACCTTGGTTTCTATTAGACAGGACACTGACATGTGACACTCAAGGGTACTAGGAGGTTGCTGTCCTTTTACACAGTCCACCGATCACATGGTATGAAGGAAATGTCCAACTAGAATTTTCACCTGAACAGATCACTGATCTTCCTCGATTCATCCTTTGGGTGTAAAATATAACAAAAAAGTAAACATCATAATAAATTTAACATAAAAACTCAATGTTCAAGGAAAAGGGTAACGACACCCATGATACACCTGAATCCATACCTGCACAACATTACAAAAAGGAACCCCTTAAACACTATGTCAACAGCCTATCGAGCCCTGTTACATAGATTTTAATCAACAATCGATCGCCAACATCAAACCACCCTGCTATGAACTAGCAGCTACAAAAATTTCTTTAGAAGAAGTTATGGGCTAAGTGTCAGAGTAATGAAGGCTTACAACTGGATTTATTCGTCGTAGGCATTACAGTTTTCTGGGCTCGAGACTTCTTGAGAAGCAGAAAGAGTATTAAAATGATTTCCCCCTCATGGTTAAACAAACTAACTTTCTGCTTTTGTCTCAAGCATTGTAAGATAAATGAATTGAACACCCATTATTTACAGTAGTGGGTAAGAACCCCAGCCAGTGATTCACTTGGGTAATGATTCAACATGAAACGGAGAGAGAAAAGTGGATTTTAGACAAGAGCCAAAGTTTTTGCTTGGTTTTAGTATTATCAAGTATTTCCAGTCTTCCTTCTGTGAAAGTCAGGACTGAGGGGGATCCCTTTCCCGCTTTCTACAAGTCTCTTCTGGGCACAGAAGCTCCAGGCTGGAACCCACCTAATAGCACACAACCCACACTCTTCTAGATGCTAGACTCCGTCTCTCTGTCCCAGTCTCTGCTCCGTAGGATCTTTCAGGAAATACAAACTGGACTTGAGATACACCTTTCCACAATGCTTTCATGTGGAAGTCACTGTATTTTCTGTTCACAGGGACAGAGTCCTGTGAGAGACTGGGCATCTGTAAAATCAGGGAGGACAAAATTGTAACCCATGGCTCATTCACACGCTTCTCTAAAACAGTAACAACAAAGTCCAAGGACGAAGGTGACCCTCTTCCTGTTGAACATCCCCCATCTTCGGGGTTCCCCTATCTGCGGTACTTACAGCACCGTGAGAAGCTGGGCCACCCTGAACACTGAGATAACCAAGCACTTAACTGACTGTGGACACATTCTTCCCTCCAGTACCCTGGGCCTCCCCAACCCCAAGTGGAACAGAAGTACTGACATACACAGATCAACGTCCCAGGTCACAAACTCCACAGGACCAGAGCTGCTAACAGGCCTTTCCTCTCTCTGGCTCAAGACATAAGACAGTGCAGACCAATGACATAGCAAATCCAAAGTAAACCCAGGCCACTGTCAGCACACTGGCTTCCTCTCCTCTCTGAGCCCCAGTAACCCGCTTCTCTCTGAGCATCTCCCTCCAAGGTGCGTGCCCCTTCCACACGCCGTCCCCCTCCTGCAAAGCCAGATGCCCTGTCCAGGCCATGAGACAGCCCTTTAGTTACCCGCCAGGACTGAAAAGACATGCCCTGCACTGCTGTTTGCCTTGTTAAACTGTGAGAACATCCTCCAACTTAAGACATGTCCCAGAGAGAAAATTCACTGTAAACAGGGACTTTAAAAGTCACTGTTCCACATAACTACACAAAGAAGCTGCGTATCCCCTTTTTGGTAAGGTACAGAATAGTCAAATTTCTTTTTCTATGTCTTGCTGTTTTAAAGACAGGATCTCACTCTGTAGCACAGGCTGGCTTTAAACTCCTACCTCAATCTCAAGGGAGGACTCAGGAGAAGTGAGAGCAAACAGCACCTGGACAGTAGACCCTAAGTGCCGCCAGCTTTTTTTTGTTTTTTTGAGAGACATGTCATATGCAAGAGGAAGATGACCACTGCATATTAAAGTGATGTTTTGTATTTTAAAAGGACTACCAGCTGACACCGACCTTATCACCCCCTGTGGGTCCAAGTGGAAAATGGCGTCTCACAGGTGCAACCAGACAAGCCTGGAACAATGCGTTCCTGCAAACAGTCCAAGGTAGTTTCCTTTTCCTCTCAGAGATAAAGAACATAGCCTAGGAATAATATAACGACTTACGCATGAAGAAAAAAGTTGGCAGTGGCTCTCCGAGTCAGGTTCAGGGCCTGTCTGTCTTTCCATGTTAAAGGAAGATAAAGAGCAGAAGAGGGAACCACAACAAACCTGCTCTCAGGAGCCCGTGTGCTCACCAAAGCCAGGAAGGAGCACGGTCCCTTTAAAACTTAACTAATAAACTAATAAACAAATAACAACAAACAAACAAAGGGGGAAGAGGAAGAGAGGAAGACATCTGCATTCTCGGTCAAGCTAATCAATGCTTAGCTGGCTACGGGACACAAAAATGTCTTCCTGTTTCCAACAACCAAAATAGTCGCTAAAAGCAGCTGTAGGCAAACCAAGAGAACTACACAGGCATCAGACAGAAGAGGAAAACAAAATTAAAGAGGAGGAAGTTAGCACCTGGGAGGGAAAGGCAGGTGGATTTCTGTGAGTTTGAGGCCAGCTTGAACACAGCCAAGTGCCCGGACAGCTAGGACTACGGAGTCTTAAAAAGAGGAAGAAAAACAGCATACGGAAAGAGGACTCTGGTGGCTTCTGCCCCTGCCCTGAGCATAATCGCCTGTCCACAGAGCAGGGTCATGGATGGTCTTCGCTGTCCAAGACTGACAGCTCAGTAGCCTAGGTGCCCTCAAGGAGTCCCAGTGAAACCAGCACTCGTTCAGTCTGAAGAATCCCAGCAAGTCCAAGTCATCATTGACACACCCTAAAGAGAGGAAGATCCCTAAAGAGAGGAACCTGCCTTTGCCAAGTGCCTGGAAGAGACTTGGATGGGAGTCCTGTTCCCACAGACACTGGTACCACCAATGAGTCAAAAGCAGCACGGGTGAGTGACAGAACTCAGAGCACACAGCCCGCTTATGGCTCAATAGACAGGCTTCCTTCTTCTGAGTTCTCATAGCCTGCCTGTGCCTCCAGAGCAGAAAGAGACCCCTGCACCTCCTCTTGTAACACCCCCCCCCCGTCTCCTACAAGTTTGTCTACACCCACCAGAGGGGTGACCCAAGCACCCAGGATGGTGAGGCATCTTCCACCATTGGGGATGCCACAGAATCCAGTGTTTTCAGATTAAACTCCAGCCATGTGGACTATATCTCAAGTACTCATTCCAGCATTAATTCCCTTCAATATATCATGGTATAGATGCAGATTGATGGGCATTCTCTATTAATTTACAATAAGTGCTCTATTCTGGCTACCAAAAAGAAAAAAAAAAATCCCATGTACCACTGGAATATGCCCAGGGGCTCCAGAGACAATCTGTCCCCAAGCTGGCCTTCCCTGGGGTAGAAAGTCGTCTTGTGAATCATGATAAGCACATTATCTGTCTGCCTTCCTCCCCGCAACTCCCACCTCCAAATGACACTTCCAAATGGCCTCCAGGTGTATCCATACGAGTGGCAAATCCATTCAAAAAGCTACCACGCGTTCAAGCCAACAGCTTCCAGCTGCTGTTCTGATTATTTCCCTTCTAGTTCAGGATGCCAGACCGGTCCAGAGTACTATCATTGTGGAACTGGTTTTAGTTAGAAACCTACCTGGGATGAAGTGATTTGCCAACAAAACAGTGCACTTCAGGCCCACATGTCAAGTGCAGTCACGGGGCTCTATCACCAGGCATTAGAGAATCATAGCATCACTCAGTTACTTCTCCTTAGCTTATAAGCCAACACTGCTGTCCCCTGTATTTCATCAGGCAATGGGCTTTACCACTTTGAAGTGGTGGTTTTACAAGCATGGCTTTTATGTTTTTCTGAAAGTACTGTATTTAGGAAGGCAACGGGGCTTCTTTGTGGCTGAGTCCCTAATACATAAAAGCAGGCTGGCAGAGGCTGGCTTTCTGTTCTGCAGTCCAGAAAGAGTCATGACTGGGGGAAGGACAAACATCCATGGCCTGAGTGTGCCTACACCAGGGCTCCGACCCAAGATACAGGATGCACACCACAATTCCTGGACTCCAGTTCCAACCTTGTCCCAGAGAGGCCAATCTCATGCCCATGGATCAAGAACACTCCTGTGACTATTTACACTGCTTTGTAGGCCTAGGAATGTCCTCAGCAAACAGAAACGGTGCCATTTTAATCCTCCACCTCCAAGAAATCCTCCAGTGAGTGAAAAGAGGCAAGGCATATGCCTGTCCTCGCTCTGTGATGCAAGGAAAGGGAACAAGCATCCCATTTCAGGAAGCTCTCCTAAGCACAGGCACCTGTTCTATCATCTCGTGACCAGACACAAGGCCCGGTGACTTAAAAAAAAAAAAAAAATGTCCTCCCAGAGCAATTCCAAGCAGGCCCCGTGAATGAAGAAAACACAAGCAAGGCTGGACTTTCCTCCGGGGTGCAGGTAACAGGCACAGAGGGGTTTCACTGGTGAGTAGACACGGAGAACACCTATGTTCCCTTGTTCACAAGAGCATGTGAAAAGCCCCGAAGGGCTTGTAACTGCTGATACCACATCCGCACGTCCTCAAGCACAAAACAGAACATGAAGTGACTATCTCACTGACCCGGAAAGATCACAGGAGGCTCCGCAGTAGTTGCCTTGGAACTGGATGATCCATTTTCATTCCAAGTAATTTTTAACTCAGCGGTTAACAATTCAGACTACAGAGTAATGACAACCTGCAACAATGCATTTTTCTCCCCCCATCAACTTGGTTAAATGAGCCAAGGAAACCAGGCTATACATTCAAGTTTTCCTCACTTTATTCTTAATGTCCAAGGCTCAAACACACACTGGCCCTAGAGACCTGGAGCCAACAAACCCTTCATGGATGTCAACCTGAGAGGAAACAGAACTCTCACCTGGAGGCCCTGGGTTTAAACGTCTAAACCTGCAGAAACCTAAATGTACCTATCATTCTAGGGCAGCCAGAGACTGACCCCTGGAAGGGGTGTGCCAGGCAGGGGAGGGTCTGCAGGAAATGGGAGGGCTGTGAGGCTGAGCATTGAGAGACCATCCCTAAATGGATCGGAAAGCAAGAACAACAGCCACAGCCTATGCCATGCTCTAACACAAAGGCCGTGTGGGTATACTGTTTTAAGGAAACCCAGTATGAACCCTCCAGATTTATAATGACGATCTCTTATTTCTTGGTATATTTCTTGGTCAGAATTTGTGCCTCTCTTTGCCTGAATAGCTGAATGCCTAAATTATAGTAAGAGCCCGGGGGAGTTAAAAGGAGAAGCAATACAAGTCACTAAACACTAGTATTAATGGCGTAATAATAACAACAGGCTCGGATTATCTTATAGGATATTCAAAGTACCTCCAAGGATATTATATTTATTCCCACTGTACTGATTGATGCTCAGGATCAACGTCATAGAGCACCTCAAAGCCACAGTCCAGTGGATTCCAATGCCTATGCGTTGGGGATTGACCAACACCGCCCGTTATGAACAGTTCTGGAGAGTAAATGTGGCTACCCTTGTACGCAGAACTCACTGTTAACTCTGGATGACTTGCACA
>NW_026294562.1:133860073-133980073 GCF_007827085.1 Peromyscus californicus insignis
GCTATATAAGATAAAAACAAATTGCTGGGCAGTGGCAGAGGTAGGTGGATCTCTGTGAGTTCAAGGTCAGTCTGGCCTACAGAGCAAAGTCCAGGACAGACAGGCACCAAAACTACACAGAGACCCTGTCTTAAAAACCGCCCTCCCTAAAAAAAAATAAACCATTGTTTGTATAAAAGAGACAATTATATACAGAACAGCCTTAAAGGGGTAACCGCCCTCTGAGATGCAGAACAGACTCTCTGACCTTGGGTAAGGAGGTCAGCAGCAAGTAGGGTAAGAGGCAACGCAGTATGGACTTCCACATGGATGGAATGCTCTCTGATAGAGCAATAGCAATTTTCTGTTTGCCAAACTGTATTATAGTTTTAAAAAGTGCTGGGGAGGGCAAATACAGCATGGGGCGCTGTTATTTCCTGTAACTGCCTGTGAATCTACAGTCTCAAGAATGAAGTGTTTTGTTTTTTCTTTAATGGGCATTAAAAAAAAATGTCCGAACAAATAAAGTAACTTCGCGTCCTCTAGTAGGCTAGGCAGATGGTTTCTTGCAAACCACACTGGCCTAGCTGCAGGACATCATCCAGACGCAGCACATCCGATGCACTGCCGCTTCATCAGAAGTCACAGCTCCGAAGAGGAATTTAGCTCCCAAGCGTTTATGCAGAAACCCCATTAAATGCATTCTTAGCAAAAGTGACTATTTTAGTCATACTAGTTTAGGGTTAGCCGCTGTAAAAACAGTAACCGAAAAAGAATTCAAAGTAAGTGTTCACCGGAGGAGCCAGCTCGTGAGCAACTTCCTGACAGGACCACATGAAAATAAAGCAAGCCTACCCCAGACACCCTTCTTGCAGGCTTGTTTGTAATACAACACGAACACCTAATTTGGTATTAAAACGGTTATGTCCGCCCTCCTAGCATCATGCAACAGTTAAAAATACCCCGGCCAATCAGAGCGGACCGACAGTGAGTGACAAGGTGAATTATTAAGCTGGAAAAGATACAGAACAATGCTAAGGAAGGATCCTGTGACTCTTTGAAGCTACGTATTAGGATATGCTCATGTATAATGTAAACAGTACTGTCTACATCATCTGTGAGAAAGACTTAAGGAGGCAGAGTATGTATATACACTTCCATTATTTCAAAATACAACCATGACATACAAATTTAGTTTTCTATCAGTCATAGTTAAGAAGTGTTTTCCTTGTAATTAAACTGAGTTTTTAAAAAAAAAGAAAAGGAAAAGACTGTTTCCTTTCATCTCAGATGCATGATTCATTTTTTTCCTTTTTCTTTTCTTTTCTTTTTTTTAATGATTCAGTAACAACACCAAGTTTTGTCCCCTCTTAAAAAGTGACTGACTCAGCAACTCACAAACTGAAATCTTTCAAAGACTTCTCTATAGTAACAGGACGGTTATGTGCTCAGACGGCAAGAAAAGTGCAGTCTGAACACAAACGGGGGGGGGGGGGGCCTGCAGCGTGGACTCCCTCCTTGGTCCCCCTGCTGCAGCCCTTCTGAAGAGAGGCTTTCGGATGCTACATTTGTCCCCCAGTAGAAGAGACTGCTTCAGGGCGTGTGGTTCAGGCCTAGTGTGGTCTCCTGTCTAGACAGAGTAGAAGGCAGGAGGACACCCCACTAACACATTTTCTTTATTTTGGCTTTGGCCATGCAATACAGGTTACTCCTAGAGGGAATTCCTGGCTACGTAAAAGCAGGTAGTGTGCCCCTATCCCTGCCTGCTGGCCTTTTTTTTGGGGGGGGGGGGGGTGCTTAGCATGCTTAGGGCTTACCAACTTTCTCAGGATCCTGGCGCTGTGTGGATGCCCCCAGCTATATCTAGGACCTTGGCTGGCATTTGGGGAATGGGGGTTATAATTCTGGAAAAGACACTGCCTGTGAGTGTAACTGTACCTGGCAGTTTGCTGATGGTTGAGGAGACTCCATCGACAGTAGTCATTCCCAGCTTGGATTCTTGAAGAATTAAAAGTCTCCAGATTTCCACTATTTTGAATACATTAAGAGAAAGAATGGCAACAGATTTACATATTCTGACGTGTTACTTAAAGAGCACAGTATCACAATGACAGAAAAACGATGTGAACTTGGGGTGGGGGGAGCTGAGCCTTTACAATCAGAGGTTTTCAGAGGCGGTGAACAGTTAACCTAAGAAGTATAGTTTGGTTCTTATGTGATGGTATTCTCCTCTTTTTATACCACTAGATAACATCTCAGAGGGTTAATGTTAGGTGTCAAGTCCCATGTACTGACTAAAACCATGTGTGTGTGTGTGTGTGTGTGTGTGTGTGTGTGTGTGTGTGTGTGTGTGTGTGTGTGTGTGTGAGAGTGAGAGAGAGAGACAGAGAATCTCCCGCAGTGAGATTTGGGATGGGTATTCATTTGCTCATCTTAGAGCAAAGTCCTCCTATGAAATTATTAAATATCAATGAAAATAAAGTTAGTTATAAACAGCAACCACCAAATTGTGAGCGCACGCGCACACGTGGATTGGTGAGTGGGTGGTTGGGTGGGTGGGCGGTGAATTAAGTGATCAGCTTTTCACTTGACTACGAACTTTGTAGGTCAGTGCATGTAAAGATGCTCAGTGAATTTCAGAGTCTGAAACCTGCAGAACTTGATTCTCCTTGACCATGCAATACCCCAGTGCTGTCCAAATTCTCTATCACGTGCACCGAGAAATGCAGTACAGTGAGGACACAGGACACTCCTCTACAGCTGAGCTCGTGACATGCACATGCTGCCAGTGAGGAATCTAGAAGGTGAGGCAAGCTTTTCAACAGCTACAAAACTACAATCTGTTGATACTCTTAACTTACCAAGAAACATTAGCTATGCTTAACTCCTTATCTCTATGCAAAAAGCATCTGATAAACAAGTAAATCTGAACTGAAAACTGAAAAACTACGTTGCACACATAAGAAACAGTCTTCAACAATTACTTGGGAATTCTCCATAAAAGATTAATCTTCCAACAGATTTGAAAAATGATCTGATGTGTGCTATTTGCAATTGGTAAGTTGGGCTAGCAAAAGTGATCAGGCAAGTCCACTCCCTGCCCCTAGATCATTCCTCTTTTTCTTCAAAATAAACTGTAAAGTGCTGGCCCTGGTGGTACATGCCTTTAATCTCAACATTTGGGAGGCACTGGCGGGCAAATCTCTGTGAGTTCCAGGCCAACCTGGACTACATAGTGAGTTTCAGGCTGGTCAAGGCTACAAATGAGGACTGTCTAAAAATAAAAAATAAAAAAAATTAAAGTGATAAGTAAAAAAAAAAAAAACTACTAATAAATTCTAAACCTTTCTCACCCTTATAGCTTCAAGACAAAACTTTAAAACTATTTCATCAAATACTAGCATTGGTTTGAAATCGTACATCAATACATAAAGAGGGAACATGGGCAATAAATATTCCAGCTTCTTACACCAGGGAAAAGGGTGACCTGACCCCGCCCCCATTCCAGTCCTTTCCATATTGTTCAGTAAGACTGTAGATTTCCTGTGAAGACATCCTGGACCTTTCCTATTAGGCTTATTCCTTGTTATCTGGATTATATAATTAAAAAGAAATGCAGTTTTATCACTTCTAAATACATTAAGCAATTCAATTAAGTTATCCATCTAAAACTTAAGGAGACCCTTAAGGAGCTAGCTTGCCTGAGTGAATAGTAGGGAATGATTTGTAATTAGCATGTTAATTTCATCTGTAAATAGAAAATTATGAAACTCAAGGTGCTTAAGAGGGTTCTATCAAGGAGGTTACACAGACACCTTGTAATCCTACTGATTCCATCGACTTATAGAACAGAGCAATATTAAATGAGACAATACATTATAGAGCACTTAGCGAAGTGTCTGGCACATGAACATTCAATGCACATGAATGCTTGCTGTTGTCACAGATTTCATCCCTGGCCAATTGAACAAGTAAAGTTAAAGGCTATGAGGGATGCCTAAACTTTAGAAGCCTGTAACAGCCAGAAGGCCACATCTGTGCCTTCAATGACCACACAGAACAGGCATTTCAGATTCCCACAGAGACCCTGCCCATGAGCTTGGAATGAAAACTGCTGCTGATCAGCCCATCTCCACTGTTGCTTGAGTCCATTTCAGCCCCTGCTCCATCCAGGACAGCTGGATGCTCAGCCTGCTCGCCTGTTCCCTCTACTGGACAGATATGGTGGGCCTTGTGCTCAGGCTTCCGCCTCCCTCCACTCCTGGGGAAGGGATGCCCTCCTCCAGGGACTGGCTCTGGCCAAGTGCTAATATGTCACTAAAGCCTAACGGGAGAGAAGGGAACAGTGCTGAGGAGTGGGTCAGCACCACGAGGGCTTCTGAAATGTGCAGCTTGCGACAGCGAAGCTTCTTACCAGTGACCCCGAAACTCACAAGACCGCTACCTCGAAGGAGGGCAACTTGGACTTGACCGGAACCTCTCATGGCTCAGATGGTGTGCAGAGCAGCACTCAACCCACCAAAGTGGAGGGCGCAGCGGAATGGCACCTACTACAGAGCAGTGCTTACAGATAACTCTTGAACAAATTCAATACAGGAAAAAAGCTTGCCTTAAGCCCTTGGGAGAAACTTGGAAAAAAAAATTAAGTCACTCTTTTCAAAGCAAAATTTTAGAATCAACTGCATTTTAGAAGTCATTTACATGAGGCTGCTGCCACACAGTCACTTGTGCTGGGTTACATAACAAGGAGGGGGGGGGGGGAGTTATTCTCTTGGGAATTTCCAGAAGTCTGTCGCGGAGCCAAAATACACTGACCTTGGATACATTGTTCTTGAACAGAGTGGATGTACTGCACACTGAATCGATGTTACTACCTCGTACTGAGCACACAGCACTGAATGCGCTCACATTCAATGGTCTGACGGAGACACTAGGAAGAATAATACACAATTTTTAATCTTATTTAAAATGTATTATGCGCTCCCAGAGTACTTGCGAGAAACTACTCTCCTGCTCTTCAGGGTCTGCTGTCTATTCATCAGAAGAAAGACAGCTGGTTCGGGGCTGGTAATGGGTTTTTCCATTGTTTGTAAAAGACAGGGAGCTATGGATATGCTAACTTCTACAGAGGCTAGCTACGGAGGCCCCGTCAGTGGAAGCCACACAGAAAAGGTCACTACCAGAGATCCGCCGCATGTGACACACCAGCTCACACTTTAAGGCCACGACAAGCTGCTGAGAAGCCCCTGGGAAGGAGGGCCAGTGTGGTGAGAGTGAAGGAAGGGTGGGCTGCAACAGGGGCAAGCTAGCTTCCTCACCCCACAGAAGGACACACGCTCACGGGCCAAGGGAGGGCAGTGCTCAGGGACAGAAAGCAAAGACAGCATGCGGACAAAGAGCAGGACCACCCTGGTCCACTCCTCTCCTCGAGAAGGCCCATCTTCCCGCTCCTCACCAAGGAACCGAGGATTACAGCCTGCGAGCCACTGGCCAGGCTAGGTTTCTGCACCAAGTGGCCAACACGAACACCAAGTAAACCAGAGCCCCTCTTCTCTGGGTCTCCGTTTTCTCACTAGGAAATGGGTGGGCAGCCAGGCACCTTCCAAACAAGACCAGTGAGAGACTGAACCACGTCCATAGCTTAGTGAAGGACTGTGAGAAAGCAGTAAAGTCAACACGGGCAGGCGGGCCAGGCTTGAAGCTCTCCGTCTCTTCCAGTCACTCTTGCACGGAACAGGCCACGCTGTCCACTGGTGGTTTCAGGATCTGTTTCCACTCTTGGTTCCTTCTAGGAGATTGGTCTAGAACCTGCCCTTCCGATGCTCTGCACTGCTCCTGTAGCACGTCTAACTCTCATGAAGCCGGTGCTCAATCCCTGACTACACACACCCGAAACAGAGTAGCATCTGGCTTCACTCACACTCATGTTGTCAAGTCTACTTCCCTTCTCCTGTTTTCTGACTACCAGCCTTCTCACATGTGGCCACATGTGGCACCTCCAGAGAACAGCTTTGGCTGCTTCTCAGAAAACTTCCACAGTACTCCCAAGCCTCTTCTCTCTGTGCCCAGAGTAGCCACATGCAGTCCTGGTGTGCACCTGAGCTCGCTCTGTCGTTTGGGCTAAAATACTGTTCTCTGCACTTGCTGTCAAGGTGCACTGGGCCTACCTTCCCACCCACCACGACTGCTGCCTGTAGTTTACTACTCACGCCCCCCAGCCTGTGTAGCTACACTCCTGTCCACCATGACTTCAGCCTTTCTGCTACAATGGGCCACGAAAAGCTGCTTGTTCCATCACTGAGATGTTCAGACTGAGATTCCAAAGCCACCTGCACCCTAGACATTCGCCTCGGCCACCATCACTCCTCACTGCAGGAGAACAATACAGCTCAGTTGGTAGAATGCTTGCTTGAAGCCCTGGTTTATTCCCGGCACCACATACACTGGGCAGAGTGGCACCTGCTTGTGATCTCAGCACTCAGTGGGGAGAAGAACAATCAGAAGTCCAAGGTCATCCTCAGGCTGCAAAAGAAGTTCAAGAATACAAAAGGCCTTGAACACCCACAACCCCCTAAAGAGGGAGAACAGCACCGAACTGCTCCCACTTTTAACCTTGTAAGGCACCCCTACCTAGTCCCTTAAGTTTGAGTCACGTGGAGGAAGAGAGAGCCCATTTAAAGCAAACGGAAGGGATCAGCTCCAAGGAATGCCCGCCTCCCTTCCAGGGCGAGCTCACAATTCACAAGAAAGCCTGATAGGCGCTCTCATGTGTTTTGGAACAGTGGCCCCTCCTGGCCCCCTCCCAGCCTCCCGCTGCTGTGGTGACACACGTGGGCTGGCACAGCACCCTGGGAAAGAGACCGCAGCCCTCCCTGGCGCCCCATGATTATAGGGCAAGGCTGAAAGCAGCAACAAAACCCGAGAAACAAAGCCTTCTGTGAAACCAGAAACCACGCAAGGTCATGAAAACAGCAAGAACACAGAAATCCCAAAAGCCCTTCGGTGAGGAGTTTTTCTAAACACCTGTGTCCAGCTCTGGGACGGGCAGCTTGACACATCCCTGAGACAACAGGAGCACTAACCCGGGCTCTCCTCCACAAAGACCCGTCTAGGGCATGAGGGTTTGAGATGCACGACCTTGTGGGCTTATCACCAGGCTAACAGGACACAGACTAAGCAACCGCTTTTAAAACAGTATTAAGGCAGAGCACATCACTACACACTGACATGGCCTTAGGTAAGCAGAGGTGCGGGAGACAACGCAAAGGGTCGGTCACCTGAGGGTGGACATTCATTCACACGCATGCCTGTGTTCTTCAGCACCTCCAGACTCAAGCACGGGCTGGGGGAGTGGCTGGAAAAACAGTATGGAATATGGAATAGTATGTGAACACAACTCCACCACAAACCGTTGTGCCTCTCTTTTCAAAGAAATCTCTCTCTTGCCCACTAGCCCTTTCCTTCCAGGAGTTTCAGGGAAAAGTCACCTAAAGAGAAAGCCAGAGTCAGTCAAAAGCTGTCTGAAGGATGTGCAATTACATGTCATTTAGAAAGTCTCTGTATGATTAAAGGCAGAAAGACGGCTGAGTACTTGGCACATGCCTGGAATTTTTTTTTTTTTTTAAGTGCTCAAGTACTTTCAACTATCTGTCCTTCTAGCATGCTCTCCGGGTGCATTTTACTATGGAGCTCAGAGGTGCACAGCCCTGAACCTGCAGAACCACCCAAAGCCCAGGGTTGGGGTCCAGTCTGGTGAGCCTGAACAAGTCTCAAGGGACTCTGAATGGGAGCCACAGAGCATCAGCTCCACACCAGCATCCCAATGGCTTCCCTCCACCACTAAGCCAATGGGGTTCTAGTCTCTACAGCAAGTCCAACCGAACACCGTCCCCAAGAGTTTCTTCCACAGGTACAGTTTTAGGACACTCCGCAGGTGACAACATTGTGGTAGTGGCTGTGATAGGTGGTCCAGAATGAGAGACCAGAGGAGAAGAACATTGTATAGGGCCTTGATCCCCACATCTGCTTGCAGAAGGTCCCTACCAACTTTCCAAACACTCATGCCTTGTCCCACCCCCAGAAAGGGTGATTCAGTCCATCTGAGAGGGAGGGAGGCAGCCCGACCTTGGCACTGAGAACACCTCTGGAGCGATTATAACGTGAAAACAAGTTTAGAACTGTTACTGTTGTGTCACTGTGAAAACAGATGAGGCAGGGCTTGAGGGCACGGAGGGGAGTGAGAAGAGGGAGGCCTCCTTTGGAAACCTGGCCTAAGTCAGGTGCGGATGTGGGAATCATCCAGCTAGGGCTGGTACCAATCACCGGAGAGGATCCCCCCTTACAGCAGTGGTTCTCAAACTTCCTGCTGAGACCCTTTAATACAGTTCTTCATGTTGTGGCGACCCCCAACCATGAAATTATTTCATTGCTACTTCCTAACTGCAATTTTGCTAACTGTTATGAACTGTACTGTAAACATCTGATATGCAGGGTGTCTGATATGGTTCCACATCAAAAAGTATGGGTACTACGTGTAAAAGAAAATGTTGATCTACACCCTTCTCAGATCTCACGGCTTAAAGGATATTCCAAGTTGATCTGTCAAATTTCCACATGCCGCTTGCTTGGGCTGTCATTAATGAGAGTAATAGGCAACCTATTATGTCAGCTGATTTCCCTTTTACATGGGGAACTGACTTGTCTCATGACCCTAGAGGCCTGGATCTTCTTTACTTCGGCAGGTTTTTCACAAAGTTGAATTTCCCAGAAAACAGCAGCCCTTGCCTGTCCTTTAGTAAGGTTTGTGTTTACACGGCCCCCAACCTTGTCTGGATGGGAATATGCACAGGAACCACTGAAGCGTATATGAAACATGAGCAAACTCAAGTCCAACAATAAAACGCCAAGGAAGCATGGGGTACAGAAACTGGGGAAGAACACAATCCAAGCTCCCATGCTGCAAACAATTTCTATTTTTCTCTCAGCCACCCAGATGACCAGAAATAAAAACTCCACTCAGTATCACCTCCAACAGATGAGCATGGAAGTATGAGACAAGCTTTTGTAATTCTGATGTTGAATCTCGAATCTATATACATACAAGTTAAATAATAAAGAGTGATCTGAGTCACAATTCATGATAGTGCTACCCCATCCAGACAGTGGGAGTGATTCCAACCATTCGGCCTTCAGCCTCATCCCCATGGAAAACAGTCTGTGTGAACACTCACCATAACATGTTTGTTCTCGTAAGGCCTGGGGGTCCCCACCAAGTCACGCCTGTCAGTCCTGTGTCCATGCCCCTCCAAATCACAGGATGTGGCCTTCTCAAGTCCCCCTTCACTCCAATTCTTCATAAATCCTTATTGGTTTCAATATTAAGCCATAGCAAAAATGATAGCTGGGCATGGTGACTCACACCTTTAATTCCAGTACTTGGGAACTTGGCGGGCAGAGGCAGGAGGAACTCTTGAGTTTGATGATCTGATCTATAAAGCCAGTTCGAGGGCAGCCGGAAATTACATGTTGAGACCCTATCTCAAAAAAGGGGGGGCCAGGGGTTGCTAGAGAGAGAGCTCAGTAACAGTAGGGGACCCAGGTTTGGTTCCCAGCATCCAGCAGCTCACTGCCTTTAACAGTTCCAGGGGATCTGATGCCCTTTTCTGAACTCCCTGGGCACCAGGCACACAGACATGCATGTAGGGAAAACACCCATAACTTCTAGAAAGTTAAGAGAGTTCCTCTTTTCTAGGAAGAGTCTAGAAATTAATAATAATCAACTGTAAAAAAATTTATAATTCTGAATCAGTATTTCTTAAGCTTCATAAAATTTATTTCACAAATTTGTTAAGTCTCAGGAGATTCCTTTGCTGGGTGATGGTGGCGCACGCCTTTAATCCCAGCACTCGGGAGGCAGAGCCAGGCAGATCTCTATGAGTCTGAGGCCAGCCTGGTCTACAGAGAGAGTTCAAGGGCAGCCAGGACTGTGACACAGAGAAACCCTTTTGCAGAGGGAGGGAGCGCAAGAGCAAAGAAAGAAACAAGAGATTCCTTGTTGTGTGCTTTGTGTTTCCAATGCTCTCCACTTACTTCATAGACGCCACTCAGTCAGACCTTACAAAAATCCACATATTCAGTTCAAGAAAATTTCTATTCGTTCACAATCTGGAGGTTTCTCTGGAGAGGAGTTCGGTGTGTATATGAAAACAGAAGTGATAATTATGAATGTATCTCTTTGAGCTCAGCTGTGCAAGCTGATCTCTCCCTCACCTTAACTGCTGTAAGTACACCACTAGATGGCGGGGCGCGGGGACTAGATGGCGGGGCGCGGGGGAGTGGGGGGCAGTTAAGCTACCCTCATGCTGTTGGAAAAATTTACATGCCTCCCTGCTTTTTTACCCACCCCCTCCCACCGTTTTCTTTTTTTAAATGCCAGTATCTCAGGAATAGGAAGGGAGGGAGGGAGGAAGCGGGATGGCCTGAACGCCAGTAACTTGATTAGTGCGTGGCTGGTAAACAAAGAACACCCTGAGCTCTTCAACAATCGCCAATAATGAGAACAAATAAGCCAGAAACCTTGACCTGAAGGTTCTTCCCTATCTTCTATTACTGAAAAATGCTCACATCTCTTACATAAATTGCTGCCTATTCACAGATGAACTTCCATGCTTGGGATCCACGCCTTCCAGGAAGCACAGGGCCCCCACAGGTGATCTCTCCGGGCTGGATCAGGGCCACGACTTCCCTTTCACTTTAGTTTTATGAACGTCAACATACACAAATCTTTGGCTTACTCCTACCAACGCTTCTTGCCGCTCTTTCCTCATAGCGTGGAGCACACACGGCAAGCATCAACGCTCCAGCTACGTGGAGTCTGCTCTATTCGGAGGAACCGAGGAACCTCCAAGAAAAATGGCAAGGCTAGAGGGAGACCAAGATGCACCCGGGGAGGTGCAAGGGACCATGAGGACAGCATACAGAAAGAACCCCACAGATGGTCACAGAAGCACTCGGCAGTGCGCTGGAGACGGCACAGGAGTGGCGGCCGTACGCGTCAAGTCATCCTTCTGATCTCCACGCTCAGCATGTGGATGGAAAATGAACAGGTGGAGGGAGCCCAGACACACCCCGGAGCCACGAGGACCTCTGCACGCAGCGATCGACCGACTGCTTCCCAGCAATGCCGGCTCAGCAGCGCCGGCCACTACATAAAGTCACGAGGGGCCAGTATCCAACTCTAAACGCACAAATGGACTGGCAGAGGGGACCGGGATGGCACAACCGGAACTTCTCATTCACTGCTGATTTTCAAAGGTCAGGACTCTCTGAGAACATGATGACAAGTGGTCATCCTACTGCTCTACCCTAATGCTTGTAGACAAATCTGACATAATACCGACACTCTGAAACTACCTCTGAACTCTCATCATCCAAGATCCCAGACGTGAAGAAATATATATGCCCAACCATCTCCTCCTCCGATTTTTAATCCCAGCAGAGTCATTCAATGAGTAGGCCTCAGTCTGGCCCACGATTACTTCAAACAGGAAGCCCTATGGACATGGACAGGGGCCAGGATTTCTACACAAGGAAGACACACTGAGTTAGATCTCCACCAGCACGCAGAACCTGGGCAGAGTTGGGAGGGATGTGAGAAGCAGCAACTGCTCACAATGACAGCAATAGCTGGGTTATCCTCTGAGACCTGAGAACCCGAGGCCACCCCAAGACGGCAAACAGACAAGAGGTTAACACACTCACAGGAATAACCCACCAAGCAGAAAGGGCAGAATTCCTCAAACATCACTGCAAAGAAATCGTGCAAGAAAACATCTTTGAACATGTGCCATATACAATTAAAAAAAAAAAAAAAAGACAAAACAGCCATGGCTAATGAATGTAGGCCTACTGTCGGTGCACTTGGAAGAAGGTAAAAAAAAAAAAGTCATAAATTCCCAGGCAAAAATGAGACACAGAAAATAACCATGTCAGCAGTGTCTCTTAAATGAAAGAGCCAATAAGTCCCTTCTGTATCTTGGTCTAATTAAACCTTTTTCACAAATGCCAGCAATCAATAAAAAATTATTTCTTATTCAATTTGGGCTTCAGTTTTAATTACTAGAAGTGCAACACGCTGTGATTCTGAGAGCATCTGATCTCTCGGATATATTTCTTTCCAAGTCTAAAAGGAAGAAATGGTCATGGTGTGGGCTTATTTTCCGTGTTCCTATGTAGCACTGTTGCTAGATGGAGGGTATAAAAGACCTCCTGGGGGCAGGCTACGGCACACAACACCAAATCTGTGCAGAAAAAGCACCAAAGGAAGCCAATGGACACAGCGAGAATATGAGATAACTTTCATTCATTTTATTTTTTAAGATCTTACACTCATTAGAGCCAAGCAGGCAGATGTGGTAATGAGTGGAGGGATTTGAGTAATTTGAGCAACATTCAGTGTGTCCCTTCATGGATATGTCAGCTACATACAAGATGCACAGAACAGTCAGCTGTTTGCTTACAAAGAAAGCGTTACTAATTTCCACTAAACGAAATGAAGTATTTACATACTTAAAATTGCTTTTTGTTTTTAATCTAAAGACTGTAGCAAAAAGATGGTCAGCCCTGAAAACACACACACACACACACACACACACACACACACACACACACACGCAGAAATGTTAAAGACAGCAAGGAGGTATGGGAGAGTTTTAAGAAAGGGAGAAGGGGGAGCTATGTAATTAATTAGAGTCTCAAAAAATAAAACGTAACTTTAAAAAAGAGTGAAAATAACAGGAGATCAAGTAAGCTGTGTTGCTTTGCAGCTCGTACTGACACTTCACACTGTCTGAGTGCTTCAATGTGCGAGCTGTGAGAGGCTGGCCTGTGCACTTTTACTTTAAAATCTGATTTCTCTTGCATCATGCCACAGCGTAGAAAGGGCATCAGACTGTTTTCCTCAGAAAAGGGACTTGGAATCAATGGAAATCAAAACTATATAAAAAAAGATCTGAAGAGGGATGTGATGGCACAGGTCTATAGTCCCAGCTACTTGAAAGGATGAGCAGGCTCTTCGGAGCCCAGAAGTTTGAGACCAACCTGGGTAACATGGGGGGGAAACCCGTCTCAAGACCACAAAAGGAAACTAGTCAATGCAGCAGAGAACAAGAGAAACTCTTGGACACTGAGCTCCTCTAACGGACTGAGGCAGACACTGCAGATCAGAGCCTGTAGGTCTCACCTGGCCCCAAAGCCCAGTATCCTGGAGCAGATCAGTTGTCTAGCTTGTGAAATTGGTCAGTCTGTCTTCCTACCAACTCGAATCTTACCTCAGTGCCAGAAGGCACAAGGCACCCATCTAGCTGTGAGCTGCTGTCCGCAGGATGAAGAACTCCGGGAATTCCTATTACTAAGCAACATTCTCCAGAACATATCACCCCACACACAAGTATTCAAGCGATGCGAAGGATCTGATTTAGGAGGTGAGACATAGCATTCCCCACCTCTTCCCTATCCCAATGGCACCAACTGGGGGGGGCGGCACCCTAACCTGCAGGGGACAGACACTCTGTGCACCAGCAAACAACGGGCTCAAGTGAGAAGCTGTGTTTGTGTTTTCTATCTCCGTAGTACCCCATTTTAACTAAAAACCAAAACATTTAACACACGAAATTCTATCATTTTTTTAAAAAAAAAATATGACAAGGCAAAGAAGAGGATTACTAAACTTGTAAGTTGTACAACCAACATTTTCTGAGTTATTCACAACCGTTAAAAAACTCCTATTTTTTATTTTAGAAGGCTTTTAAAAAGGAAAAAAATAAACTTTTTGGTTTCAATTCTTCAGCATTTGAGAAGATGTGAATAACAGTACACACAGAGCCCAACCAGCTGTGCCTCCTGAATCGACACACGCTTCCTCCTTTCCAGGGTGGAACCCCAGAGTCACGGCATGGAATCAGGGCCAGCCTGGACATGAACAGGAGAGGGAGGGGGGACTCTATGTCCAAAAACAACTGGTATCTCATCTAACCTAACAAAAACAATAATGCCAGAGCCATTCTTCCCAGAAAGCAGTTATTAAGCGATTACATTAAGAATGCATGTAAAACGTAGCTATTTATAGCCAACGATCCAGGGGATGCAAAGAAAACAAATATAGATGAGAAAATAAACGAATCTCAGGGAACCATGAGAAAAATCCTATCTGGTTTTCTAATTGCTGGCCAGGTGTCACTAGGAGGGTGGACAACTTACTAGGGTAGGGGGCGTGTGTGCGTGCGTGTGTGTGTGTGTGTGTGCGTGCGTGCGTGCGTGTGTGTGTGTGTGTGTGTGTCTCCACTCTCACACTAGGTGGCCCTGGAATCATGTAGCTGGCTACATGTGCTGGAGGCTTTCTAGAAATAGGATTATGAATTTGTGACTTGGGTAAGTAACCGCCTGGTGAGATTTTTTTTTTTTTCACAGTGAGTTAAATTAACAAAGTAACTAACTGACTTGGCCCTGAATTATAGGTCTAAAATGATCAAAGCTCTTTAAGATGGTATTGTGTTAATGCCTTCAAGAATAAGTCCAAATGCTCGCTTCCTACCACAAGCGGTGGATGTTAACACGGTAACACTCTAAAAGAGGACTATGAAGGTGCCACAAGAATGTCAGGCTGGAGCCTTAACAGACCCACAGAGATAGATAATCAAGCAATACATTTACTCCATCCTCCATGGTTCTATTCTAATCACGTACACATATCAACAAGGGCAGGCCTGCTTCTGGCTCCGCCAATTCTGAATCTTTACGACATTTGGTATAATCTTCAGAACGAACTGGTGCTATGATGCCTGCTCTGGCAGTGACCGAGGCTCAGAGATGTTAAGCAACTTGTCCAAGGCACCTCAGGGGCTTTCCGCACCAAGCCAGTGCTCCCTCCTCACGGCTGCGAGGGTAGAAAGAAGCACAGGGCAATTTCATTCCCAGAGCTAAAAGCACTAATGGTCCCCTAAATGCGGCTCTGAATGTGCTAATGGACAGTAAATTCCCCCTTCCCTCCAAAGGCAAAGTTTGTCTTTAGGGGTTCCGGAGGCTGCAGGAGTCACCTGTTCATACCCCTGTGAGAAATCAGATTTTTCTATGCTGCTCCAACACCTGAAAGGCATAGTGCTTTTGTAGTTACATATTGCTGGTTCATAGATGTACAAGTCATTATGTAAGTGTATGATTTTATTGCAAAAAGAAAAAAAAAAAGAATGAAAAGTATGGAATGACTGCTTTTTCCCCCCAGTGCATCAAAGTTCTTGTTAAATCATTCATAAAATTGGAATTTTCAAAATATGTACTTCACTCTCATCTGGTTAAAGCATAAATCCAGTCAGCAGAAAATTGAGGAAAAGTGAGAGGTAGGAATTAGAACAAAGATAACTCGAAACATAGTCCTCTGCTCAGCTAAGCTCGTGGGATGGGAAAGGGATTTCTAGGGATTTGGAAAGCCCAATGGGACTAAATTCATCACTTGGATGATGGACAGTTTATTACTGTTGAATTTAAGCCTAAGAATGAATGAATTAGGGGAATCCTGCTTCAGAGGGAAAGCTCTTCAGGGATATCCTTACAGACTATGGACGTCCCCCTATTCCAACCTCATCCTCGTCCTTGTCCTCACTCTTCTCCTAGCATGCTGCTCCAGAACCAAACCAACAACACAAAACACCTTTTCCCCTCACCCTAGCCAGTGGATAGAACTGGAAGCCAGCTCTCTCCCAGGCGACCACATGCATGGCCATCACGCACTCCTCTGTACACAACAACATCCACCTGTTAGTTTTTGCCTAACTGGACTCTCCAGGTCTTGAGGAAGGTCACTGAGAGCGGTACTGGGTTCTCAGCTGAGTCCCACTACACATACACTGAAAGAGTGAGGTGCCCGTGTGTGTGTGTGGAGGGGGGGAATGACCTGCTACAATGCTAAAGTGTTGCAAAGAATGGCTGAATACAAGATCAGCCCAGATGACAGGGGTGACCCCTGGATGCTTCTCTTTCTCAAGTGCTTTTCCCTCTATCCACATGTGCCTTCTTCCCGTTTTCTCCAGAGTGTCAGCAGGATTGCTCGGTTTCAGAGCGAGAGGAGACAGACAGGAGCTGATCACCCACGAACATCTACCCCAGAACAAAGACTGAGATGTCCCAGGTCCTGGATTTATGCAATAAAAAACAGATCTTCTGGATAAACCAAATTCACTGTGCTCATATAATGGAAAACTATTTAGCCACGAAAAGCAATTAGGTCCCCACGCTTGCTGCATTGTGGACAAGGCATGGAAACAGTAGGTCACGCTACGTGGCATGTTACATTCCATGGCATATGCTTGCGTTTACACAGACCGTACAAGAGAAGCGACTCTATGGAAACATGATGCAGCCTGGGGCTTGCCCGTCGCTGCAGAGAACAGGGAAAAGGCGGCACAACGCAGTGGGTTTCCTTTGGGGTTGATGACACTATTTTGGGACTAGAAATGGTGGTTACCCAGCAGTGTGTGTGGATAGACTAGATATCACAGAACCGTCCAGTTTTTAAATGGCTGGCTTATGTTATATGGATTTCAGCTTAACAATTACTTTTAAGTAATTCTTCTGCCACATACATCAGAATGGAAGTATAAGAGATGTTTAAAAGGGATTTCCAGCGGTCTGGACACACATGAGCCTATGTCATAGGAATTCACCTTCAAATACTTGTCATCTAAAAATATACGAAATTTTAATTGTTTGAGTGTTTTCTATCAGTCTGGTGTTCTGTTATCACTGGAGAAGTCTATTACTCACTATTATTCTGTCATCTCTAGAGACAGTCCACCACATTCACACCATGTCTTTCCTCCTGTGTCAAATAACTCTGCTTGTGATGAAGGCCAGATCTCCCCTGCTCAGTAAAAGTCCCCAGCATTCCCACATATGCACCAACATTCTTTGTGTGTGAAGCATGAAAAGTTTTAGCACGTGAATAGTTTATTTTTACTTCCCAAAAGTTCTGGGCTTTTGTAAGTGCATGCGCACACACACACACACACACACACACACACACACACACACGTGCGCGCGCGCGCGCACACACACACACACACACACACACACACACTAACAGTAAAAACAAAAGAATAACATCAGAAATACCCAGCAAAGTTCACTTGTGAGTATTTCACTATTCCATCTTAAATGACACCATTTTAGGTGACTTTTGCTGATTAATGAGGAGAAAAGTTAAATCCCAGTGAACACACAAAAGCTTCAAGTAATGAACAGCTAATCCCGGAGTGAAGAGGTGTGGGCTGAAGGGAGAGGGGTGTTAAATATGCAAAGGCAGTGTCTATTTATTGCTAATGCAGACACCAGGAGAACAAACCAGACGCAGTGCACCAAGTGTTCTCTTCAACAACATTTGCTTTCTCCAGAAGAGTCAACAAACCAGACCAGGCACGTAGAAGAGGCCCGTCTCCCGAGCACCAAGAAAACAAGGCACATGCTCGAGAACACACACATCGTCTCGGAAAGCCAGAGCCAGGCTCACCTGAGACACAGCCCTGCAGAGTGGGCAAACCAGGGGTGTTCCCCCTCCATGAGCATGAAAAGCAGACCCTGTAGGGCATGTTACTATCAAGAAAGTCAGAATCCACACAGTGATGTCTTACACTCCATCACTCTTCCTAACACCCAGCAAGAAGAACTGTGAGGATGCATGCCACTTTAAGATACCTTCATGCATTTCATCAAAGCAAATGACACCACCCAAGAAGAGTTGAGTGACAGCTTCCTTCCTCCTTTTATTATTGTAGTATTCTTTGTTTGGACTGTTTCAAAGACTGGGTAATCAGAAAACACAAGAAATGTGCCTTCTTACATAATACTATCAAACTGGGCAGTGACTTGGAGTTCCCAAAACAGAATCTCTATTTTGCAAAAAAAAAAAAAAAAAAAAAAGCTGATTTTTTTTTTTCTTTTTAAACTCCTACACGGAAACAGGGAGTTGGACTCGACACATTCTGATCATCACAAGTGATGCTATATGGCCTTCCTTTCCTGGTCACGACTGCCCTTGGCAGGCACTGGGCTACAGAAGCCAGCATGCACATGTCTGCAGTGCCGCAGTGGCCCACACTCAGCGCCGCTGGAGACAGACAAGTACCATGTGAATGGTCAAAATGTTCAAGTCTCGCAGTAAATAATGGCACTTATATTACAGCTATCGTTATAAAAATCTGTAACACTTCAAGAGACCATTATGGAGCTATTAAAAAGATTTTGCTTTCAGTTTTCAAGACGACTTAGGCAGAATGCCATCGCTACAGTAATTACTTTATTTATCGCTGTGTAAACGGACCTTAATGCTTCATTAAAAAAGAGAAAAATGATGGTGCTCCCATGCAATAACCAGCAAAACATGGCCACAAAGGCAGTGGTCCTGCCTGCAAATACTGGTCATCCTGGATGCGATGTAAGTCTCCCCATACTAGGGACGGACAACTGGACTGATAGCAAGGTTAAGACACTCTGCCAGACAAACCGTGGGTGTTCCTCGGATGGCCAGTGCGGACAGCTTTTTCATTAACAGGTTGCAGGCACTTGTAACTTTTAGATCTGATATAGTATTACAAAGTATGTGCCAATGTCTCAGACACCTAGAAAAAAAGAGATTCATGTCTTGGGCTGATGAGATGGCTCAAGAGAAAAAAGGATAATCTAAGTTCAATATCTAAGATTCACACAGTTGAAGGAGTGAACAGACTGTCCTCTATAATCTCCTCATGTACGTCCTGGCAAACATGCACACATATACACATAACCCATGTATACTAAATTAGGCAGGTGTGTGTGTGTGTGTGTGTGTGTGTGTGTGTGTGTGTGTGTGTGTGTGTGTGGATGGGTGGGTGCCTAGTCTTACTCCAACTTGATATGCCATGCTTGGTTGATATCCATAGGAGGCCTGCCCTTTTCTGAAGAGAAATGGAGGAGGCGTGGATGTGGGGGTGTATAGGGGTGGGGAGAGACTGGGAGGAGAGGAGGAAGGCGGAAGCCACGGTTGGGATGTAATATATGAGAGAAGAATTAAAAAAAAAAAAAGAAAAAAAGAAAAAACAAACCCAGAAGCATTTTAGCCATCATGGAAGTTGTTAATGAGTCCTTTGACATACATGCATAGCAACCATTTCTAGGTCTTTACTTGTGCGGGCAATCCTGCAAGGACAGAAGCTATTTCTATAGTACCTTGCTGCAATAATAGATATGTGCATCAAGCAGAGAGGAGAGAAGGGGGAGATTTCTACTGTGGTGCAGGGGTGGAGTAGTTTCCACATCAAACTAAATCATAGGGGTGCTTTGGCATGCACGCCCATCGCTACTGAAAAAATAGGAAAATACACCAAATAACTCCAAAGACAAGATGGTCATTAACACGACAGTGAACATCCAGGCACTTAACCCGGTGCTTACAGACCTTTCTATGGTGCCCTGGCACCACTCTGTATCAATAGAGCATGGATGTAAGTCGCAAACACCTGCATCAGGATACCAATGACAATGCTGCAATGTGCTTAGGCATTCTGCATCTTGTTTTCCAGCCATGAAAGGAGGAAGCGCCACCTCTCCTGTGTGTGTGTGTGTGTGTGTGTGTGTGTGTGTGTGTGTGCGCGTGCGTGCGTGCGCGCACACCTACAGGCAGATGATGGAAGCTAGTAACCAAGGTTATTCCATTGAGAGAACATATTAGTCTCTATACTGAGTGATGTGGGAGCAAGGGGAAAGTGCTGGCTGGGGTAAGAAGAAACAGGCTTTTCTGAAGGAGAAACAATAGCATCAATGGTATTTTAATTTCCGAAGGCTTCATGGAGGGCACCTGTGCTCCATCAGGGTGCCATTGCTCTGGGCTGCATCCAATGGCAAGTAGCTGTACCTTTCTCTGCCTCCATCCCGCAATACGGTAAATGAAACTGACTCCCACGTAATTGTATGCAGAAGACAGTGGCCTGAAGAACTATGCTTGACCCTGTCTCTGGAGGAGTAACAAGGAATGTGGTCTAAAGGACTTCCAGGGAGCACATGGGTTGGAGAGGGGGCTCAGCAGAGAAGAGTGCTTGTTGCTCTTGCAGAGGACCAAGATTTGGTTCCCAACACCCGCATGCTGGCTTACCACTGTCTGCTACTGCAGTTCCAGGGGAACCCCCTATGGGTGCTTCTGAGACCTCCATGAGTGCCAGACATGCACACAGTGCACATACATACATACAGGCCAAACACAATCACATAAAATAAGTAAATCTAAAGTATTTTTAAAAGTGCTCTTAAAAAAAAGAGGAAAAAAAAATCACACAATTACAAGATACTTTAACATTCTTCCCCAGTTGACAGCTAAAAACAAACAAGGACTTGGAAGAGCTGAATATAATACAACTAGTAAGTCTGATTTACCAAATACAAAAATGAAACCAGTATATTTTTTTTAAACAAAGGGCATGGTTTAAAAATTAACCATGTACTTGGAGTCAATCAACCTCAGTGAGTTCCCTCCGAGAGTTGTGAGATACACATGCAGAGAACCTAACAGATATCCAGAGATAAGTTAAAGAGAAACCCCTAAACAAGCTCAGGATCAAGGCTAAGCGGGTACCTTGATTAGCCATCTAGCCAATAACCGCCGGTCAGTGATCCTGAAACAACGGGGCCGGGGAAAACTCTTCTCAGGGAAACGCTCAGCTTGGATGCCACCATTTTAGGAAGCAAGGTGGATAGTCAGTCATAAGTAATGGAAAAGTGAATTTTAACAGGTTAAACACGATTAACAAAAAGCTTGTTGTAACTAGTCCTTTGAAGACAGCAAACCATGTAAGCCTCTGTAGGTTTGATTAAAAAAGAACAAAAGCATAATTGTCCATGTGGAACTGGTGGTGAGGAAGGGGGGCTTACCATGTATAGCGTAGGTACCGTGACAGTAGTATAGGTACACTAACTCTGGGCAATGACCTTCAACTTTAGATAAACCGATTATCCAGGAGGTAGAAAAAGTGAAGACGACTCACATAACTCCGATCCTGAAGCGTTCCGAAGCATTTTTCCTCCCCCTCCCCTTTTCTTTGATTTAGTGTCTCAGTCTGTAGCCTGGCTGGCCTCTGTTTCCCCTTCCTCAAGCTTCAGGCTCTAGCCTGATTTCAAGCCTGTGCTCCCCAAGAACTTTGCTTTAAAATAGTGTTGGAGGGCCGAAAAAGGGTTCAACAGTTAACAATGGGTATTTATTACTCTTCCAGAGGACCCGAGTTCAGTTCCCAGCACCCACAGCAGACAGCCCATAACCACCCATAACTCCTGCTCTGGCCTCTGAAGGCACGTGTACCCTTGATGTACATACTTACAGATAATTTAAAATACACAGTTTGGGGTTGAAGGTAGAAGAATACTAAGTCTGGGCTGTCTTGTAGCTTATTACAGTTTAATGGTTAAAAAAAATAGACATTTTCTAAATTATATGAATGATTCTAGATTCTAGTTCTTCAATGATATGAAAAAATATAGCCTTAACAGTACAAACAGTAAAAATTACAGACCCATTTCAAAATTGCCGTTATGAAACACAATATTAGTAAGTTGGGAATTGGTGGTGCATGCCTTTAATCCTAGCACTCAAGAGGCGGAGGCAGAACCCCGTCTCTGAAACACCAAAAGGAATATATGAATATTAGCAACAATTAAGAGTTTATTCCAGGGATGCAAAAATGATTCACTACTGGGAAATCTAATCAATATAATTTATTACACCACAAAATAAAGGCAAAAGCTCACAATTATATTGTGCCAAAGGGCATTTAATAAAATTCATCGGCTTCTTTCAATTAAAATTAAAATAGGAATAAATATACCAGTCTTAAATAGAATAAACTGTATTTACTAAAACAAAACACAGAAGGGTTTTTATTTGAACCAGTAGATGCAGAGATCCACGGCCAGGTCATAGGCGGAGCTCCAGGAGCCCAATTGATGAGAGAGAGGAGGGATGCTATGATCAAGAGATATCGAGACCATGATTGGAAAAAGGACAGAGACAACTAGCCAAACTAGTGGAAACACATGAACTGTGGACCAATAGCTGAGAAGCCCCCATGGACTGGACTATTCCCTCTGGATAAGCAAGATGGTTGTTTAGCTTGAACTGTTTGGGGGGTCCCCAGGCAGTGGGACCGGGACCTGTCCCTAGTGCATGAGCCGGCTTTTTGGAACCTAGTGCCTATGCTGAGACACTTTGCTCAGCCTTGCTGCAGGGAGGAGGGGCTTGGACCTGCCTCAACTGAATCTACCAGGCTGTGCTGACTCCCCAGGGGAGACCTTGCCTTGGAGGAGTTGGGAATGGGAGATGGGTTGCGGGGGAAGTCTCAGGGGGAGGGAGGAGGGAGGACAGGGGAATCTGAGGTTGGTATGTAAAATGAATAAAAAAACTCTTAATAAAAAAAATATACATATATATGGAAAACAACCCACAGAAGGGTTTTGAGCCAGTAGTAGTACAATGGGTGCCCTTATCTACAAACACAAAAGTACCAGCAAACAAGGCTGGATATGTCATCATTTACAAGGCAATTTAATACCATCTTGTTGAGAAGGAAAGGGAAACAGATTAATGATGTCTGTCCACTGACATAAGATACCTAATGAAAAATCATTCATATTGTGAATTTCTATAATTTAAATATTTCCAACTGGCATAAAGTGATAGCTATATCTCAAGGAAAAAGTAAATAAAATTTATACAAAACACTGTAAGAACTATTTTTTATATAACATCATGATCTCCCTTTAACAAAACTGAACCCATATTGGACATATGCATTTACTTTTACATGTCTAGAGGAAAAGTAAGAAACTAAGGCTGTGTTTTCCATCTATGTATCACCCCCCTAACCCCACCACATACACACACTCAGTCTCAGGAGGAAAGCCTGGGGCCTCAGGTATGATAATCAAGCCTTCTACTACTTAGCCACACCCCGAGCTCACCTGAAGTGCATAATGTTTTTATTAGTGTGTGTGTGTGTGTGTGTGTGTGTGTGTGTGTGTATGTCTCTGTGTGTGTGTGTGTTTGTTTGTTTTAAGTTTTTATTTACTTTTTATATATAAGGGTCTTGTTATAGCCTCGAATAGGCTCCAGCTTTTAGCCATCCTCGTGCTTCTTTCTCCAAATGCTGGGATTACAGGCTCTCACAAAATATTTAAAGAGACTAGATACATAAAGCATTTGCATAAATAGCTAATGACTAACTGGTAGATAGATAGATAGATAGATGCATATATACAAAGTACCTTGTAGGATACAAAATTTAGAAAACAAACACCCTGAGGATTAATTATTAGAAAGGGAGGAAGGAAATACTCTACCATTTCCACACTGACTACACTTAGCCTCTACCTAGCAGCCTGTTGCCTGTCTGTGGGAAGGGAATAGTGATGTGCAGTGCACACTGGCCTGTTACATATGATTAAATGTTTATGCTTATGTCTAGTCTTAAACCCCAGCCATTACTAGTCTATTTTATTATTAGCTCATCCCTCTAAAAAAGGACGGCAGAAAGAAGGAGCCAAACTTCCTCCATTGTGGGTTTCCAAGGACTTGACTGTCAGTAGCTAAATCCATGACATGTGCTGCTTCCAAATACAGCGGAGTGTTTGGGTGGTTCCTTCCAGTGTTATGGTAGTTGCTAGCCTGAGGCAGTCAGAGGTGAGATGAGAATGCTGGTGGTCTGCTGTGGATATGTTCTGTATGCTGTGAATGTGTTGCTCTGATTGGCTGATAAATAAAATGCTCATTGGCCAGAAGCCAGGCAGGAAGTACAGGCGGAACAAGCAGAGAAGAGAATTCTGGGAGGAGGAAGGCTGAGTGAGGAGACGCTGCCAGCCACCGCCAGCTGCCGCCATCATGAGAAGCAAGATGTAAAGGCAGAACTGGGAAAAGGTACCAAGCCACATGGCTAAACATAAATAAGAATTATGGGTTAATTTAAGTGTAAGATCTAGATGGCAAGAAGCCTGAGCCACACGGCCACACAGTTTATAAGTAATATAAGTCTCTGTGTGTTTACTTGGGTCCGAGCGGCTGTGGGACTGGCAGGTGAGAGAGATTTGTCCTGACCGTGGGCCATGCAGGACCAGGAAAAGTTCAGCTACAGTGGTCCAGGGTCTCCCAGAAGCTTGTCACAACCACCCCACCAACCCTCAGCTTCTAATTGGTACTTACAAAACAGCACTTCTCTCAATACTTACAGGCAGACTGCTGGCAGGGACCGGAGATTTCCTGGAGATTACTTAAGACTCTTGGAGAATGAGAAAAGGACAAAGGAGGCACTAATGGAGCCCTCTACTTCCAAAGCTTCAGGTTTCTCCAGGACAGGAATGGAGTAGAAACCACGAGGGAAACCCACAGCGACTGCTTCCAAAAGGCCTAGATTAATTAACGGTCATTCTTTAAAGGAAAAGGGAAATGGGAAATGTTCAAAGCATATTCACCTCCTTGTCCTGATACTGATCCAATGTGCTGAGACATTTTAATTAAGAACAAAATAAGAAGGAAACCATCAGCAGAAGGGAAGGAGGAAATGGCTTTAAATTTTCTATCCAAGGGAAGCAAGCCTCCCTGAGAAATGAGGGGTCTCGAAAGATGGCAGAAGCATCATAGTGTCAAGCAGACGCTATCCCAAAGTGGAAGGGCCCAGTCATGCCCCGCAACTAAGTCCTTATAAGACAGACAAACATCAAGAGCAAGAAGAAACATCCTGCTACCCTGAAGTTATCACTTCTCTACAGCAGAAAGGCCTCCTAGCTCACATTTCCCAAGATCTGTGCTTTGTGATCCAAATACTATCATACAAAGGAAATAAAACCATCTGTAAGAAACATTAATTCGCCATGGCTTGGCTACCATGGAATTCTTCACAATCTCTCCTCAGATAGGTTTAAAACTAAATGAAATAAGCCAAAAGCTTTGCGTGTGTGTATGTGTGAAATTCAATTAACTTTGTAACTGCACTCTTGGGGGGAAAACCGTATTTCCTTTGATGGGAATATATCAAAATTTTCCTGGTCCTCCAACCCCAAACACATTCCCCATCTTACCAGAATAACTCTTTTCTACTTCATTAGCTTTTTCTTCTGAAATACTAGCTACTGACATTGAATAATGGACCATTCCTAATAACTCAAAACATCCAGTTTTATATCTGTCATTAGCCTGAGCTATACAACTCACCTGAGATATATTTAAGGGTTAACACTTAACAAGTTGTCATTAATTAATACTCCAGAAAACAATCCAAACAATTCCATGGACAGCAGCCCTCATTAGTGAGAAGAGCATGGCCATGCCCAGAGACTTCCTGGTTGTGTCCTGTTTTTATACAAAAGTGACCTGGTTTGGGGCTCAGAAAATGGTCACAAATGGCAACAGTCTACCATGGCATGAGGTCACTGACTGACATGGGGAGGGGATGCCCACAGAAAGCAATTACTGAGACATAACTGAGCAGTCATCTAAATGGGTTTGGGGCTCCTCAGCTCAGTACCCCAAGAACCAACAGTGTGCACAATTCCCCAGGTTAAATCTAAAAGCACAGAGACAGTGAAATCCTCGTGTAAATAAACACTGAAGCCATGGATGGACACAATAAATGTAGCCGACAAGTAGTCAGGAGTATATACATAAAACTGTGAGTTCTATGCAGAACACCGGCTTGGGGAGAGGGCAGAGCTTGGAAGCCCACCGAAACCGAAGCATGTGTCTGAATGACTCCCTTAATTTATCTTATTCATGGGGAACTTCTCACAGAGCCAGTGCAACGCCTCTCAAGTAGCATTTAGAGGCACCAGTCAGAGAATAAACCGCAAATGGGGTGCATGGGGAAAGAGCCTTCATTTTTTTTTTTTCACTCACAAACCTAGTTTCAGGGGATAAAAATAAGAATTTGGATGTGAAACAAATAAAAGTCCACAAAAATAATTTAAAATAAAGATTTAGGTACAACAATGTTGCCACCATCTTACAGTTATGGAAAAATGATGCCAATGCCCAAGCACACTGGATTAAATACAATGGAATCTTCACTGCACACAACTTTACAAATCATTAAAAGTAAGGTTAATATGGAGTTCACAGCACTGAAAGACTTTAAAATGCCAGGAGATAAACATAAAACTCCAAGACTGAACTATATGCTTTCTGAAAACACATTTTAATGTGCTTTTAAAATCCAGACGAATATGTCCCCCAGTGCTCTTAGCAATGGAATTAAGACTTGGCTGTGTTTTCTTTCTCCAGATTTGTGAGGTTGGAGCAATACAGTGTTATCCCTTCATGCTTATCAAATTTTACTTCTTAAACAGAACAAAATAAAATCAAACGTCTAACAGCCAGAATACCACAGGATCAGAGCACTGTGTTGTGGCCCCAGCTCTGTCCTTGGACCAATTTCAAAATGTCTCAGAGCATTAGCTTTGCACCTAAAGAATGAGAAGTTTTCTAGATCATCCGGGGACTCCTCCCAGGCCTGGTGTACCTGTCTAAGGAAGCCAGTTGCCTTGTCTGTGATTTCCAAAGCCTTAGGTACAAGGAGGCAGGCAGGGCAACAGAATAGCCTACTCAGACCAAGGGACTCCAGGAGGCACAGCCAGGTGGTGCTCCGCTCCTTCAGTCCCTGCCCGAACCTTGGACTTCACTGCTACTGTTATTGTTGTGCACCAGAACGGAAACGGATGAGTTCCTTGGATCCAAGATGTAAGAATGCACACACCTGTGTTAAGATGGTATTGCTGTCTATCAACAATACAGACTGGGCTTCGTGTGTCTTCTAGGGAAGGAAAGGAGAAGACAAAGGATGGTTCCTCTGAGACTAAAAGTGAATAGATCCTTTTATTCACTGAGAAAGTGGGATATAAAATAGCCAGTCAGAATGCCTCTCCCCCGACAGAAAATCAAGAGCTAAAAAAATACATATAAAGTGATCACAGATGACCCCAGATGACAGAATCAGCACCCTTGTTAGCTGCTTCTGCCACAAGTAAGAGGTGCTACACCATGCTGCGCCCACCCAGGCAGCCTGCTAGCAGCCAAATCTAATCTCTTAGACAAAATATGGGATGATAGGATTACATAATTAATTTTCCTGTTAGGCGTAATTGTTACTGACTTCATGTCATTACAATGTCAGCTCATCTGGTAGGCGATTGTGAGCATATTCTAATTACAAAAACATACAAACAACTTGTAACTGTTCATTATTAAATAACGAGCGAGGCCACAGTGGCTAAATGAACTCTTAGAAAAAATGAAAATTAAAGGCGAAATAAAATAGACAAGAGGTCTTAAGAAATTAATCAATGAATCCTGACGAGATCTCTTGCTTGGGTGACTAGGTATGTAGCTCTCAGGCTAGCTGCTAAGCATGCTCTAAGAGCCAGCTGTTCAACTTGATTAAATGTCAGAGTGACCCAAAGCACCCTGTGTCCCCAAGAGCCATCAGCAATACAAATGTTTAAGACACAACTGTAAACTGGGCGTGTGGTACACTTAGGAGGTCGGCCGGGAGGATCAGGAGTTTAAAAGCCAAATGATGGAAATGGCAAGCATACACATTAAGAGCTAGCTACTCACAGGACTTGTAGCAGATATGAGAATCCTCCCATCTTACCATGAGAATAAAGAAAGGATAATTGGCTCCCATCTTTTCATTTTACACATTCTTGCTGACAATTACACTTAGTAGTTGAGGCTACCAGAATGGTACGTGTGGAAGCATAATCAAGGAAGGAGAGTTTCTGTTGTAGAAGGATCATTCCACAATAGCAAAAGGCAAATCAAAACTAGAGATTAACACCAGTCAAGGTGGCCTTTGTCATGAGATTACACACCTATAATCTCAGCCCTTAGGAGGCTGAGGCAAGAGGATGGCTATAAATTCAAAGAGTAGGTAAAACTGCTCACCTCACAAATCAGGAAACAAAACAGGAAGGCCTAGGGTCCCATAATCCCCTTGGAGGGCAAAGGCCCAAAGACCTGAATACCTTCCCTAGACCATACCTCCTGAAGGACCTACCAACTCTCAAGAGAATCAAAAGGGACAGCCTTTCTTCCACTGACTCCCAGGGGACATTCACTGTCTAAACTGGCAGTAAGATGTAAATAAACAGAAACCGATAGGTATATGCTGTGAAGAGGGAACTGTTGACATCACCGCCTTCAATTTCTATGACACTAAATTTACACCAGCTCTTGAACATCTGGTGTTAAGGAGTTTAATAAATGATTATTTTGAATTAAGGATAATGATCCACACATCTAGTGAATTACAAGTTTGTCCTTCCAGAAAGCACAGATTTGACTCAAAAGATGGGGGGAGAGATATAACACAGCACCAACTCAATGTTCAAAGAGTTTCTTGGCCAACCCTAATCAGTGAAGGGGGGGGACAACATTCAAGTGCCAAAACAGGTTTGAAGAAGTAATTAGCAAGACACACCCACTGAGGCCCTAGAATTCCTTACCATATGCACCTACGGGCCTCTGCTCTCAAGTTATAAGTAATAACAACCAAAAATGGCAAGTTCTTTTAAAGCCCCAAGGGCATATTTAATTCTTGGACCTATGAGTGACAAGGAAACAGGAAAGCTACACAGTCTGGAAATGTTCCTTCTCCTCTACACAGAAAGATGCAGGGCTGTGAGTAGGAACACGAGGTAGAGCCAGGCTGACAGGGGCTTTGAGAAACACTCTCCAGTCTACTACAGTCATACCACCCTGTATGTGACTGATCCCATCTGATCTAGGGAGCTAAGCAGGGCCAGGCCTGGTTAGTGTACTTGGACGGGAGAAACACCCTCAATAAAAAAGAAAGTAGTGTGTTCTCAACCTCCACTTTGGCATCCAGCTTGCTGGAACAACACTGTCTTGTACCAACCTATGGGACATTCCACAGCCCCCGTACCTCACCAGGACATAGCACAGCAGCTATGTTTACTAACTATATAAGCACAGCTTTAAAAGGAAAATAGTACAAAGCTGAACCTGAAGCCTCATTCTTGCTCCCATCAAGTCTGTTCCCCACCTACCTCATGTGCTACACAGTGTCTACCAGTTTCTTGGCTTCCCTGCTAATATCAGTGTACACAATATAACCAAATGCAAACAGTCTTGCTTCTTCTTCTTCAACTTTACAAGGTACACTCTGCCTTTTCCGCTTAATATCCTGGATCCTCAGTATCTATTCACACCATGATCAGGGTGTCCTTAGGCCTTGCTGAAATGCAGTATACATTCCATTTCATGCATGTATCTTCATCATTAACCAGTCCCCCTCTGGAGGACAAGTGAGCTGTTTCCAACCTGTTACTACCATAAACAAACCTGCAATCCATACCCAAGCAGGTGTATTTCTAAGATAAATCTGAAGTAGAACTTCCCCATGGAAGGTTATACACAATTGTAACTGGCAGACTGTGCCAATTTGCCTTCCGTGAAGGCTGAACCATTTTATACTCTCCACAGTAATGCAAGAGAGTTCTGGCTTCCTCAAAATCCCGAGAACAGCCTGTTGACAGGCCTGCAGATCTTAGAGCAGTTCTAAGAATCAATCAGAACATGAAAAGGTTCCTCACAGGTCAATGTGAGTAACACGGCTGTCAGTTTCAGCCTACCACCTTTATATAGCACCTGCAACTCTCCAAAGAGTGTGGACGCCAACTTAATTCTCAGGACACCACAGTACCAGAAGTAGACTCCTCTCGACCACCAGGACTTGCCTAAGCCAGTTCCCATGTCCTTCCTCATTTCAAGTGAGCAGAAAGAAAGCTGGTAGAAGGAACCCAGGAGAAGGGGCTCTGACATGTGGAAGACCCTGACTCGGCAACCTCCCTGCCTCCTCACCTAGCATTCAGTGGCCACAAGGGAACCAAAGGACCCACCAGAGGGATCAGATCACATGGGGCCACACTGACAAGCCCTCAGCTCCACTGAAGAGCAGCTAGTGACACAGTATGACTCACAGATGAACTCACGTGATTTAGGTAGAAAGTCTTGCAGAAAGCTTAATCAAATAAATCAATACAGACACGGCTGCTTTACTTGAAGAGCATTTAACCTCATCCTTCTACACGAGGTTAATATTACTAGAAAAAAAAAGAACTATTAAAATAAACGTAGCCACCCTTTCTAAAGCAGTGGCTTTCAACCTGTGGGTCACGGCCCCTTTGGGAGTCGAATGGTCCTTTCACAGGGGTCGCCTAAGGCTATCGGAAAACATGGATATTTACATTACGATTCATAACAGTAGCAAAATTATAGTTATGAAGTAGAAACACAACTAGTATTATGTTTGGGTCACCACAACACGAGGAACTGTACTAAAGGATCGCAGCATTAGGAAAATTGAGAACGACTGCTCTAAAGCATTAAGTTCACGTTAGCTATTACTGTGCTAAACAAATCATGAGACGTTCCTCTCAGGCCTACTGGTCACAGTACAGGCCAATTATTCAATACCAGCAGCTAGCAGAGACAGTGCACGCAGAGAGCATCTGGGGTTCCAAGTTTGAGTGCCTGGGTTCCTTCCCCAGCAGATTTCCTGTGGCTTCGTCTACAAAATGAAGAGACTGGTGGCTTCTACTCATAGAAATGAGAAAAATGCACACATAGTTCATAGAAAATGCCCCCTCCCCATTTTTTAAAAAGCAGGGTACAATGCTATGGTCTTTAGAGGACTATCCGTCCTTTCTCTAAGTCCAAGCTAATTGCTGTCTCTGTGCTTTGGTCTCTCCTGGGGTCTGAATCCTCCCTGAATGATTCCTCCAGTCTCTAAAAACAAAAAGAGCTGCACTCTGGGCCTCTGCACACTCCCAGGCCCAGCCATGCCTGCCTGCCTGCCTTCCTACAGCTCCGCACCTCCCCATCCTCTTCCACGCCGAGGCCACTTCTATCCCCGTCACTCCACCCACCAGCCCTCAGGTTAGGCCCTCAAAGTCTTCATTTCTCTTTCTGTTTGGCTGCTGGCCCTCTGAGTGCCTCCTCTCCTCTCCCCAGCCTTCCAGCTCCACCCAACGCACTGTCTTCTCCTCTGCTTTCACACACCACCACCAAGACCACCCCGCTCTGAGCACCAATGTTTGCTTGACTCCGAGGTGCCTCAACAGTCAAATGCATGCTTGCCCTCCTCACTCACTATCTGATTTCTCTGTCTTAGTCAAGAACTGGGCAGTGACCCAGGCATCACACGCACTCGGAACCTGGACATTACCCATGACACCTTGCTCACCTCTTACGGGCCTGTTTAACTCCACCTCCCTTCGGCCAGTCATCTGGCTCTCTCCATCACGGATCCACGCTAGCTTCGCCTTGCCTACTCCGACAGCTTTCTAATTGGCTACCTCCCTGTTGTTCATGTGGTGGCAAACCCTCATTGTGGCTTCTGGGATTCTATGTGGCCTGAGCTGCTCCTTCCCATTACAGGTCCTCTGCACACATTTCCTTTCCCTCTGGGTCTTAAAGCACCATGCCCATAGCAGTGTTCTGCTAATGTGTGGCTGGTTTAGGACATCTCCTAACATTACCCCATGACATTAGGCTGCCTAGAAATGAGCTCAAGCCGGACTACAGAAGGATTTCTGGCAGTTAGACAAAAGCCAGCCTTCTTCAAGAACTTGTGAAAAATGGGTTTTCTGTCCTCAAAAGGAGTCATTTCCTTGCCTCTGGCAGAAGGGACTGGCAAAGGCCTTTGGCAGAAGAGACTCCCACTGACCCACTGACATATACCTGTGGTTTCATGTCAAAGCCCATGCTGGCCTCCAGGCTCTCCCAATTCCTACTCACAAGGATTTGTTATGCATCTCAGAGCCCCAACACTGGTAGAACCCTGGCCCTTCTCACCTCCCAGCCTTCCCTCCTTCTAGATACCTCTTCATTCTCTACACAACACAAGCTTTTCTTCTCCTGCCCCCACTATCTCCTGCTACCTCACTATGACCACGGGTCTGTCTGGCTCTCACTCTAGCAGAGAGCCCTGGCCATGTCTGGTCTTTCTCTCTCTGCTCTGGATTCTTCCAGATCACTCTGGGTATTTTCTCTCTGTTACCACTCCCCCCCCAAAAAACAACCCACCAAAGAAACTTCACCCTAACAATGGAGCTGTCATGCTGGCGGCGTCTTTACTATGCCCCTTGCATACACATGAGGACACACATCAATTCCACGGAGCCCAGTGGGCATTTGGTGTGTATTTATATAATGAAAGCATCAATGAAAAGGACATGAATCATCAACCCAGCCCTACTCTAAAGGACAAGGTAATTCCAGTGACCTCAAAAGTACACTGTAATAACTTGATGACATATCAGTGTCATGGAAACATGTTTTCTTATGTTTGCATTTCTAAATCTCATCAAAAACAAATGACTTTTTTAAAGTTCTCTTTTAAAAAAATAAATCCATTTACTTTGGGCTGTTTTCAAGAGCTAGAACATAGCTAGTTATTGGCAGAAGAGGAATTAAAAAAAAACTAAAAATAACCTATTTATTATGAAATCATGGTTGACATAAACTTGTTTCCTTGGGTGCTTGGTGGCAAGCGCCGGTACCCTCTGAACCATCTGTCCTGCCCCGATTTTATTTCTTGATGATGATTCCTCCCATTTCTCCTGAGAAAATCTGCAACCTTCAGCTATCCTCTAAGGATGAAGAGACACAGGACCAGGAGGCCAGGTACACCTGCACCCCTTTGCTCTTCCACACTCCCAAAGTCTATGCAACTAATTCTGGGGAAAGAGCAGTTTTGCTCAGACGACTGCTTTTCAACGTGGCCCTCTGCATTCCTGGGAAAAATACATACAGAGCTTCTTGCTGCTTGCTAAAAAGCCAGGCACAAACCAGGTTGCAGGACTGAATGGTCCAGGAGTCCACATGGGAAGCAATGTATTCCACCCTGAAAGAAAGTCACGCCCATATACAGAGCATCCTCACAGGTCCAGAAACTGCTAAAAACTGAAGAAGCAAGGGTTTTTTCCTGTTCAGTGTATGCAGACCTGTTACCCAAAAATGTCCAGGGAAATGACAATGAAAGTACTTACAATGGAGACAGCCTAACAGCAAGGAAAATAAGCATGACCAAGAGAGTTTCCGGCAATAACCTACCTAAGAGGGATACCCTCAAATACAGAGCTTAGAAGGGTTACCTACATCTACAGAGCATATTTTCAAAATTGCAACTCAATGCTGATCAAGTACCTTGTGATATTTTTGTTTCTATTTTACTCTTCTTTTTAGTCTGCAGCCCAGGCTGCCCTTGATGGTGTGAACTTTCGTTCTCCACCAACAGAATGCTGGAACTAAAGGCAAGTGCTGCCCTACCCAGCTTCACGTAGTGTTTTAAATATGCAGACACACTGTGTGATGCTCAATCTATAGGGAAGCTTATTTACTTCATCCAAGGCAGGCCATTTCTTCATGGTAAAAAAAAAAAAAAATCCCCACAATCCTTCCCTCTACAGCTTTAGAACAGTATGTGACAAGATGTCATCATGCACAGCCACCCTACCACGCAGGGGAACAGTAAGACCTTCTTCCTCTTACCTACAATTGAGCACCAAGTAATCAAACTTTAAGTTCAGAGTATGAAATTTTTTTTTATAACATAAGACATTATTAAGTATCAGCCTTTGGTATTTCTATCTATGAGAGTTTTTAAGATCATCAATATGTTCAACTAAGATTTATTTGCCAGACAACAGGACCTTCTCATGGAATACAATACTCTCAGCAAAGTGGGTTCTCCAACACAATTAAGTCTCACTCACAGAGACTATCCTTAACAGAGACTAAGGGAGGAGGCCTGTAGGAGAATGGCGGAGAATGGGAAGAAGTATTAAACCAGGCGCTCTGTTTAAACAGGGTAGACTCATGCCTTTCATGAGCAGCCCTACTGTGAGCCTCCAATGCAGACATTTTACTAGCCATCTTCTTCCTACCTTCAAAGTGGGCTAACCAAATCTTTACCCTACAGACACAGCAAGCCACATCTTAATTATATCTAACAACTCCCTTTGCTGAACTTCCGTCCTCCAAAGTTGAAATTCCACTCTCAGACATCGATTTCTATGTCACACATAACTAACCACAGAACCCTTCCAGCTTCTACTGTAGCTTGTCAGCAAGGCTACCACAAATTCTGAACCTCAGGTTTCAGTGGGCATGCCCTAGTTTACCTTGGTTTGGGTTTCCTGTGTATTTCTTATTTTTATTTTTATTTTTTTACTTCTCAAACAATTCAGAGCCTCAACCTGTTAAATGCTTCTCTAGCTTGCTTTTCCTCTTGGTCTCATTCATCATCTTATTAACCATGGCTATGACATTCTCCAAGAAAAAGATTGCAAAGAGGCATTAATAAGCCCTTGAGTGCAGGGGTGAATCGATCATGTGCACACACAGGTGTGTAAATTGGGGCAAAACCACATGCCAAGCAAAACAAAGGCAGGAATGCTAAGGTATTTTACAACACCAAGGTTACTAACAAAAAGCTTTGGCCTTAATGTTTTTTATTTTCCAAAGTAAATAATATGAGTCAAAATTGTTTTCAGTAAAAAAAAAAATACTCAGGCTTGAAGCGTCTTCCACATCCAGGATTCTTCATGGTCCTTGCAGACATGAAACCCTGTCCTTCATCACGGTACAGAGCTGAGGGGATAAGGCGGAGTCCAGGCACAGTTGCAGCACTTCTTTGGTGTGCCGCTTATAGTTCTTATCCTAAGGTTACTATTTTCTTTCAGCAAGAGTATCATTTTTCACAGACTATCTTCTATTTCACACCAACATTGTGTGTATAATGCGAACTTAAAAGACAAATTTTTGTGAGTCGGTTCTACTAGCCACCAAGGCTCTTCTATTTGGCACCAGAAAACATAATGTCTAATCATTTACCACTCTGTTTAGAATAAATACTCAGCTAAGTTTTGGCTACGAAAAATTGCCAAAGTATTGCTTTAAAGAAAATGATGGAAAAAAAAATTGATGTGCGCATCAGAGTGACTGTAAGGCTGCAAGCAACCGAGTCCCTTAGATCAGACCCTGACCAGGGCCCCAGGGAAGGTGGCCTGTGGGTCATCACATCACAAAACTGAGGTGTCCATCAGCTGCCACCATTGTCCTGGATGTTCTACATAGTTGTGAGTAAATCATTAACTGAGGTCAACTTTTGAGACCCACGAAGAGTGCAACCCCCACTGACCAATGGCAGAGCCACAGCATAAATACAGTGCACAGGTCAAGCCCACGCTCCAATTTTTACAACTATTGTTTTCAAATAACATAAACTAGAATATCTTTTTTTTTTTTTCTTTTTTGGTTTTTTTAGACAGGGTTTCTCTGTGTAGCTTTGGATACTGTCCTGGAACTCACTCTGTAGCCCAGGCTGGCTCAAACTCACAGTGATCTACCTGCTTCTGCCTCTTAAGTGCTGGGATTAAAGGCGTGCCCCACCACCGCCCGGCCTAAACTAGAATCTGTTAAGTGGGAAAACGTACTTTCGGGTTTGGTCCTTATTTCCCTTCGCTTCTCTGTGACTCTGTAGATAAGAAGCTGGGCAGGTGTGAGGGCCCAAGTACGGCCATTTTAGAGGCTGAGAAATCTTCAGCGAAGGCTCTGAGGTAAGTCTTTACTACAAACTGGGGTTCGTTACACATACTGAACAGGGTGAGGATGATGGGGAAGTGACAGCATACTGTGAGGTGAGATTCAAAAAAATGTTGACCATTAGGTGCGATGTATAAAGGTGAATTTCCAGTTACTTTGGTCTTTCATAACCTTAATGGCTAAACTCATTTGATCGTGAAAACAGGGTTTGTCCACACAAATCCTGAAAGGAGAGAGAGACAACAATGTCTTACGAGGTAGCGATGAACACAGCTGCCTAACAGTATACATCTCAGGGCTAAAATTCTATAGGTCAATCTACCAACTCCCTCATTCCTGAAGAGACCTTGTAAGGTATTTTACCAGGCCCAACCCTCATGGTATCTGTCAGCACAGAGGGGTGCTCACACCCCCTCCAGCCAGCAAGCTCAATTTGCATAGATCTGAACAGAACACCAGATTCACTGGTCACTCTGACTCCTCTATCTGGAGATCTTCATCAGCTGGGTATTCTCCGAGCCTTATAGAGGGACCAAACTGTGGGACAACTATGTGTTACCCAAATGAAGGAACTGCCTTACTGCCCCCGTAATTCCTTCCACTGCAGGACTCCCTGACACATTTAGATACAAACTGACCAACTGTCATGGGATTTTGTTCCATACACAAGAGCATGACCAAGCACTGTGACAACTGTGTGGATCATCATCCAAATGGGAGTGACAGGTCTTCATACACAAGGGGCAGGAATTCCAGAGAGGACAGGAAATCTGGTCCTCTTATGACCGACGTCAAAGGCAGGAGCTGGTCTTTCCCTGTCAACAGAGGTCAGTGGTACAAGCCTTAAGGGCTGACTTGAAACAGTGAGTACAAGAAAGCAGGCTGTAGAAGGCCAAGGAACTTTCTAACTCCCTCCCACCCATACCTCCTCAAAGTCTGTTCCTGCCCTCTGCCCACTTCAGCCTCCTAGAGCTCCAGAGGCTGGTTCGTTTAAAAATACATGATGGGGTGGGGGTGGGGAAGAAAAAGTCATTCTAAAACCTGCTTCATTCTAAAATAGGGCGAGGGGCAAAAAAAAAAAAAAGAAAGAAAGAAGGGGGGAAAGGCAACTTTTTAAAACTAAATACTTATTTTTTTGAAAAATCCCCATCTTGGATGACCTTGAGAGTTTTAAATTTGATGTTCCCACTCAATACCATTTAAGAGCAGCAACAGCACAAGACTTTTTCAGGCCAAGGACCCCACGTGATCTATTTATCCTATTTCAAACAGAGTGCTGTGACTCAGCCCACCCTTTTGGATGGATCCCACCCAGGAATCTCCTATCAACTTACTCCTCTACTCTCAGGCAAGAGACACGCTGTCCTAGGCAGAATGCATGCAAAGTTCCAACCTCTGTCAGTTCCTAATCTCCACACTGAAAGACAGCGAGGAGCCAACTGGCCACCGAAACGTCACTGGTCACACACTTCAGCACCCTGCTCAATGCATCATAGAGAATGCCACACTGTGGCTCCCAACTGCAGGGCAACTTCAGGCTGTTCCCATTGTGTACTGCTGCGTGAGTCACATGGAAGCATGAAATAATTAAACATCAGGGATCATTGAAGTACCATGTGCAAGGACAAGAGGACAGGGCAATTGGAGTCCCTGGAGATGAGCTGCCCCTCCCAGAACACTCCACTTTCCAAAACACTGTCTTCAGGAACTGGGTCTGTGCCAGAGAAATGACTAACTTCTAAAGCATCTCCGCTGTAAGTTGCACAGATTCTTTCGAAAACAAGACTGTTAGCATCTGAGGGTGGGGTGGGCTGCTCTTCTCTTTAAAATACCTCCATCGATCAGGAAGGCATTCGCAGCCCTCTTGAATCCAATACTAACCACTTACCATCTCCCTAAAACTTAAAGACAAGACGAACACATTGCCCAGATCTCAGCCATACTGTTTATCCAGTGAGTTTTCAGAGAGACTGGGTTTTTATTATCCAAGCTTTTAGGACAGTTCAAGTTCAATACACACAATGCTTCATTCATGCTGTTAAATTGATAATATTAACCTTTCTTGCTGAGATGCATTAAAAATTCTGGCTTTTCAGAGCAAATGTAATTAGTTCACATTAGTAACTTCACCAGCAGCGGTGACAGAAGCAAACTGAATGGACAGGATACAGATTAATGTAATCAAAATATCATCTCCCATCTTCTCTACTAGTCAGGCAGCTGGCTACACTTCCTCTTTCGGTTGAAGTTTTTTTTTCTTTTCTTTTAATAAAAACAATAGATCAATGAAATGGATGTATAACTACTGTAATGCCCCCTCGGGGGAGTACTGTACAGGAAACCATTTTGGTGAGTGATCCCAAAAGTTTTTAATTTGATGTGCCTGCTCAATACCATTTTGACAATACAGAAATGGCCTTGAGCTGCTTCCAGGGCAGAGAGCTCACAGTGGAGAAAAAAAAGGGGAGACCAGAAGCTGCACACATCCTGGGATTGGCTATTTCTAGATGTTCCTTGTAAGTCTTTCATTCCCTGACACAGTGTCACGAAGAGAACAACTAGGTCATGTGTTTACCCTCCCAACATAGTCCTATCCAAAAGGGAATTCCCTCACACCCGGAATGACCCATCTATGGAAGATGGAAGGGGTTTTGTTGTTGCTTTGTTTTTTAAATCTGGCAATCCTCTCTCCTTTGGTTTCCTCAAAAGAATCATTCTGTCCTCGTCCTCTCTGAGGCTAGGGAACCCATGGCCTGAGCTGGCCAATCTCTAGAGCACACAAGTAGAGTGGATGGCTACAGAGAGAGACCTCTAGAAAGCTGACACTGCCATCAGGGCAGAGCCCTGGCTCTTGGTTCTGAACCCTACATCAAAGGAGGCACAAGACAGATGCTGCCAGCAACCCTTTTGCTCCCATGAGAACCCTAGAAACAAAGCCAACATGTAAACAAGCAGGCAGGACCTTGGAGACCCCTGAAGACTGTTCCTAGACTCTGCCATTAAGGGAGACCCAATGTATAGCGCAATGCGCTTTCTTCATGCATTTTCAACAAGCCCGTACACCCTGACTTGGACTTGATGGGAGTAGATGAGACCAGGAGCAGCTACTTCCCCGGCTGCAGGAGGCCAGGCATGGGGACGTTCCAGTGTACAGCTCCCTAGACTCTGGAACCCAAGGTGAACACCATCTACAACCAACGAACCCTGTCATCCGGACACCTCAGAGCCCACATCAGCCAGAAGCAGCAGTGAAGGGTGGCCCTCCATACGCTTCTCATTTTTAATGTAGGAAACACGTGTTTACATACAGGGCACGGGAAACTTTCACCCTATACATCTGCCTCTGCATTCAAGGGAAATACATAATTACGAACAACGCTAAAACTTAAAAAAAAAAAAAAAAAAAAAAAGCTAAACTGCACTAAGAAAACAATGCTGTGGCTTCCTGAAGTCATCATGACCCAGAAGGCACCAGGGCACTTTATTTGCCCCCAAACAACAAGGCCTTTCTCCACAAGGGACCGCCTGGATCCTTGGATACAAAGGCCAGTTAGGGTTCAGAATAACAGTCACCAATGAATCCACAGCAGGCGTGTACCGTATCGAGCCCCCTCTTCTGTTTTAGGTTGAAACCGCCGTTAGCTTTTGACCCAGCCTACCATGACACAGGTTCAGTCGGGGTCAGTCACTTTACTGTTGAATTCATGTCACCTTATGAAGCTTTACAGATGTAAGGTCTTACATGCCGCTCTGGGCGGTCCTAGGTGTGACCGAAGAGTCCTGATATGCTACGTTTCCTCTCCGTGCTTCCAGTGGAGGGGACAGGGAAAGCATGAAGGAAAGCACTAGGACTCGGCGCCCGACTGACGTTTAAAACCATGTGCTTATGGCCGACCATTTTAAAGGCCGAATAAAAACATGGCAGAGCCTACAACTCTAGGCTAACATGACTGGGCAAAATGACCTGATATCATCACGCTCAGTCACAAAACCCAACTCATCTTCCCACTGCAGGACACCAGTACAGAGAAAACAAAAGCCACAGAAATCACAACACAACAAAAACTTAAGACAGAAGTAGTGTACTTTATGTGAATTTGACACACTGCTGCCTAAACCTAAGCACTGTCAATGACTGGCAGATACGGCCAGTGTACGAGGGTCCCACAAGGTGGGCTACGGTTAACTGCTGCCCCTGCAGTGTTTGTAAAGGATTGTGTAATATCAACCCTTGTTCTGCTCCTGCCTCTAAGCAGATCAGATGGACATTATCTGGACCTAGGACTTGGCAAAAAGTGAAAGGAAGACAAGACTAGATGTAAACAGGACAAATCCCTAGGCCTTGCTTCTCAAAGACACCTTTTGATAAGCTGTCTGAGGTCCCTATCACAGAGCTCCTCACATACTGTCTTCCTGGGGTTAGGGGGTGGGGTCCTATGCTTGTGATCGTAATGGGTAGTTTAAATTGCTTCTGCCAGAGGAAGCCTAGGGGTCCTGGACAATCGATTCCTCAAATGATACTGCAGAAGGATGGACAAGAACAGTACAGGCACCCCAAAGACAGACTTCCCTAGCTAAAGCCCTCCTCCTCTGATCCTTCTTCTCTTCCAACCCTAGCAGGAAGAACCCGGCCTTTCTGTACAACCCCCTTCTCTGCCTTTGGCGCAGCATGGTGGACTCTGGCCATGCAGATTGGGAATTTTTAAAGGTATGATCTAGTGGAAGATCTTGGTATGTACCCTTAAAGAAAGGGATGGTGGAATCTCAACCCCTTTCTCTTCTTGTCACACTTTCTTACTGGCCACAAAGTCATCAGCTCTGTCTCCCTAAGCACCCCCACTATGAAGTGCTCCCCTGCCATGGGTCCAAAGCACAAGAGTCCCTTAATCATAGCAGTTATTTTTCGGAAGTATTTGTTACAGGAACTGGTGTAGTTTGAATGAGAATGGCCCCCATAGGCTCCTATTTGGTCCCTAGTTGGTAGAATTATTTGGGAAGGCTTAGGAGGTGTGAGCTTGTTGGAGGGGTGTGTCACTGGGAATAGGATCTGAAGTTTCAAAAGCCCACACCAGGCCCAGTCTCGGTCTCTTTCTCTGCCTCCTGCCTTTAGATAAGAAGGTAAACCCTCCAGCTACGTCTCCAGCGCCATGCCTGCTCATGATGATCATGGACTAACCCTCTGAAACTATAAGCAAGTCCCTAGTTAAATGCTTTCTATTGTAAGCTGCCTTGGTCATGGTGTCTCTTCACAGCAACAGAACAATAAGTAAGACAGGAACAGAGAGTTGACTGGCATTGCCCTGGAGATGTCCCTGAGATGGCACCAAATCAGGTGTCTAAGGTCCCTGTCTCCCCTCCTCCAGGTCTGTGTTTCCAAAACCATCTCAGCCTGCATACACGTAAGATCCTCAAACCATGTGCCAACATCACTAACATGCTCTTTCCCTCTCCTGCTCAGTTTCTCCTTCTGTTTTTTTTTTTTCTAATCCCAGTTCATGGCTTTGGTGGCCAATCAAGTCTTCCCATTGGTTCTTGGCCATCTATCCACTGGCTCTTAGACTTTTCTTTTCCCTCCTCTCCTCCCTACCACCTTCACCATTCACTACCACCTCTCATCTATCAGACATCTTTTTGTACATTTATCCTCTGTGTTTACTTCCTGGACGGTAAACCCTCCACGCCCCCTTGGCTTCCTTCCCGGATGCACTGGGTTCTCCCCTCCCTTGCATGGCTGTCACAGAACCTTTGTAGAACACAGACGTGCGGCAGCATTCCCCTGCTTCTCAGTCCTACTTCTATAAGCAGGCACACAGGCCGTTTCCACCAGCAACCTCACACTCATCCTCGCTGGCCGTCTGCCCACAATGCCTTACCCTGATGTTCTGTCTTTGTCCACTCATCTCCACCATCACTCCCAATTCCTGCAAACTCCTCTGCATCCTTTGAGGCCCTGCTCCTGGGTGTGCCCTCTCCACACCAACCAGTCCCTTCTCTCAGCCTTTTGGGGGCTCTCTGCTGGCTGTTCTCATTTTAAAAAGGCACCACAGGGCAGTGCCATCTGTTTACCTATCAGTCTCTACACCACACCAGGAATCACCAGCAGAACTGCTATGTCTGCTCCTCTCCAGACTCCGAGAGCTGAGTATAGTGCTTGGCCTCCATGGGCAAGCGCACGAGATTGTAATTAATTACAGTATCACGGACCTTCAGACAGAGTGTGTCTGTCACAAGTAAGGACCGTGCTTTCATCCGTGCCTGCCAACCAGCAACCATTTGTGAAAAACAGATGCAGCACACAGAGTACCCAGTGAAGGCAGTGGGGGTGGGGGACAGAGAAGAACGTGACTGCTCTCACGCTACCCCTTGGCTAAGTAAAGCTGAGCTTCCCCCAGGCAAGTAATTCCAGTCAACAAATAGAACTAACATCCCCACCGTGAGCAAACACACTGCTAACTGTCACTGCCAACCACCCAACCATCCTTCCCAATGGTTTACTTCAAACCCTGGACCAACTGGGCCATCCCTATTTACAAGCCTCCAACCTAGATGCCTCTAACCAGGGAAAGAACACAGATACCTTTAATTACTACCCTGGGGTTCAGAAGTAAGAGAAGCAGTGCTGAGCTGAAAGGAAGCACTGTCTTCCAACATCTCCACAGCTACCTTCAGGAAAGGGGGGACAGACTCAGTCAACACCCAGTCCTCCCAGAAGAGACTTTCCAGATGAAGGAAGAAACTCTACATCTGGCCACAGACTGGAGGAGCTCTAGATACTCTCTCAATAAACCCATGGGGGCAATATCAACGATGATTAATCTGTCAATCCCAATCTTTGAAAAAACATCCTGGGAAAAGAACACAGAGAACACAATAACCAAAGTCAAACTGAGGGGGAAAGTGAATCGTACTCTAAATGCCATTCATTCTTAGGGGTTAATTATTACATGGACAGATGATTTATACAGCAAAACAACTAGCCTCCTATTAAGTATGCACAAGTCAACTCAATGTTCCTTCAGTTACTGTAAACTGTTACCACTGGAAAAAAAGGACACACATAACGTATGACATCTATTTTTGCAGCACAGGGCCAACAGCTAGCCATATCACTTTTAATGACTAGAGATTCCAGAAGAATTATCACTATGGTAACACTTCAAAATGGCCATCAGAGTTACCAAGCACCAGTCCACAACAGTTTGAATCTGCTAAGGCCTTGTAGAATAGACGGCATTATTTTCAAAATGCACCTAATGATTCCTACCAACACCCTGCTAAAACTTTAAGTCAACAGGATTACTTACAAGCATGAGCTAACAGAAGCCACGGTACAGGGTGAGCATGCAAATACCATGCTACGGCTCACATTCTAATAAACAATTCTTCAGTAATGTCACCATGATGTCTTTTTAAATGTATTAGAAGTATAACAAAAACTGAAAGATAAGTTGGCCACTGGTTTTCTTTCTTCAATAGCTCATTTTTAAATAATTTTACAGAGTAAGAGTTTATATAAATTATCCAAAACCCAGCAGAGTTCAAGTGTTTTTAAATGTTTGTGGGTGAACAATGAAATATAGACTTACCATTGGGAATCTATACTCAAATTCTTAAATTCCTCCCAGTCCCCTGGAGGTAGCCACAAAGAAACAATTAATTCCCTGGGAGCCTCATTTTCATAAGAAAACAAGAGGCTGACCTCAAAGGTCAACACCCTGGGTATGAGAACTGGGTCCTCAGCCTAGCCCACAGGCTCCAAAGCAGAGCTGGAAAGGGCTTTAGCACAGTGCTTCCGAAACAGTTCCACAGGCAGTTCTCATAAGCCATCAAAGAAATTCTTAGGATCATTAAAGCAGAGTAAAAGAATAGTGTGGCATTACCTGGGAACTAGGGGTCAGTGCCTCTTAAGAAGTGTTTTGGAAACACCAGTTTTCATTTTGCAGTTATTTTGTCTTGGCTCTGATGTAAATCTAGGTCTTACTTTAGGTCTGGTTTAAAAAAAATAATAATACCAAAATGCTTTGATGTCTTGTTTCCAAGAGAGGTGAACTGGTACGCTGAAGCTACATATCAGCAAGGATCCCTTCAGACATGAAAATTGAGTCCTCTAAACACTCTTTCCACATGTCAATAAAATACTCAACAGAAGTATCCAGAAGGATGGATCCACAAACAGCCATATTTTAGAAATTAAGGGAACCATCAACACAAATTCTTTTAACTATGCCTTTAGACCAGATGCCCTATAAACGGGGCCTGTGATTCCCATAACTGCAGTATCATGGACCTGCAGACAGGGTGTTACGAGTGAGAACCCTGCCTTCCTGGAGTTAAGCAGGGAAAATCTCATCCAAGAGCTCACAGCATTTTCAAGGCCAGTTATTAAGGAAAGATGCACAGGCTCACACACGCTGTCTCAAGAACATTCTAGACCAGAGGCCCTGCCAAGACCTACTGTTTGGGCTCCTCTAGAAGAAGGTGAATCCCACCCAGGCTCAAATGCCTGAGAAGGCCCAGCTAAGTCAAGGAGACCCCAGCTACTGTGTCTCCAGGGAGCTGGAAGGTCACTAAGACCACACACAGCCTGTGACCACTGAAGGACAGCTAAAGTAGGAAAGTCCTCTTGAGGAAAACAACATTAATGTTTGGGTTTAGTTTTGTGAATGTGTGTGCAGCTTTCCTTAGTGCAAAACAATGAAAACAAAATGGACCAGAACCCTGTTTTTCCAGATAACACCTGTGGACCTTGACAAAAGCAAAAACAAATGAGTTAAAAACATAAACTCTGCCAAGAAAATCCAAGATGAGTGGGGAAGGTCACCCTGTGATTCCGGTCCCTTGCTATAGAGAACACACAGTACTTTTTAGGATCCCTTCTGAAAAGCTTCTAATGATTATCCCAGCTGAGCCCTGATCAATCAGAGTCTGTGCACAGTTCTGGATCTTTTTCACTTAATTTACAGAAGTATATAAAGATCTAATTTTTAAATTTATTTTCAAGTATGTGTTTGTGTGTTGTGTCTTCGTATGAGCAGGTGCACATGAGTGCAGATGCCCTCTGGTATCTCAGGTCCCCCACAGCTGGAGTTACAGCAGCTGTGAGCTGCCTGATGAGAGGTCTGGGGACTGAACCTGGGTCCTCCAGAAGAACAGCAGATGCTCTTAACCACTGAGTCATCTCTCCAGCTCCAAGATCTAACTTGAAAAACAGAAACGGTTATAGAGTAAGAATTGTGTTCGTCTACAATATATAAATCAGAAAGAAAGTCAAAGTGTCCTACTTTCCTCTATCTAGTGTTAATTTCATTTAAGAACAATTACTGTGGGGATTTTAGTTTTTAAAGTATAACAGTGTCACAGCTATTCACTGAAGAACTGCCCCCATAGCAGCCCTGTTCTCAGCCCGCTCTCACCTACGCACGAGTCCTTTCAAAGGGGAGGTGGTGTAGAACTATACACCTGGCCAACCTTCCAGAGGTCAGCTCTGTTGACCAAGATGTCAAGTCAGATCTGATTCCTACCCTGAGAATCTTTCCGTTGCCTGACCCACCAGAGACAAGGAAGTCACCTGAAAACAGCGGTCACCAATGCTCCGCAGTAGACTTGGGGGAAGAGGGCAGAGCCAAGGGGCCAACTCTGGAGGTGGCCCCGAGCAGCAGCAGCAACACAGATGTCTGTTCTGAGTCAGATTTAAAATGGCTCTGTGACCAAGCATCCTCATCACTAAACTCCTGCCTGGACTCAGTCCCTGCAAGTGTACTGTCGGGTCACGGATGCTTCAGCAACTGCCATTGGTGGCACCTGAGAACTGCCCAACACCAAGCGAGGCCCACTCACTGGGGGCAGCAGGAAGGCGGCCACCCCTCGGTCCTGCACTAAGGTCCCCTAGCATGTGGCTCTACAGTTCAAAAAGAACTTAAGAGTGATCGGACACTCCCACCTCACCCTGCCAGCCATCCTCCTATAGACAAACAAAAGGATCCAGTGAAGAAACCCACAACAGGCAGGGTTTCTCCTCAAACACCAGCTCCCAGGAAAATGCCTATCTTGAGTAACTGTGTGTACCGGTCTGGGAAGGTGAAGAATAAAAGTCCATTTTAAAGTGAGGTTTTAAAAGCCCTCCTCTGTAAATACAGTGGCCACCTCACGCTCCTGTCTCTTTTTTGTTTGATAGGAAAAAAGAGGTAGATTTGAGTCAGCTTTGCTTGGATCTGCCATAGGGCCTAGAGAACTTTCTGGGCCAGGCAGCCCCAGCCCAGCCTGCATTCTTTTGGGGTGACAGAGCACCCAGCGGTTTCCCTGTCCTCCAACCACTAAAGCATGGTGACTAAGTCCACAGGAATTCCAGTCGGTGCTAGACCCATCCACCCGGAGGACAGGCAGGCACAGGACAGGCAGGGAGGGCCCTCACTGCCCAGGCCCCAGTCAGAAAGACCACACTCTACTCTTTAGGTCCTTCCATGTGGGGAGCAGGGGCATGGTAGCTAGGAGCGATGCCCACCTGTGCTCAGGTAACACCCAAATAGTGCAAGGTTCTCCAATAGCATCTGGTTCCCTACTCAAGCCTTCCTTTCCCAAGAGGTCAGAAAGTCAAGTTATAAGTATACCTCTATAACCTTGAAAAAGACACTCAGGAAATGTTGGTGGCTCTGAGCAGGCAACCTAGAGCTCAGCTCTCACAATTAAAAGGCAAGAAGGTAAATCTCGGGTCACACTGCCTCCATCACTTTTCAGGAGCCCAATTCAGAGTAGAAACCTGCCATCCAAGATCTGATTTGATAAATTATTTCCTTAGGCTTTATATATTTCACCCTCTGCATGATGATTACACTTTTTCTCATAAAAGGATAAAAAGTTTACTGTAAACCATATCCCTTTCTTCCTTTTACCACAACCTGCCAATCATCAGAGCTGGAGCATTCACTTCTTAAGATTAAAGAATAGTTTGAAAACAAAGTCTCTCTAGTTACACATCAGCCAAAGAAAGGCGCTTGATCACTGATCAACATCAAAGTTTTGTCTCCCATATAAAAATAATTCATCAATGTAAAAAACTCCCATATAAAAATAATTCATCAATGTAAAAAAAAAAAAAAATCCTGCCTGGGGAGGAGGAATGTAAAGAGTCAGACAAAAGCAAGGCCCTACGCATCAAAAACAAGTTGCTACGCAATCTAGCAGCTATCACTGAAGTCTGCTTAGGTCACTCTTTCAACTCCATCTCTTTTATCTTAAGAATCACAGATGTCCTCAGCATGTGAAAAGGGACCAGGGAGAGACGGAATGACAAAGTGGCAAGGAAGGAGGGATGGAGAGGAAGGTTAGATGAGGAAGGGCTGGGAGATGGAGAGAAGGAAAAGAAAGAGGGATGAATAGGTACAGGGGAGGGGCAAGCAGGAGGACACCATGCCAACAGAGCTCTGACCATATTTATTAATCACCATGGAGATTCATCCCAAGATACATAACGATACAAGCACGAGCAAAACATCCTTAAGAACTCATCAAATAGGGTCTTGGCCTTCTGCCAAGCAAGATAGGCCATTAAGTCATTCCCACAAGAAGGCAGGGCTGGAGACTAAGCTGCAAGGTAGCTTGTGTAACTTACGCCAGGACTCTGTGCCTAGGTTCCCTGGCCCACAAGGGGACTAGAAGTATCCTGGTTGGTTTTTGCCCACTGGACATAAACCTAGACATAACTGAGAAAGGAGAATCTCAGTTGAGAACTGCTTCCGGTAGATTGGCTTGTGGGTTTTTTGTTTTTTTTTTGTTTTTTTAATGTGGAAGGGCCCAGATTACTGTGGGTAGTATCATCCCTGAGCAGGTGGCCCTGAATGATATATATATATAAAAGTAGGTTGACTCCCTTCATCCCTGCCACCTGTGGCAGTTGAGGGAGCTGACCCTCCCTCCCCGTTACCAGCTGCAGCACTTGGGAAAACAGGCCCTGCACCTCAGCTGAACAGCACAGTAGAGCTGACCCTGTTGACTGGGGTGTGGGTAAATTGGCCACAAGACCAATAACATGAGCTTGGAAGATCTGGCCCCACCCTTCATCTGCCATATGGTGGTGTGGGCAAGGAAGAGATGCTCCCCATGTGCCTATGACAGTTGGGAGAGCTGGTCCTGAGGTCATAAGAGCAAGAGAGCTGTCCCTGCCCCTTACCAGCTGCAGCATTCAGGAGAGTGTCCCTGCATCCCACCTGGACAACACAGTAGAGCTGACCCTGATGGTGTAGGTATGGGTGAACCAACTTGAGGGCATGAAAGCAGGAGAACCAGCCCACACCTTGCTCATTGCTACATAGGGTGAACTAGCCAGGGCAATGCCAGAGAGCTCACTCTGGTGGTGAGGACAGAGGAGAGCTGGCAGGCTGACCAACCCTGCAACTACCCAGGCCCAGAACCAGGGTTTTGAGTTGACCCACCCTAACATCCATCCCATCTATGTTCTGCGGGAGCACGTGAAAGGAACATGTCCTCCAAAGCTGCAGGAATCTCCACAACACAGGGCAACAACAGGATATCCAAGAGGAGTCCCAGTGAGGACCCATGATCGATAGTGTAGCAGAAACCAGAGGCTTCGAACCAGACCAAAATGACTGCAATGAACACTTGGAAGTAAAGATACATGGCTAAAAGGATCTACTGCATGACTCACTGTGTCACACTACAGCTTCTATGATGAGATTTTTTTTTCTTAAATTTTATTTTGGTGGGGAGGGTGCAAGGGCAGAGAGGGTGGATACGAAGGGTTGAGGAGATGAATGGGATCGAGATGCATGATGTGAAAGACACCAAGAATAAAAAGAAACTTAAAAAAGAAAAAGAAAGTAGGTTGAATAAGCCACTAAGCAGCATCCCCACATGGCCTCAGCTTCAGTTCCCACTGTTTGAGTTCCTGCCTTGGCTTCCCTTCACGATACACTGTGACTGGGGCATTTAAACAAATCCTTTTGGTCACAGCAACAGACAGCAAACTGTGGCAGGCAATATATAGATCAGATGAGAAAGCAGTTGCCATTGCTCCAGAAATGCCACTGTAGTCATTAAACATAAACCTTCCTAAGAGAGTTATCCACACAGGGGTCCAGAGGGAGACTGGGGTCATCCGGCCACGCAGATTCACGCAGGCATTTCACACCCTGGGATCCACATCCAGCTATCCTGAAAGGGGCTGGACTGGCACATGGCGTTAGGACAACAGGGACAGGACCCTGGAAGTTCTCAGAGATGCAGTTCATTGCACAAGTCACAGAAACCTCAGGGACAAACTGGGGTCCTAACTTGAATAACCTCAAAATGTAGGGGGGAGGTCTCTGCAAAGGTTCTGAAAAGCTTTCACACAGATTAGCCCCCAAATGCCCTTCTGTCAAATACTGCAACATAGAAGTGAATGTTTCTTCCTTCTTCTTTTCAGAAATCACTGAACGATGTACAGATCTTGGAAGAGGGGTCAAAGATTCTGATCTAAGACCCTGTGCATTGCCTCTACCATCAGGTCAGTCTTTACAGTGTGTCTGTGCAGCTCACTCCACTGGCCCATCTCCTCCTTCAGACCAACGTGTCTTGACAGCATCAAGGACAGTTGAGGCAGGCGAACTACAGACAGTAACTGGGAGTGTCCAGGTTCTTCGGTAACTTGGATGTGGCTCTGTCCAAGCCAGTACCCACTCTGGCTCACTATGACACCTCTGAGGACTAAAGGGTCACGTGAAGCTGTTTCCTAGAAAGTGTGGTGGAGAACAGACACTGTCACTGAACTCAACTCCAGGAGTCGCCTTTTCTTTGTCTCAATGGCAGGATGCCATTTGAGTAACCAAATCTGTGGATAGCGCACAAGTTTTAAGGACCCTGCTGGGAATGGTAAGGAGGAAAGTCAGTCTTTAAAACGTCTTCACCTGACTCCAGGCCATGGACCCCACAAGAGCATAATCTCCTACTTTACCACAGAGGAACTAAGACCCAACTCACTTGCACACACCTGCAGACATAAGGAAAAGAGACTTTAGGGTCTCAATGACAGAAGCCTCCACTCAACCAGAAAATGGAGGTCTGGGCTAGAGAAAAGTCGATAGCTCTTACCTCAGGCCACACGGGCACAATCAAGAGAGCACTTGCGAAGAGCCAGTAGAGAAAGGATTTCTGAACTTAAATAAGGATCAGACCAGCCACCTTAGGCGTCTTCTCACTCACCCAAACTCATGCCTTCACAGCCTTATCCATATCAGCTGTAATCTCCTGCAGTAGCCAACCTTGAATCAAAAATGGCGCCTCAACAACGCAGTCGGAATCTCCCCTCCCTGGTTCACTTCCGTTGTCCACAATTAAAACTTTCTACAATGAATGTGGGAAAGTTGTCTTGCTAAGTGTTGAAGCGCTTGCCTAGCACCTCTAGCAAACACATGTGCGCATGCGTACACATACAGTCAGGCAATCGCTCTTGTAAGTTCACAGGTTTGGGTTTCATAGGTAACACTATGGAATAATCTACACGGATAAATGCCACAGCTTATCTTCTGTAGTTTGTTCCAGTCTGGTAATTATAACAATTATTCATTTCCTATCATCTTAAAAGATAAAATTCTCCCCCCAAAAGGGTAAATCTGCTTAATTCTTTCTATTCTCTCAAAATATTAATCACCAGTACAGTGAACTACAGAGTGGCCTAAAAGGTTCTAATGTGTGTTCTAACTTGCTAATTAAATCTTCTCTCACTACTGTCACAGTAAAAATCCCAAGGAATCTTGGTCTTCTGGGCATACTATGAGGGAGAAGAGCTGCACTGAATCCCAATCTACTTCCCCACTTAATAAACAATTTATGTATATGCTTTTAAAAAAAATCTAAAGAGCTCTACAATGTAGATATTTCGAGTCTCCCCATGACATTAAATGAAGACTTCTGACAGGAGTCTAATGAGCTGTTCTCTAATAAACTCCAGCCTGAGGACGTTAGCTTTCCTCTATGAGCTCAGAAAGCAGCCGGAATCATGAGGAGTGGAGCTGCCCCCCTCTCTCCTTTATATGCTATCCTCCAAGTCACTCTATCAACAGGCAGCAAAATCCCAGCTCGCTTCAAAACTCCCCACCTTTTCATTACTCAAATGACAACCTTTTCCCACTACTTTATCTCTGCCTTAAGTAGCAGGAGCTGAAAGATACAATCAATTTAATCTCTCTCTCTCTCTCTCTCTCTCTCTCTCTCTCTCTCTCTCTCTCTCTCTCTCTCTCCCCATTTATATTTGTTTCAGCAGATCCTCATCCACAGATCCCTCCTATGTCCATTCATGCCTGCATACTGAATATAGATTTAATACTTCTCCAGGCCGATGATCACAACCAAGAGTTTTTGATTAGAGGGCAGAGGAGACATAAGCAGAGGGCAGGGTGGTCTGGAATACATCTATTTTTACCGACAATTCCAGAGAGTAATCCCTCCAGAAGAAAAGTTGCACATTTGCATCTGTACCTTCCCTTTCCAGATTCAAAAGCTCTCAGACACTGTACTGGCTTTGTATCACCCAACTTCCTCAGCAGCCTTTCAGGTAGAGCAGAAACGACATGTGGACTCTACATCCATACTTCCTCAGACATAAGCTACATACAAGCGAACTCAAGTCATGGTGGAGAAGTCCCCGATCCCTGATTCCAGTCAAAGTCCTGCCTGCTGGAGGAGCGGAGAGCCAGGAGTACGGTTGCCCGTTTCCATAACCTCCACACCCCTGCTTCCCCAGGCCTACATCCTCAACATCTGGAAAAGTGTCAAGCTTTCAGAAGGGGCAATCGTGAGGGGTCTAAAAATAGAAACAACTAGTTTCCTACCACCAGCCCACCCTACTCTACAGAAAAAAAGGCAACACTTCACCTTATCCTCACGGAATTAAAGCTATGGATGTCAGTCAGATATACCCGATGTCTAAGTCAAACAGGCTTGGGGTGCCTAAGCAGATGGTGGGGTCCTGGAATGCACATCACCACCAAAACCTCTGCTCTCATGGAAGGATATGCTTCACATTCCAAACGTCTTTAAAATTAGGAGTACAACCTACTCCAGAGTTGAAGAGCGTGTATACAATGATGGGTAAATAGGAAGGAGCCAGTGTGAACACTCTTAAGCAAAGACCTCAGTTTCACCAGAGGCAAATACCTGGTCCAAACAAAACTCTACATACCAACCAAACTTACCCTCCTCTGAGCTCTTCACACTCATTACCTCTATTTCTTTTTCAACTACAGCTGGGATTACCTTGCCACACAGCGTAAGTTGTCAGCCTCTTATTCTTTGAATAGTGTGTGTGTGTGTGTGTGTGTGTGTGTGTGTGTGTGTGTGTGTTCACGTATATGCTGGTGTAAATACTCTGTGGAGGCCAGAAGACAACCCTGGCTGTTGTGCCTAAGGTACCATCCACCAGGTTTTTTGAGACAGGGTCTCTTGCTGGCCTGAGACTCACCCAATGGGCTAGACTGGCTGCCTTGCCAGCAAGCCCCAGGACCTGCGGTTATACGCATGCGCCGCCACATTCAGCTTTCTTACATGGGTTCTGGGCCTCACACTGGGGTCTTGACACTTATAAAGCAAATTTACCTAACAAGCTATCATCTCATCCCAACATCATGTGGTTTTTATCTTACCACCCAACAAAATCATAAGCTTGTGTCATCTCATATTGTTCAGCATGGAGCTCACACTAAACAAGGACACCTCAATTAGCCATGGGGGGGGGGAGCGGGGACGGGATGGGCACAGAGGTGTCAGAATGGAAACTTTAGCCAATTAAGCACCCCAACGAAAAAAAAGGCCCCACTTGGACATTCCTCATGATTCAAGCCTCTTCAGCGTTCTCCTCATCCACAGGAGTATCAACCTCTTCTCCTCTGTTCCACCAACAACACTGGGCTGCAAGGGTGGCATGCAGGAGCATGGACCTTCAAGGACCTGACACACATTCACTCTTGAACGGTTATTTAGTTGGCTTTATTTAACCCCAGATAACCATGGACTATTTTGGTCATTTGAAAATATTTTATAAATCCCTCTTTAAAATTTTCATACCTACCAGAACCAGCAAGAGAGTGAGACAAGACTACTGTCTACTGGTGGTGGTTTGAATGAGAACGGCCTCACAGGCCTATGTATTTTGAATACTTGGTCCCCGGTTGGTGGAACTGTTTGGGAGGGATTAGGAGACCTGGCCTTGTTGGAGGAGGTGTGTTGCTGAGGGTGGACTTTTGGGAATTCAAAAGCTCACACCATTCCCAATAGCTCCCCCTGCCATCCCCGCCTTTTGCTTGTGTATCAGATGTAAGCTCTCCACCATCACTCCTACCTGCCTGCTGTCAAGCTCCCTCCCATGATGGTCCAGATGCACCCTCTATCACTGTAAGCCTCAATAAACTCTTTCATCTATAAATTGCCTTGTCCTGGTGTCTCTTCACAGTAACAGGAAAGTAACTCAGACACCAGGATACCGAAGTTAGACAGTTCTCACTCTCCTACTGCCGGAAGTTCTGTGTGCCTCATCCTGGTCCTATCTCTTTTCTCTCCTCAGCTACCTCCATCTCATGCTAAGCCTCCTGCTGTCATTAAGAACGAACTGCTGAAGTGCTGTGTATGGTCAGGGCCACACAGAAGGTGGCATTTTACAGAATGCCTCCTCCACTGGCAGCTGTGAGGCAGGAGAAGCAAAAACATACGCAGGGCATCAGTCTGAACCACCAAGTTGTTTATCAATTGTTTGGGGAGTGAGGTGAGGGATGAGTGAACAAGGCCTTTTCAACCTACTGACAAAGAACAGAAATGCCCTTCAGTGGTCAAATCACAGCCTCAGTGGATCTATCCCGGCACAACCCACGAGAGTTCTTGGTAAGGGAGATCTGGGAAAGTCTGTGGAAAAGTGAGTGGACAATGACTGGACAAGAAATAAGGAGAGACCTTGGGGAACAGCTCAGCAATTACTGTTTGCTCTGGTCGAAACTTGCACGCCAAACCCAGAGGCCTATGAGAAAAGCACACAACAAAATACACTCAACTCACAAACCAACACGAGAAGATTTTCATCTTGCTGTAACGTTCCAACAGTGCTGCAGACTCAGACGTCCCTCAACGGCAGCACCATGGAAGACACCAATCATCACCAGTGGAAGAGAACACTCTCCCCAGGTTATCAAGGTGCTAGATTCTAGATGAGGGAAAGCTGACATCAGTCTAAAAGAAAGACTTCAACGGATTTAAATTCATTCCACATAATCAAGTTTCATTGGTGTCTCTCAGAAGTACTTATAAATAATTCACTTTGGTAACAGCCAAGGCCAGATCAAGAAAATGTCACTTCCAAAATGTAAGACTTAACATAAATCCTGCCTGGATTTCCTGCTCTCAACTCCGCTGACCGCCTTTCCTTCCTTCTGCCTAATCACCCAAGTGTTTAGCTAGCCTTCTAGCCTGCATCCAGTTCCTGGGATGCTCTTAGGAACTTGTGAGCTGCAGCCACCTATGGGAGTTCACAGTCCACTTACAGCCAGTGTGGGAGCCGGCTCTTTACAGTAGGACGCAATGCAAAGAGATTGACCAAAATGTCTATCGTCAATCTTAGTGGCATTTGCCAAAATCCAGAGCTAGGGATCCCTACCACCCTCCTCAACATTAAATCTCCAAGTCAGAAGGAAATTCAGGACTCGCTGTGCTAACGCATAAGAAAAAAGGAGGGAGGGAAAGTGACAGCCTTGAGTCACTCCCATGAGCCAAAAGCCGGGGGAAATGTGATCTGTTTCTGCAATAAACCATCATCCTTGTGCACACACAACTTTCATGCAAAATTCCCTGATCATGAGGTTGGGCTGGGCCTTCCTCTTTTTACCATTTGATCATCATCCGGGCATCCAGGCCACCAGCCTGGCTTCTGAATGGGAAGGTACAGAGGAAGGTCAGGTTTGTATTTATTTGAATATATTAGCCAAAACTGAGACGGGAATAATAGGAGGCTAAAGAGCTCGCAGATGAAGTGCGACTTTTAAAACCGGGCTGTGGATGTACGCCAGGCTTGCTAATAGAATCTGAAGCGGCCCACAATACAAACCGCTCACAAGCCACTCACCTCTAACGTGTGAGCTGGCGTGGGGTCCGGACACCACCCTGACCACCATTTCTCGGTAACTGACTTAACTCATCTTCTGCAGCCCTTGCCCTATAATCCAGCTGTTCTCAACCTTCCTAACACTGCGACCTTTAGTACAGCTCCTATAAAATTATTTTCTTTGCTACTTCATAACTGTAATTTTGCTACTGGTGTGAATCATAATGTAAACATTTTTATTTTACGATGGTCTTAGATGACCCCAGTGAAAGGGTCATTTGACCTCCCCCAAAAGGGGTTGCAACCCAGAGGTTGAGAAACACCACTAGATTCTGAGGCCCTCCGAGAAAGGGGGTAACAACAGGGCCCAGCAAGATCAGGTTGTGGTCATCAAAGAAGCTCTCTAAGAAGCTTCCTGGGGAGACTAAGTCGGCGCACAGGTCTGAAACCTGCTCAGGTCAGGTGCGTGGGTGAGGCTCGGAGGCCCTCCGGCTGGGAATGAAGTACAAATGAGCCCTGCATCATGATGGGCAGCAGGCCCCAAATGCCACTGTCACCATGTAGCCAGCAACAAACCTACAATGAAATCAATCCTGCCAGGCAAACTCCTCTGGCAAGGTTACAGGTTTCGGCTTTTCATCCACTGTCTGTTGTAAACGGCTTCACCCCGAGCTCTAGCCCACCCGATTGCCATCTCTGGCATCCAATGACTCTTCGGAAAGACTCCCCCCGCCCCCTCAGCAAATAAGAAATATTTGAGCTACAGAAAAATTCTTCAGGGAAAATTATACATTCTCAGAATTCCATTCATAAACCCATATGACCATCAGGATGGCAACCCTGCTGTGGCCATAAAGGGGAGTTAGGAAGAGGTAGAAGTTGGGAGAAGAGGGCAAGAAACCCAGTGGTCTGAGATGGAGACCGTGCAGGAAGGACCTCCTGGACGGGGTGTGGAAAGGGACAGGCTTCTGCTCCCTGCTGCTCTCCCTGGGAGGGGAAGCAGCGTTTGTTGTGTTTCCTGCCACTTTGCTTTAATGGTCTCTAAAACTTCTGGGACTGGTTGTTTGGAAGCTTCTGAGGGGAACACTGACACATCACACACTAATCCAGTTATCTGAAACTCACTGAGTAATAGGACAGAGAAGATTTTTCTCCATCATACGTGTGAAATAGCCCAGGAATCTGACAGCACTGACTCTGCAAAGTGCAAGAGAACATCCAGGGGTCAAGAAATCAGAGGAGACCACCCTATGAAGTCAGAGTTGGGTTTTCCTCGTCCTAGGGATCTGACTAGTCACCACTGGTCTTCCTATCACAGCACTTTCAGGGAGCGGGGGCAGCAGGAGGCCTGATTCAAACACTAGAACTGCCCTGATGTGTTTCTAAGGAAACTGATCATCTTCCTCTCTCTACTCTTCTCTTTTGGGGGTGAGGGTATGTTCTTTGTATGGTGATCTTTTATGTTCTCCCCACTTTACTAAGTGCAACTCCCTGGTCTCAGCTGCTGATACAACTACCCGGGCATTATGAGGAGCCCCAGAATGGATAACCTGACTCCACAGACTGGCTGCCAGAGGCAGATGCATCCTATTGCGGCAGAGTCCTCCTTCCTGGTGGCCTGGGAGGCACAGGCAGCTCAGGATCCAGGCTGGCCAAGAGTGCCATCACTGGCTGTCACAGCTGCTTTCTCAGCCATAGCTTCTGCGTACAAGGCACCGCCTTAGGCCTGACTGTATTGATCCCAGGAGTCTCTCTCTCTCTCTACAGTTTTGCTTTCTGGAGTTTCAATCACCCAGTCTCCTACCGTCCAAAACTATGAGCCTAGAAACCAACATCTGATCTGTTCACTGTTCTGAGTAGTGAGACGAAGCCCAGAGCTGTGCCAATCAGTCCTGTCTGGGATGCAAATCATCACTGTGTCCAGTGGATCCACCCTATAGTCGCTGTTCTCCCATTTCTCAATTAGTACTCACCCTGGTCATCAGATCACAGTCTGTGCTCGAGTAAACGTTTTTTATTTAACAATGGCCCCAAAGTGCAGGAACAGTGGGTGGTGTTGGCAATTTTATTACAGTATTGCTATTACTGTTGCTAATATCCCTTGTGTCCAACTTTTAAACTGAACTTTATCATACATACATAGTCTACGGAGGGTTGAATACATCAACGGTTTTACTCATCTGCCGGAGGTCACAGAATGTGTAGGGGAAACTACTGTGCACTCTTGGCTACATTATCCAGTGCCTTCATAAGATTTGTAAAGACAAATTTGAGGTGGCCACATATGGGGGTCAGTGTCTCTAACCAAGGCCAAGTACCAGGCAGCCAAACCACTAAAGGCTGTCTCTGCAGCCACCTCACATGGTTCCATGAAGGAAAACAAATGGCAGGAAGAAGAGAGGACTGAGGACCGACCGACCGACCGAGTGCTTGTTTGTGACCAAGGCAGAGAGAAACAATAAGCAACTTCTGTGCAATAATGAAACAGAAGCTCGGCTTCTGGAAGAGAGCCTGGCATTCCTGCACAGCACCTCCCCACCCACCTGATCCCCTGGAACGGAAGGAAGATCTAGGAGGACACAGAGAGCCAGTGTTTGTTTCCTGCAATGAATGAGAGGAGGGAAAGGAAAGGAAACAAAACAGCGGAGGAAGCCGGGTGGGGAAGACAGTGGTATGCTTGCATATGCACGAACACATAAACACACATGCACAAACACTCACACACAAATGTGCAAATGCAAACACATGTACGCACACCAACGTGTGTGTATGCACATAGCTATTATTACCCGAAGAAGAGCATAAATAGGCAGAGGCTGCAGCCTGGAGCAGATGGCTGCTACCTTCACTATGTGAGAGCCGCAGTTGTCACCAATAAAAATGTGTCTTCTTGTTATCTTTACTAAAAACTATACCCACTCTCTAACCACCTTAATGCTCTCAGGAAGGGAGGAAAAAAAGTCTCAAAGATAATATTTAATGTCAACGCCATACAAAACAAATCTGTTGATATTTCTTAAATTCTTTCAAATACCAAGTTTGCAAGCAGAATAAATTCATGAGAGTTTGATAACAAAAGAAGTGGAGTCTACATACACCTATAAGGTCCCCAGAGGTATCCGGACACAGACGTCTGTACATCACTGAGTGTTCTTTAAAGATATGGCTTATCTGGGCAGACACGAAAATTTGAACAATCCAGATTAAATTAGCAAGAACCACTCCTAAACTATGCCCTGCTATTTATGATAATTGAATGTTTGCAACTCAGGAAAAGTGACAGAGAAAGACCACTTAAGATATGGCAGTAAATATACAGTCAGTTCAGCTTAATGCTCAAGATTTTAGATGGTCTCTGAATGCAGCTATTTTTAAAACAGCAGCAGCTGCTACCATTGACCAAGAACTCACTAAATGCAGGGCAATCTGGTGGGTGCTTTCCAGTTACTATCTGGTCATCCCTGTTTCATGGATAGAGACAAGCCCTGCTGTGCTACGCCATGTCAAAGGGAAACATTCTACTCTAGGACCGAGCTCAGAGAGACCCAACTTACTAACCCTGAGTACCTGACCCATCACACCCTGTGCTGAAAGAAGGCACATCTCTAAACGAAGGCTTCCAGCCCCACCACCAGCCAAACTTGACTTATGAACCGTGACACACTGGGGTTGAGCAATGCAATCCAGGATGAGATTAGCCACAAGCCCATATGCTCCATGTTACCCCCACTCCAGTCAAGAATGTCACACTGGCATACAGAGGAGGAGAAGAGCCGGAAACACAAATGCAACCAAAGAAAGGAGCTAAAAATTGGGAAGAAATCAGAGCCATTCTACAAGATGGCCAAGAGATATGGAGGGACTCAGGACATTCTCCAAAAATCTGGAGTTGAGAAAAGACACTTTGAAGAGAGTCTGAATGCCTGTCAGTCCCTAAGATGACATCCCTAAGTAAGTAAGTAAGCAAGCAAGTAACTAACTAACTAACTAACTAACTAACTAACTAACTAAGAAACTGACTTCTAAGGTGGGTCCAGAAGAGTGACACCTCAACTAGCAGATAATCAGCCCAAAGCAAACCTCTCTGGAACTAGACAGGCCGCTCTAAGAACTGCAGTCTGCTGAGTGGTGTCCCTAAGACATGTGGACACAAACAGCTTTAGCACCTCGGTCCCAGGAGTTAGCCATCAGCAGGATAGAATGCCATCTCCACACCCGGCTATAAAAGGCATATAGCACTGAAGCCTAGGGCATGTGACCCCTTCTAAATAAAGATCACCCCCACAGTGGGAGCAGCTGACCAGAACAGAGGCATTCCCGGGGCATGGAGACAAGCTCTTCACACAATGTGAGAAGCCAGAGCCCACTTGTTCGACTCTGGGTCTGCCTCTCCACCAGGGTCGGGGGGCCTGTCTCAAGGTTTACATCATGATCTATTTTAGCAATCTGCAGGAGCTTGGTGGCAGACTCCACCACATTTCCAGACATACTCTGGGTCTTCCCAGGGAGCTGAAGATTGAAAGTTAAAATAAAACTCTGCTAAACACATGGCTGGACTCATAGCACAAAAACTCCAGGGGATTTACAAATGCTTGAACAAGCCTTCCACTTTCTCTCCAGGGGAACATGTACTACCAGCAGCCTACAAAGAAATGCAAAGAAGAAAGAGGGGAAGGAAGCAATTCTCTGTAGACCTATGCTGCCCTGGTGACCAGTGCTTGATAAACAAGGACTTAAGAACCACTATCAGGGAAGAACAAAGACAGCCAGACCCAGAATTGTCTGTTTTATACTGCCAGTCTTCAGTGTGAGTCCCTGAACACATCCCTAGATGGTAACGTTTTCCTCTATCAATAAAGGGAGCCACAGATCATCTTGAAGGCTCCAACACGTAAGGACAATGGTTTCTCATTTTTAGGACAGGAGGAAATGCAACACTCTGCAGGACCACCGCCCCAGTCCTTGTCTTTTTAACTGAAACAAGGCTGCCCCTCCAGCAAAGCTAGCTTCCCGTGCAGCCAGGCTCACACCTTCGTGGATTTTCCGGCAAAGGCAGGGCCTCTCCAAATATGCAATCGGGGCGCTGTGAGCCAATCACAAGCTGTTGACTCTGGCAGGCTAACAGGCACTTAGGCCAAGTTTAGCAGTAAGGTCTCAGGCTTTACTTCTGTTCTTTATTTGATTTTGTTTTGTTTTTTAGAGGTGTCCACACATGAAATCAAATACCAGAAAGCCTCTGTGTCGAAGTATCACCTTATATAAATCCACTGGGAAGTCAGAAAACCACAGGTACTCGGGAGGATTTACCTCTGGCCCTCACAACACAAGGCCGGCCTTCAGTGAATGGCTGTACAACCTAACAAACAGATTCTGGGGCTAGGATTCGATCTTTTAGACTTCTGCATCTCGGGCCTTGGATCATTTTGAGAACAGTGAGAGGGAGAAGAGCTCCCATCTACAATAGATCCTCTCTGCCAATTAAGAGCTGGAGATGGTAGTCATGTTCCTCAGTAGCACTGAAGGTGGCAGGGACAGAGGAAACATCAGGACCATATTTCATAATCTTACCATCTTCGAGTTTGCAGACTGCTCTCTGCTTGGGAAAAAGTGGGTCTTCCCAAAGCAGGTGCTGGGCTCACCCCTGGAGTAACAGCCATACATGGAAAGACATGGCCAGAATTCACACAACACTTCAGAAACCCACCTGCCAGGTGCTGGGAGACAGACCCACCAGAGGGCTACCAAGTCCTGGGGTCTTCTTGCGGAAAAGGCAAGGCTGGACAACTCAGCCAGGCCTGAGGGTGGAGGGTGGCACACTAGTCAAGACCAAGATGACTGGAAAAGTGTGTCAAAGATGTTGCATGAAGGAGGGAGGAAACAGCATCACTGCATGGCTCAGGAAAATGGGGGTGGGGGACCACCAAGGAGCTTCCTTAGGGCTACTACCGAAGTGCAAGTGGACGGCACATCTACCCCGGCGATGGGACAGTCACTGGTGCCCAGTAAAGTGGGAGGACACAGAGCAGCAGGCTGGAGAAGAGCTATGGCACTCTAAGTGGTGAGCAGGGTGGAGGCTGGCAGAGGGAAGCAGGACTGGGGATGGTAAGGGCGTAGATGTCCAATCAGAAAAGGAAGCTTCTCAAAAGAGGCCCTAGTGGTCAGCGTTTCTGAACTGATCATTAGCTAGGGGAACAGCAGTGCCGTCCCCCATGGGTGGAATACAGAAAAAGCATAGAAGCGAGGAGACATTCCATGGAACGGTCAGCTGCTGGGGTGGTCTTCAGATGAACGGATGCGGTTAAAAGCTCAAAAAAGAAGCTCGGTGATGGGATATGCCTTTAATATTAGCACTCGGGAGGTGGAGACAGACGGATCTCTGAGTTTGAGGCTAGCCTGGTCTACAGAGTCAGTTTCAGGATGGCCAGTGTGGTGGTTTGAAAGAAAATGCCCGCCCCCCAAAGGGAGTGGCACTATTAGGAGGTGTGGCCTTGTTGGAGGAAGTGTGTCACTGTGGAGGCGGGCTTTGAGGTCTCCTATGCTCAAGCCACTCCCAGTGTCACAGTCCACTTCCTGTTGTCTTCTGATCAAGATGCAGCCAGCACCATGTCTGCCTGCACACCACCATGGACTAAACCTCTGAAACTGTAAGCCACCACCTCAATTAAATGTTTTCTTTGTAAGAGTTGCCATGGTCACAGTGTCTCTTCACAGCAATAGAAACCCTAACTAAGATTGCCAGGACCACACAGAGAAACTGTCTCAAAAACAAAAACAAAATAAGCTCCAAAAGAGGGCTGGACTTGAGATGGTATTTGCAAGTTAGATAAGGACAGGGGGATGCTAAAGGACTAGTAAGTACAACGAAAAGGGAGGGGGTTGAGAGCCTGGCCACGCCTTGGTCTGAATGATGATGTCTTCCAAAACTCACATGTCAAATCTAGTATCTGATCACATGGTGTTAACAGGTGAGGTTTTGTGATTAGGTCATGAGGATGGAGCCCTCGGGATTAGTGCCCTTGTGAAAGAGACCAGAAAGCTGCCTTCCCGTTTCCACTTTGCGTAGACACGCAAGGAACAGATGAGGTGACTCCAGAGAGCAGGCCTTCATCAGACAGAGAAACTGTCAGCACCTTTCCTTGGACCTCCAGCCTCCGGCCCCGTGAGAAACAAATCCCTTGTTTGTAAGCCACCCAGCTTGTGAAATTGTGTCACAGCAGCCCAGACAGACTAAGTTCCACTGGACACCACCAGCTGCTCAAGCTTAGATGGAGAAAGGGCCGACAAAGCAGCAACCACAGGGGAAGATGGAGAAGTAGAAGTCACTTCAAAACGAGGGAGGGAGGGACGGACAGACAGGCGGACAGTGGGCGGACCAACCAATGATCAAACGTGGAGACATTGCCGGTCTGCTTCCTTACGAAAGCAAAAAGGCCATACACATTTCCTTCAGGGCCCCTCACTATTTAGGAACAAGGCAAGCCTGCATAAAATCATAAAGATTTTACAGTGAAGGCAACCAATAGAGTGGCCCCTCTTCAGTGGGCTTCCTCCACACCACCGGCCAGCAGGCATGATCCAAGAAGGGCGAAGACATCAGGTAAGAGCAGCCCATCATCAAGGCACGCTCCAGTGCTTCCCCTCCACAGCATCAGCTTCACTCGGTCTTTCTCTCCACGAGCCGATGTTCTCTCCTCTTCCGCCACCATCCAGCAGTAAACGGCTTCAGGGAATTCTTTGCGTATTCGTTTCAAAAAGGCGTTCTGTGGACTCAATGCCTTTGCCCTGGCTCCTTGAATGATGAGCAAGGGCTCTGGCCGGAGATGAGAAGGAAGAGGCAGTATGATTGAAGCAACGAAGGGAAAGAACTCAGCCTCAGAGGAAGCTGCTGAAGCTGCACTCTCCAGAGGAAAGAGAATGGCAGCCATTTGGACTGCGAACATTCTAGTGGCGACATCCAGAAGCAAAGGGAGGCAGGTGAACTGACTTTAATAGCATACTTTACTTTTTCAAGTATATCCATCACAGCATATTGCATCATAGAATCATTTTTTTAAAAAAATTTAAAAAAAATCCTGCATGGGATCTTTCAAGGGTTTTTCCTATACTACACCCTGGAAATTTTACACCAACAGGGGGTCTTACTTGAGGCAGGCCATACAGTTCGGGCACACGTGGCGAGTGCTACGACACCTGTGACAGCACAGAATGTACAGGAATCGATGCAGAAGTAGAGAATTCTAGCAGAGTAAAAAAAAAAAAACCTACGCAAACCTGTGACCATGGCTGAGTTTTCAGGACAAGGTAAGAAAACAGTATCCTTGAATAGACTCAGCGATTTCAAGCAAGTACGTACGCCATTGTGAAATCACAAAACACGTCACCAGGACTGGTACAGCTGGCCAAGGAAAAGGCTACAGGGCACAGCCTTGGGAAGATCAGTTCCAGTCAACAGGCACTCTGGCACCAGGGCTCAATTTCTAACCCTGGTTGCTTTTCATTGTTTTCTTTTTAACCTTCCATCAACTCTGCGAGGGAGGCAGGTTCTGTGACATTTTGAAGATGAAGAAACCATAGCCTATGCAATTTAAATAACTTGGTAATTTCTGGCTATAGACCTTAGACTCTGACCCACACTACAGGCCTTATCTCTGCCCTGAACTTCTTCAGAAACTGGCCAGTCAGAAACCACTGAAAAGCCGTGGTGAGACAAAGCCTTCTGTGAATCGCTGAGCAGGTGTTATCTAAGGATGCTGTAAACAGCATTTCTCTTTTGTGTACAGCTTAGAAGCTTCCGAAATGCTTGTCTAGACTTAGTTTGGTCACCATTAAAGGTAACATGACAGCTCTAGGAACAGGACTCGCTTCAGCTCAGAAGAGCTGGCCAGTCCAGTAACCCCGGACTCTCATTTAAGATAAAATTTTTTCAAATGCCAAGGCTACTTTAAAAACAAAATTGGGGGGAGGGGCCTGGAAAAATGACTCAGCTGTTAAGAGCACTGGGTCCTCTTTCAGAGAACCCAGGTTGGACTTCTAGCACCCACATGGCAGCTCACACTTGGCTGTAACTCTGGTCCCTCCAAGGATACCACAACCACATTCTTGTGGTGAACAGTCATACTTGCAGGAAAAATAGATTTAAAAATAGATTTTTAAAAAATTAAATAAATAAAAACAAAAATTTATTACAATGGGCAAAGTAACTCATTCCTGTAATCCCAGGACTTGGGAGGCTGAGGCAGGAGAACTGCCATGCACTCAAGTATAGCAGGTTCTAGGCCAGTCGCAACTAGACCGAGGCCCTATCTCAAACACAACCAAAAAGATTACTGTTTTTTTCAAACCAGAGTTAAGACAAAGATTGGGAATTGTTTTAATCAACCAGGAAAGTATCTTCCACTCAGCTCTTAAAGGTACTGGCCAGTGGGATCCTGGCCCCGACCAGTGTTTCTCATACACACACTCCCACATACACACAGCTCAACCCACAACCCCTCTCCAACACACACACACACACACACACACACACACACACACACACACACACACACACGAGAGAGAGAAAGAGAGAGAGAGAGAGAGAGAGAATATTACAGAAAGCATAACAGTGTGTGACTTCCTACTTTGACCACAACTAAAGAGATGTTAAAATCAGGTCTGTGTGAGGGCTGACCTTGCATTTGCTGATTATACACACTTCACAGATTAGATGAGCTGAACAATTTGGGGGTTTTGTGGGGTTTTTTTGGGGGGGGGCCTCTTCATAACTAGTTAGGGTATATGGACTCTTTGGGTCAATCATTAAATAATAGTTGACATGCTGAGAGAAACCTTGCTGTCCACTATGTCTAAATATCATTGAATTATTTAATGCAATAAAGTAAATGCCCTGAGTCACAGTCTAGCTAAAAAAAAAACAAAAAACTTGATTCTCATGGCATTTATCACATTAGGATAAGAGTTCAGGTATTCTACAAAGAAAATATGTGTACTGTAGCCAAACAAACAAGCTTCAAGCATCACCACATGACTCCTGAACTGCTAAATGTTTTTCAAGTTTTCTTCACTAAGTGGTTGCATAAGACTTTCACAACAGGTATACAAGAAAAGAAATGAAAACCCAAGGGTTCAAAAACAAACCCTCTTACAGAGCTGTCTCAAGCAGAGACTAAGCCAGGGACTCCTGGAAACTAGCACATAGGCCTCCTACCTATCAAGTGTTCCATATTAAACCAGGTCTCCTAGGTATCAGTGTCCTGAGAGCCATAGGTAACTTTCACAGGACACTGGTGAGTGCTATGTTTCTCTTTTATTCAACCATATTCCAAGTTCATTCATGAGAAGGAACTCTTGCTCTACAAAAACGATGATGATGACGATGATGATGATACTATATATCCATTTACACAAAGGACATAAGAACTGACCTGTAAGAAGCTCCCATTTGCCCAGAGTGGGGGACTTACAAAGCAGATCAAGTCTCTTTACTCATCAGACAAGCTAAAAATTAGTAAACTTCTAGGCCCCCAATACAGTTAAATCATTTCTAACCAGACTTGACAGCAGCCACAGTAGCCTGCAGCCCAATCCTGTACTCTCAGAGGTTCCACCTACATAGGAAAGCTAGCCAAGACCAACCCCTCAACATCCTCAGACAACACTTCCACAGGTAGTGTGGAAATGTGAGAGAACCTCCCCTGCCCTGACAAGATTGGGTGGGTAGGTGGGAGGGGAGGAGGAGGAGGAGGAGGAGGAGGAGGAGGAGGAGGAGGAGGAAAGGAGGAGGAAGCAGGTAACAGAAGTCCCATGTTTCCGCACTTACTTTTCTGGCAGCGATTTGTGGTCCAGCAGCGGTAGTTGTACTCATTATTGATGGTGGTCTTCTCACACATGGGCTTCTCCTCCAAGGTCCCTGGACACAAGTCCCCACATTCCTTTGGGGGCTTGTTCCCCACAATGTAGTTATTGGACACTGCATCCAAGATGAGAGACCAGTCTATTGTGGAGAGGTAACAGAGGTCAGCGTTTTTCTCAATCCTGATGGCCCCCCGAGTAATGTTCCTCAGATTATAAAGCCCAATATCCTTGAGATTGGTCATCTCGAAGATGACCAGTGCGTAGTTGTAGAAGAGTTTCCAGCCACGGATGACCGTGAGGTTGGGGAAGAGGTCACCCAGGCTCTCGAGGCCGGCCACTCGAAATAGCAGCAAGTACTCGGTAATGACCGTGAGCTTGGGAAAGCGGTAGCTTCGGTAGTCCTCAGCCTTGGAGATGAGCAGGATGTGGAGGAAGCCCTCAATCACCGTGCAGTTTTCCAGGCGCTTCAGCTGCTGGTAGTCGTTGCGGATGTCGATGCCGGGCCCGCAAACTAAAGGGAGACAAGAGGGCAGAGCCGGATATTGTTAAACAGAGATCATTCTTAAAATGACTTTCCAGCCCCGCCCCCAAACAGTGAGATTGCAGGAAACCTGTATTATCATAAAAGACGATTCGGTTTTTCAGTGCAGACTGAAGATATGGGCTACAGACTGCACACCTGCATGGCTACCTGTTGACCGTCACTCACGCACCTACACTGACCCACACACTATGCTACATGCTCACTGACCTGTGGGAGAAGCCGGCCATATTCACCACCCAAACTAAAGCTTTCAGTTCAAAGTCACACAGGGTTGCATGTAAAAGTCCATGATACAGCCTAGGCTAGCCCAGAGCTGCCCAAGCTGCTCAGTCCCTACCCCTTCCATAGAGTGCAAGCTAGCAGCACCTAGACAAAAGCTCGGCAGCCAAGGCCAAGAAATCACTGTGGTGTCCAGCCCAAAGGACACCAAACAATGACATCGACTCATGAAGAGTTACTGTGACCTAGAGAGCAGACACCGTTTGATATGGGCAGAAGAAATAACTGAACCAAAGACTGTATGACTGGAAGAGGCATACACTTCCAACTTTTACCGCAATGAGCCGTGTTAATCAAGTTAAGATTGTCCCACAGAAGTTAGGCAAAAGCAAATCTGTAAAAAATCACTAATGATCTCAACAGTCACAGATAAACAGCATTCATCTACCTATGCCAATCGTCCTTTCTCTGCAAATAATGACATAAAATCAGATAAGAACGTAACATTTGTAAATAGATTTATTTCAGTTAACCAACATGAATTTTAACCAAGCCAGGCTTTCTATAGCATCATTTTTTAAAGAGAAAAACTAGGTGCCTGTGGGGTGGCTCAGCAGGGAGAGGGAGGGACTTGACGATCCCTGGGACCCGTTGTGGAAGAGGAGAACCAACCCCAGCAGGCACATGTGCACAGGCACACTCATTTTTTATTTAAAAAGGGGAAACTAGTTTTCAATTATTAATCAGTACAAGTCCTTTTTTTCCCTTTTAACTGATTCCCTATTATTAAGATACTTGGTCATCTCTAGTTTTTCACATTATAAGCAGTATTCCAGGTATCCAAGAGTACTTTCTTAGGACACACCTAAAGTAGAGGAACTAGCTCAGGTTTTTGTAGGTTACAATGGCTTTCTGGTAAAATAACCTCAATGCTAGAACTTTTTATTTTTTCTTTCTTTATTTTATTGGGGGGGGGGTGTTGAGACAGGGTTTCTAAGTGTAACAACAGTCTTGGCTATCCTGGAACTCGCTTTGTACACCACGTTGGCCTTGAACTCACTCTGTAGAACAGGCTGGCCTCGAACTCACAGAGATCCACCTGCCTCTGCCTCCCAAGTGCTGGGATTAAAGGCGTGCGCCGCCGCCACCACCACATGGCCCTTTCCTTTACTTTTAACTTGTTTGTGTGTGTGCACGCATATGAGTACACAGGTGCCCACAGAGGCCAGAAGAGGGTGTCAGAGCCTTCAGAGATGAAGTTAAGAGTGTGGAGAATCACTTGATGTGGAAGCCATTTTTAATCACTGAGCCATCTTTCTAGAGCCTAGAAATCTGGACCCTAAACCTTTTATTTTAAAAAATTTGAAATGTACACAGAAAAACAGCCTTGGTTAATATACTTCCTTAGTATTTAATAATCCTAACCACTACTAAAGCTTCTCAGACATTAGAAAGTTTTCTGGCCCATGTAATTCATTAATTTAATTCCATGAGCGATACAGAGAAGCTCAGAGCAAAAACCAGTAGCTAAAACCCATGGTGAACAACTGTCAATCAAGACCAGGCAAGATGAGTGGGATGCACAGGGAAAGCCTATTCTAATTTCCAACAGGACAAAGGACAGGTAGCATCAAAGATAGGGTTTTGAGCCGGGCGGTGGTGGCGCACGCCTTTAATCCCAGCACTCGGGAGGCAGAGCCAGGCGGATCTCTGTGAGTTCGAGGCCAGCCTGGGCTACCAAGTGAGTTCCAGGAAAGGCGCAAAGCTACACAGAGAAACCCTGTCTCGAAAAACCAAAAAAATAAATAAATAAATAAATGAATAAATAAAGATAGGGTTTTGAACAACCTGTGATCTTACTGAAGCCAGAGATAGGCAGAATGACAGGAGGTCATGGAGTCAATGAAGGGCCAAAGGAAATGAGCCTGAGAGAATCCTGATCTTAATCTGATCTTAATTTTACAGGAGTGCTACTATATCAAACATGTGCTTGATCGTATTCTAAAACTATTAGGTATCAGGTCATCTGTTATTATTTCCAACAGATGATAGAAAGACAGGGCTAAGCGAAGAAGCATAGACACAACTGAAGGGTCTTTCACATGCCATCGATATACAGACTGTATGAAGGACCTGTTACCTTCTGCCAGCTGGCCTCTTCGAGCAGTGAAGACCACTGGGAACAGAAGCCACATGCCACACAGAGCTGGGACTGGAAGCTCCTTTCCATAGAAGAGCCATTTCCTTATTTATAACCCCCAACCCCATTTATAGAACAAAGGAAAAAATAGGAAGGAACTAACCACTTATTCCAGAAGAGAAGACAAGCCCAAGCCACAAAATACAAGGCAGGACTCAGCAACCAGCCATTCTGGATTCTGACCAACACTGTTGGTCTTTGGGTGTTTTGTGACAGAAACAGAAACAGAGGATGATCTAGCTGGACTGTGAATGAGAGCACAGTGTTCAAAGGGCACAAGCCACCAACAGGAAATCGAATGCAGCACGCCTGCCTGTCAAAGAATCCATGCACGGACAGGGAAAACACTCCATAGATTGCAAAGCAGACACGCCCTCTGCTCACAGCTGAGCGCGGGCAATCAGGAAACACCCCTGCTCCTTTCAAAGCCAACAGATACTTGGCAGATCCAAAAAGACCCCAACACTTGCTTTCGGAATGTAGGGTCGATTTCAAAATGGGAGATCCCAGGTGGCCTACAAAGAATAGTAAATGTTTATGGGAACGGAGGCAGCCAGGAATAGGAGAAAGGACGGTGCTGGGAGGGGTGGAGGGTGGTCCCCAGCTGCAGTGTCCAACCAGGGAACAAGGGCAGCAGAAGCCAAGCAGATGGAGGCCACCAGTCAGTAGCGTGGCACTGGGCCACGACTCACTTCTTCAAAGACACCATCTTAAATAAAGTTTTCAGGAGAGACGACTCCCTCTTTCCAAAACCTGCTGGGTATTCTCTAAAAGTCAACTGGCAGAATTTATATTCTCAGAACTCAAGGGAAGGGCATCAACAATCTACACGTATTTGGAACATAAATCCCAAGAACTTCTAATAAGAGAAAGGCTAATGGAAAATATTTGAATGAGAAAAACCTCCCAAGGCTGGGTACCTGAATGTCTGGAGGAGTTACACGAAAGATGAGTTTCCATTGTTTAGCATCTGTCCTGTGCAAGACACCATGGGGTCCTGGAACGTGACGAAGAGCATAACTGGGACTTGAACCCTAGAATACCCTTTGGAAGGTCCTTTATGGGCTCACACCCTCAAGTGAACAACCTCCATCTCTAAGCCTCACTTTCTTCACCTGTCAAATGGGCTGTTGCGACTACAGTGCCAACAGTCAGGTGACCGCTTTCTGTTATTGTCGTCATGGAGTGGGGCGGGGGGGGGGGGGGGTGTCCACTGAGGGCCGCGTCACTGGCTAAGCATTATTGAAAGCATGCCTCAGGCTGGGCAGTGGTGGCGCACGCCTTTAATCCCAGCACTCGGGAGGCAGAGCCAGGCGGATCTCTGTGAGTTCGAGGCCAGCCTGGGCTACAGAGCGGGATGCAGGAAAGGCGCAAAGCTACACAGAGAAACCCTGTCTCGAAAAACAAAACAAAAAGAAAAAAAGCATGCCTCTCTTCTCGGACACCAACCTAAATACTGCTAACAGGAAGGATGCTAGCAAAACCACTGCCTAACCTACCAACAATCCCCACTCAAGAACACCATTCAGTTATCCACTTAACAAAAGTGGTTTCGATTTTGATCAACTTTCCTTCAGAAAGACGGGAGAGTCATAGTTTATGGTTGAAAATAAAAGACAGGTCTACAGGTAGATGATGGGAGTAAGACATATTGGGCAACCAACCACCTCCAGTTCTGAAGGTGAGATCCAACACAGCCAAGCCTTTACACTGTGGAAGAAGCCCAGTCTGGCTTAGCCCGTGGCTCACTGTAACAGTCCCGTCTCTTAAAATGAATCCACTGGTACCAGTAATTCAGTCAACGAAAACCACTTCTAGATGGCGTCGCTCTGTACAAGTCGAGGTGACTGGAAATGCATGACAGAGAATTGCTGTCAATGAACTTGGCACAGGGAGAACAAGCCAACCCCTCTCCAGTAACTGCCAAACTTATGGGGGAAAAAGAAATCTTCCACAGCTCCACGGGCAGGCCTCTGAGACTGTGAAAAAAGAGGCTCACAGCTCTCTCGCTCTCAGAGGAGGGAATCCCTGAAGATAGTCTCCAGAGAGGCAAGGTTTTGCTCTGCTTCTGTTTCTGGGACCCAAAATTATGCCTAACAGGTATAAAGGGCAGAGCACCCAGGCAGAGACTGGCAGCATCTGGAGGGAACCCCAGGGGTACAGCAAGTACAGCACAAAGAGTAAGGACCGAGCAGGACAGAGGCCAGAAAACAGACCGAGGCATGCACTCAGGGGGCCTGCTGCACTTGGCATGTAGGACGGCATTCAAACTCCCCAGCCTGCAGCAGAACCATGCCACATCTCAGAGGCTTGCTAAATCACAAAGTGGCCCCCAAATCTGTACATCTGAGAAATGCCAGATGCCAATTTTGATGTTTCAGCTACCATTCTGTGAGAGGCAGTGAGACACAGGAAAACACTCCTTAATTCTCTCTCTCATCATTACCCTTCCTCTCTACGCACTAAGATCTGCAGTGTGACCTAGGGGAAAGCCTCCATGCCTCTGTGTGTGTGAGAGACAGTGTATGTGTGTGTGTGTGTGTGTGTGTGTGTGTGTGTGTGTGTGTGTGTTACACTTGTGCACACAGGTACACACCAGAAGGCAGAGGACTTGTCTTTTCGTGTTCTTCACCTTCCTGCCACCAGAAAGGTTCTCACTGGGCCGGAAGCTTGCCCTTTTGGCCCGGTGAGCTATCAGGCAGATCCTGGAACCCACCTGCCTCTACATCCTCCTCAAAACCCCAAACGCTGAGATTTTTAGGTACATGCAGCCATGCCTAGCTTTTTACCTGAGTGCTTGGGATTCAAACATAGGCAGGTCCCCAGGCTTGCGTGGCAAGTATTTTTACTTACCCACTGAGCCATTTCCTCAGCCCCGGCACCGCTATTTCTTGACTTTGCCTAAGCTAGCTGAGCAAAGCAATCCATACAGACAACATGAGAGACACTAAGGCCAAGGGAAAAAATGGGGTGGAAAAGTGAATACCAAGTCCCCCCACAGCAGCTAATTCTGCTGTCCTTTAGCATCTGAGAACACAAGCCCGGGGCTCTGGGAAGAGGGGGGGGTGCAGAAGTTGGGCCTTGGCCTGCAGTAAACTGCACCTAACCAGAAAACCAGATTCGGGGGTTGGGGGGGATGTTATGGTAACAAACATAGTGATACTCCAGAGTTTGTCAGAGTAGAATTTTCTGTGTTAAGTGTAAACAGACACAATTCATGTTAAGCCTTTTATCTTCGTGTGTCAACGAGGACGTGTTTACACTGTCTATGTACATTTCTATTTCATACAGACAGACAGCCGGGCCACCTGATACATTCAATCAGTGAGAGCAACGATGGGAATGTTAAGGGATTTCCATTACATGGGTGACTCTGAGAACAGAAATTAAAAAACAGTGTAATCTGGATGTGCAAACTGTTCTTTGCCGCCCTACAGAAGAGCCATCTCACCATAGAAACAATCTAAAAATCTATGCGCCAAAAACACAGTTCTGAAGGCTGAGAGCATGAAAACCAAGGAATTTAGAGATGGATGAGATGCTTTTATCCACCATGCCAATTAAGAAATGGAAAAGTTACAGGGAATTAGTTCCAAAGCAAGGAGACACACTCGAGTGTCCCCTCCATGTAAGGTATCTGCAGCCACACAGGCATGTGCAGGATGGAGTTGGGTTTGCTTCAGCAGAGGGACAAATGTTTTCAGAGATCTTCCTAAAAACAACTTGATTTGCTCTGACAGGTATTCTACATGCCTTTCTGGTCTTAAAATATCCAAAAGTCCAATATTCAAGGTGTCTGTGTTTTAAAATAACACCCTTGAAAAAGGTTTGAAACCCTTTTCATTATTTCCACTCCCTGTGGTTGCTATTTTTTAGGCAACATACAGGGTCCAGCAGGTAATACCACCCCCACATACACACCAACCTGCCACTGCGCTCTGCCCCACTGGGAGGCCTTCCCAGGACTGAGCCTCGGCAGCTCACACACCTTCATCCTCACCTTGTACTCCCAACAGCTAGAAGCTGGTACAGAGACGCACTCTGGGAACCCCCAAGCCAGGACAAGCCCCCAGTGGGTATGGATTGGCCCACAGAGAAAGGCCTCTCCTTCCCTTTTCCCTCTTCTGAGGTGCAGCTTTCCCCTCAGAAGCAGGCAAGCATTCTAAGTCAAGTCCCCCCGGCACACACACATACACACGCACAAACCCCACACCCGTCCTCCTGCATGCTGGCTCTGCCTGTCAGACCTGTTACATCTTTCTGCTTACAGGCCACGTGCTTATTTCCGGAGTGTCGTACTTCACCCTACAAGGTTCCAGTTCCCTTAGGTGACCTGATAATGAGCCAGTTATCAAAATCTAGTCAATCATCAGTGTGGAAACCCCATTCACTCACATGTTCCTCCAACCCTATGATGTTGATTCTCCACGGTGGGGTCAAATTAGGAACCTTGGGCTAGGGGGATGTAATTCAGGAGGACAGCCCTTGCCTGGCATACACGAAGACCTTGGTTTCATCCCCATGTGTGGCAAAAAAAAGAAAAAGTTAAAATATAAATGTGTAAATATACAGGCAAATTTTTGTGTGTTCATATACATGCCTGCCTGCCCCTGAAGCACAGAGGCTTCTGATTTGGGGATTTTGTGGGAATGATGCTGAGTCCTCACTGGCCATCCAGAAGGACTGGGTCACTGTCACTCTAGACCTCAGTTTCCTTGTGGTTCAGATGCAGGTTTGGAACTAAATTTATGAACTCTTCTAATACATATACAAGCAATGCTTATTACAAGCTACGTGCTTCCCAGGTGCTGGGGAGTCAGTCAGCAGTGACAAAAACTTGAACTTCACGGGGTACCCCATCTTGACAGGACTGAAAGCCACTCATTCTTTGTCAGTGACCCAGAGAAGTTCTCTGTACATGCTGTAGTCACGGCACTGGAGACCATGCTGTGGACTTGACACACACTCAGATCAAGATAAGGGCCCTCTAGGTAAACAGATAAATTGTAAGGCATGATAAAATGTGAGTCTGAGACAACAGAGATGGAATAGTCAAGCAGGTACTGAAATCTTCACCAAACCAGAACTCAGAGAGAGAGAAGTCCCTGCAAGTAGGCAGCTGATGTCAAAACTGTGGGGGACCACAGAAGCAGAGGGGTGTGTGTGTGTGTGTGTGTGTGTGTGTGTGTGTGTGTGTGTGTGTCAGAGACAGATAGAGACAAAGAACACACAAGAAGAGGCAGGCAAAACCAGCAAAGAGTTCACCCAGAAGATACTCAAGTCAGGGGGACACTTCCCTGGTAAGAGCCTCAACACCTACAAAGCATTGAAAAGGGACAGCCACTGTGGAAACTGTAGGGGATCACACACCCATGTTTATGGCAGTATTAATCACAGCAGTCAAATTATGGAAACAACTAGTGATGGCCAAAGGATGAACAGATAAAAACAAAATCTAGATGCTCGATAGAACATTACTTGGCCTTAAAAGAGAATGAGAGTCTAACGTATGGCAAGTATGAATGAACCTTGAGGACACTGTGCTAAGGAAAATATGCCAATCAAACCAGGGTTCTATCATTCTACTTTATGAAGTACATAGAATAGACAAATCAAAGGCACAGAAAGTAGAAAAGCAGTTCCAGGGACAGAAGGGATGAAGGAGTGGAGCGTTCGTGTGTAATGGGTATAGGGTATAGTTTTGCAAGATGAAAAGAATTCTAGAGATGTGGTTAACATAAATTATACAAATGTAAACTATGAAAACAGCTCACATAGTCTATTTTCTATGTAATTTGTCTTATTTTTTTAAAGGGAAGAGGGAAACAGTCATCCCATTTTACCCTACTCATAATGTAGCCACATAAACGTCAAAGAACAGCTGAAGGCAGACCTGGAACCATACCCACTACCACAAATCTAAGAGAGTCCGGCAGGACAGAAGGCAGGTGTGGCCACAGTTCTACCACAGTGCACATACACAGGCACAGAGGTCCAGCAAGAGTCCTGCACTCTGAACTCACAGCTCACAAAGAGGCGGACACACTGAGGTAGCTGGATGCTGGCATGCACCTCTCTGGATTGGGCAGAAGTCAAGATGCCATATGCAACCCACCATTTTTGCAACCAAACTGTGACAGCGTCTCACTATCTGGTGTGACTGAAGGACAGAATCTGACCCCTACCACTGACCTTCTAACTTTAAGCTTTTGTGGGTTGTTTTCCTCAACGCAGGTATTTCTGAATGAAAACAGAGCTCTTGCCTGATGAAGGACCATGGAAAAGGTGGGGATCGTATGGCTCCAACCTACCCACTCCCACATCCTTTGCTTCCCCCTCTGTCACTACTGTTACCTCGTCATGTGACAGCCTTTGTATCTCCTGTCATTTCTGCACATACTACTCTACTCTAATACCTCCAGACTCCCTACTATGAGTAATATATGTTTTTTTTTTTATTCTCCAAGTATCTAGAGGATAACGTGAACCTCTTATTTCTACAGAGGCAATCTGTACTTCTCACCAAGAACAAATACCCTCAGAATTTAGGATTTCTCTACGAGTCAGAGGAGTCCCCACTTACCAGGACAAACAACCCACCAGCTCTGCTCCCAGCACCCTACAGGGGGAAAATGTCTGAAACCGATGTCCACCTAGGTCTTGGTTCTCAGCATCATCTCAATACCTTGCACATGAGCCTAAAACATGGCAGTGACATTTCCATATGCATCCTAAAATCATCATCAACCAAATGCAAAACTGGAAGAAATGCTGACGTAGGGTGAAGTCAGAGGTCATGGACCACAAGCCGGTATTCACACCACAGGAACGAGGGATTCTGACGTGTGTCTTTCCCTTCCCTGGCAAAGTGGCTGCTTCCAAGATCACATGCTTTGTCTACAGAGCTACCAAAAACAATCTCATCACACCCCTGTTGACAGAACAAGGAAATATGAACTACATCAAACAGCTGAGTAACAGTGCAAGGTGCTGACGAACGAACAGGATGGAGGGTCAAGGTGCTCTTTCTGGGTCGTATCTATTTCAGCGTTTCTATTGGTCCCTTCATTGATGATACTGATAAAAACTGTTCCTCTAATTCAAGGACGACAAGTTTCCAGGGGAGATGGCAAACACACTGGATCAGAGAGTCAAGAGCTAAAAAGATCAACAGATTGGAATTGCAACAGAGAGGAAATAATGTTATTTGGACACTTGGGTGCAAAAAAAGAAATGCACAAATGTAGGAGGTGTGAAAAAGACTTAGGCAACTTAATTAGATATAATTTCTGTATGTGATGATGGGGTGTTGTGCCTGTACTCCCCCAAAAACTCAAGACAATCTTTGGCTACACCTAAGTGGTCCTTAACAGAATAAGAAATGGGAAGAAGGGACCTCAAATTCTGGGTTTGTTTCTGCCTCCACACTTTTGACAGGGAAGCCAATGGACAAAACATCTAAGTGACAGGCAGACAGAGGCAGAGAGCAGAAAGCCATCACAGGGAACAGCTACAGAAACTAAGCATGCCAGGACCCTAGGGAAAGACTATTTGGGTCCCACGTGACCTGCTGGGAAAGGAGACCAGGAGTTTCAGCAAACACACACAGAAGGATTTATTGTAGATCACACTAAACTCCCTACGAAGGTAATAAGCATTTCTGTGATGCAGCCCATTGCTGCGATTTCATAAGCCTGATTTCATTGCCACTGAAACTCTTGGGCTCTTCTTATCTGCCTTGGTTTTAAGATTTATTTATTTTTATTTTACATGTATGTCTGAGTGACTGCATGATAGAGGCCAGAAGAGGAAGTCAGATCCCCTAGGACTGTAGTTAGTGACAGATGGTTTTTGAGCTGCCTGATGTGCGTGCTGGGGACCAAACCTGGGTCCTCTACAGAAACAGTAAGTGCTCATAACCACTGTACTATCTCTTCAGCCCCTAACTGTCTCGTTGTGCATCAAAGGGAACTAAAGGTAAACAAGGACCACGTGGCCTGTTTGGGGTCACACTGGTATTGGGGAGCAAGGGTAGATAGAGCAAGGGCTTAAATCTAGATTACTGCATGCAATTTTATGGCACAGCATTCTTGTTTGGAGATCTCTCTCAAGACTGAAAATGATGCTCCTGTCAGGTACAGAGCGCTCAGGAAGGACTCTCACACTGTGTACCCTGAGAGCCATCTGATGAGCGTGGGCACTTCCCTACGGTGACTGGTAGACACCTCCGTCAGCATCTCCTCCATGGTCCCTCAAGAAAGACACCAAGGGAAGCTGGAGAAGGCTTCTATTTCACAGGCCATATGTGAAAGGATAAAGCCCAGCTTTTCGGGGTAAATTCCTATTGTTCCAGACCCAACGCCCCTCAAAAGCACGTTTCCACAAATAAAGGGCGTAACCGCAGAAGCCATCACGCATAGGAAGGATAAAGACAGGAGGCACGGTACAACGGAACCTAACCACAAGAACGCTGCAGGCATCTCAGAGGACAGAGGCCTATCTCACCAACTTCCAGCCCAGGATGCCAGCTTCATCAGGCAGCTGCCACTCACTCCCCATTTCTATCAAATCACATTCCTCTCTTTATCTCAACTCCCAAGTAGACAGCTGCTTCCACGCAGCACTGAGATACCATTCAAACGTTTCCTCTGCAATGGGGGTGGGGTGGGTGGTGGTGGTTGGGGGGCTGGCCTCCTTGATTTCAACACACACCCTTCATTCGATGCTAACATTCAGATGACATGAAGAGCCCCCAACAGTAAGAGCTACCACCATCAGGGGTGCCAGCAAGATGGCTCAGTGGGTAAAGGCTTACCACACAAGCCTGGCGACCCGGTTTCAATCGCTGGGACCCTTATAATAAAGGTGGAAGGAGAGAAATAACTCTACACAGTCATCCTCTGACGGCCGCACGTGCACCATGGTCCTCAGGCCCATACACCCCCACACACATCCACACACACACCCTCCACCCCCCACTGAGAGAATCAAAATGAAAAAAATTTTGAAAGATTTTTTTTTTAAGTTACCACTTGAGATGAGATGGTTCACTAGATAAAACACCTGCTATGCAAGCAAGAGGCCCCGAGTTCACACTGCAAACTCAAAAGTAAATAATAACAACAACAACAAATGACAGGCTGCCTGTACTCCCAACACCGGGGAAACAGCTAGGGCGGGTTAGCTAAGTAGACTAGCTGCAAATGATGAGCTCTGGTCCCGCAAGAGGTTTCACTTCAGTAAGTAAAGTCAAGAACGATCAAGGAAGGTGCCTGATGGAAACTTTTGGACCCTACACACACACACACACACACACACACACACACACACACACACACACACACACACGTACGTATCCAGGAGTGCACCCACAGGTATGTGAACCCACATGAGGGTGCTCACACCCCCCCATGCATACACACATACAAAAAGAAACTGCCACCCAAAAGGCTACATGTTTAATGGAAATTAACAAGTTTCTTATTACTGGGTGTGTGCTGTGGATATGCATGTTCACCGCGAATGTGCCTGCTGCCTCCTGCAGCAGCCAGAAGAGGGCATCAGAGCAACTAGAGTAGCAGGTGGTTGTGAGCTGCCAGACGTGGGTTCCGGGAATCAAACCCAGGTCCTCTGCAAGAGCAGCCAGTGCTTGCTCTTCACACGGCCATCTCTCCAGTCCCGGCGCTGTCTTGTTTAGTTCTAGTCACTGCCTTCACAGGTTCTGATTGGACGAAAGTAACTCCCCAGTACACAGAGATTTCTAATGATCTCAAGCGACCTTTTCCTTCAAAGCCCGGCCTCCTCAATGAGGTGGGAGACCAGTACCAGCTCCTTCAACCAAGCAGTCAGGAACACTGCAGCCTGAGGTGCCAAGATAAGGAGGAACACTAGGCCGGTAACACCCTATTCCTGATCCCCAAAGGCACAAAGCAAAACAAATGAGGACCTAAAAGTCTCACACAAGCTGGTTTTGATTGAAGAGAGGGGCGGGCATCTCAACTGGGTAGGTTCCTGAGGGAGACTGAAGCCCAGCACAGAGTAAATGGTACTGACTGGTCTGAGGCTCCAGCTAAGCCTTCTAATAAATGTCCAATTTTGTTTCCTGATCACACCCTAGCATGGACAAGGTGTGAATGTGCTTGAAAGTTGGAGGTGGGGTACACCATGCTGTTAAGAACAATTATGCAAAAACAAATCAAAAGCCTGAGACATAAAGAGACGCAGCTTAAGTGCTGAGAGATAAGCAAACGCATTCTCGGTAGTAGATACCCGGGTCCGTGACTAAGATGAGCGCTGCTGAGCAGACCCAAGTTCGGTTCTCTCACCAACGCTCCCACTTTCTCCTCTATCCCATCACGAAGGGACAGCCTGGAAGAACTCCACCCCTGGCAGTAGAAGAGCACAGAAAATGGAAGGGCATTCTGCCAAGGAAGAAATCCATGCTAGGTTGAGAAAGCCCCGAAGGAAGGCTCTGTGTTCCGTGTGCTCAGGAAGCAGAGGCCTTGGAGACCCCTAAGCCTGTGGGTATGTATGGCTCTTGTAATATGCAGTAAGAGGAAGCGTCTGCTGGATAGCAGCCCTGCTTAAGAACCATGTGCATCAGCCTCCATGAGGAAATTGCCTGGAGTGAAGACTCTAGGTGCAGGACCAGGAAATCACTCAGCCATGGAGGAGAAGTCCCAAACCAAAGTCTCACATTCCAACAGGGTACTAAGTCCTGTCCCACAACAGGCATGTGGTACCACAAACATATCAAGGTCCACATTCACTCCCCATGGTCAACACCGTCTGCTACCTTCTGCTCATCTCAGACAGGACCAACATGGACAGGCCTCCCCAGCCAACCACAACGCACAGCAAGAAAAGGATGCTCACCCGAGATCGGGATCAGCCAGCAGGGCTGGAAGTGGGGGTAGGAAGCTGTGGGGACTGTGTGGCCTCAATAAGTAAACACCCAAGACATGTTCCATGTGCTTCCCAAGCTCTTTCTTCAATGTTGGGGGCCAACAGCACACGGGGCAAAGGAACATGAGGCAACATGTCTGACCATGGAAACTAAAAAGCAGGCTCTCACCATGCATGTTCTGCCCAGCCTCACCCCATCCTGAATCTTATGACACTGGATGATGGGCTTGTTTCTTCCCGGGTACCCTCACCATTCATGTCTCCACTCCATCAAGCATGAGACAGAAGACGATAGACCTGAGGCTGGGAAGGTGGCAGTGAGTGAAGGACCTGCTGCAGAAACGTTAGTACTCGAGTCTGACCCCCAGCACCCACGTAGTACAGCCGGGCAGGAGTCAGACACAGGAGTGAGACACCCGGGTAACACAGCCGGGCAGGAGTGACACATGGTTATATTCCCAGTGCTGGGAGTGAGACACACGAGGCTCCTCAGGCTTGCTGGCCAGATCATCAACCTTAACTAATGAGCTCCAGGTTCTATCAGACCCGCCCGCTGTCTCTAAAGAATGGTAGAGAAGTTGAGGAAGATACTCAATGACTTCTGACCTCTATCCATATGCTAACGTATGTTCACAAAAACAAAGAGGGAGGGAGGGGGGAGGGAGGGAGAGGGAGAGAGGGGGGGCGCGAAAGGCTCAAACTAACTATAGTTAAAATGGTTGGGTCTATGACCAAAGGCAACATGGCAGTTAAGTGTTGTGGAAAGAGCTTTAGATAAAGGCTTGATTCCTTGAGGATAGATCTCCACGTATTTTTTTTTAACCAGAGTCTTATACTAAACAGATGTTTCCCAAATGTCACTGGAGACTCCTGTTCTCACCACCATCTATGTTAAGGTTTCCAGGGTATGGATATGCCTCTCACAATTAGAAGAATGCAAAATAAAATATGCTTTCACTTACTGAATTTGGGAGAAAAAAACTTACAGATCTAATGCCACCATTCCTGAGCATGGCCACAGGACAGCAGCAGTTCTCTTCTGAGGGCCACACATGGCCACTGGGGAGGAAACGTCGATCTGTAATTCCCCATGCCTGCTCTTCTGATTCGTCAGCTCCTCTTCCATGGATGCCATCCTCACACAGGCTGGGCAAATAGGGACACACATCTGACAGTATCTCCCAGGATCTGACTTACAAACCCCAAATGCTAAAATGTCCATCTTTTGAAGACACTATGTGGCTGACTTCTGTGAGCTCTATCCAGGGATCAATATTCACATCCCCGTGAGAAGTCACTTTGACAGTGATAGTCCCCTTAACATACGAGGTAAGAAGCACTTCTGTGGCCGCTCCTTAAGCCCCACATTTCCGCTTAACCATATGAAAACCATTAGACAAATCCAAACTAAGGGACAGTCTGCATAAAACCTGACCAGCATTCCTTAAAACTGTCACAGTGGCCAAGGAGGATGGAGAGCTGAAGCACCATTACACACTCAGAAATGGCTAAGATGACATGGCAAAAGGTCCCACGGTGTCCTGCAGGACACCTCAACCAGTGAAATAGCAGTGCCCTGGTGGAAGCTCCCAGTACTGAGTTCAGTTCACTCATAGACTGTGGTGACCTAGGGTGCTGATGGAGAAAACCGTATGGTGTACAGGAGAACTCTGTACTACCAAGGCAACTCTTTCAGTAAACCCAACACTGTTCTAAAAGGAAGTCTATTTAAGAAGGCAGAGCAAGTAAGCTTGTGTGGGCAGAAGAGCAGGTCTCAAGGACAACAGTGATCCAATTTATATTTTCTGAAAAATACCATTATTATTTCTCTGCAGTTCGCTTCTTCCCATCCCCTTGCTGGCCTATCCAGGGATGCATGAACCTGAAGGGGATGACAGGGACCAACTGGCAGTGCCCTCTGCAGAGGGCACTAGGCACTGAGTGGCAGGGAGAGAAGAGGGCGGACTACCACTTTCTACTCTGTGATTCTGTGCTGCTTGCTTTAACTCAGGAGTACACAGGTATATTATAATACTCCAAGCCACTTGAAGAACAAAGATCATCAAACTATAGGAAGAGAGCCAAGACACATTAATTTGAAAAATTACAGAAAATAAATTTGTTCTTAAATAGAGCAGGACACAGCATGCTTGCTCTGCATAAAGACATATGCAAAGCTTGCCTTCTGGAAGCTGCAGAGACAGAGGAAGAGTTGGAGAAAGAAGAGAAGGAGCAGGCTTGGCGTTCTTATTGCCTTCTGTGTAAGGGCTTTACCACAATCCTTTCTCTATAACCATTATCACCAAGACGTCATCGATATCCACGGCACGTCACAAATCCTTAGCATTCTCTCTCACCTCTCCCACCTCCTTAACCCTCAAACCACACCCACTGGAGCCAACAGGCGTTTTGGGACTCTGCTTCTAAGTCCAGGAGATATGATGCTCCCTGTGCCCCAGTTTCCCAGTCATGAGCATGAGCACACGGGGTAACTACCCTCACACGTGGTCTGTCCTTTTCGCTCGCTCACACTGCTGGCTGGTAACAGGACCGGCTAACCATGTTCTGCTCAGTACCAGCACTGCTACCTGTTGAAGCTTTCTGAAAGACCTATGGACTGTGGTAAACACCACCCATCCACGATGGCAGAGAGCCTGGGAGTACAAGCCGGCTTTCCAAGACGTCAAACTAGGCATCCTCTCCGGATAATCTAATCCTTTAATAGTTTCTGATTCATCAATCAACTGATTACAAATCCCTGGAGCCCCAACCACAGTATGTAAAAATCTAGTAGAACCAACCAAAGCTGAGCTCCTTGGAAAGGACGCAAGAAACAAACGAACACTCTGTAAGTCGTGCGGAGAGTGAAAACGGCACAGTGAAGATGAAAAATGGCTCCTCCATTGTTGCTTTTAAGATCAAGCGATTTAATTTCACTAACATTGATTTCTGCAGGGTGATTTAATTTCCCTAACACTGACGGAGCTTCTGTTTACTTGATGTGAACATCTGGGCAGCCCGTACTTAGACCCACCTTGCGGAGAAGAGGCTGCATGGTGAGGGCTGTCTATACACACAGTCGGCGAAAGGGAGCCCCCAGGTTTGATCAACGCTTCTTTCTAAAGTCCTGGATCCTCTGGAAAGTCTCATAAACTCTGGAGCCTTTCTCCAAACACATCCAAAGCATTAATAACAAGCTGGAAAGGTCCTTGGAACCTCCTCTACCAGTCTAAGTAGTTCTGGGCTGTAAGCATCTGCGATGCCATTTTCCAGACAAGTAAACTGATGCCGAGGGAGAATAAATGACAGTATCTAAATTCTCTCACTAACCAGCAGGAGAATGGCAATGGAGGCCAGACTCATGATGCCAGACGGCGGGGTTTCTAGACAGCACGTAGCACACAGAACACAGGTTAGCAGAGACCCCACTGAAAGGGCTGTGAAGCCACCTGAAGCTCCAGTACACATGCTTCCCAGAAGCCCTTTATCCCAACACCCATCTTCTAGGATATAAGCCTTCAAACCTCACGCCATGGAGCCCCAGCTCAGCTTGCCTGAATGCAAGTGGTGATTCCTATTGGGATGGGCTGGCTCAGGGAAGCTGGGGCTGCAGTTGTTACTTTCTGTCCCCAAGGGTCAGGTCCCAGGGCCTGAGGAATGCTGGGTGCTGAGTGAGCACCTGGCCAACAGCTGCTAACTGTGTCCACACATCCTACTCCCATCTCCTCAACTCCCGCTCCCCAACCTTCAGATTTTAGTCAATGTGCACCTATAAAAAGTTGAAATGATGGACTCAGGGGTGAGGGCTCAGTTATCTAGCATGTGTGGGTTCAATTGCCAACACCACAGAAAAAGGGAGGGGAAGGAAGGGAGATTAGAAAATTTAACACTGCAGCTGCTCAAAAAAAATAAATAAATAAAGTAGAACTACCATATGACCCCACTTCTAGAGACACACCCGTAAGAACTGAAAGCAGCTGGGCTATGGTGGTGCATGTCTTCAATCCAAGCACTCAGGAGGCAGAGGCAGGCGGATGGATCTCTGTGAGTTCGAGGCCAGCCTGGTCTATAGAGTGAGTTCCAGGACAGCTAGGGTTGTTAGACAGAGAAACCCTGTCATGAAAAAAACAAAACAACACCCAACGCCGGGTGGTGGCGGCGGTGGTGGCAGCGGCACATGCCTTTAATCCCAGCACTCAGGAGGCAAAGCCAGACAGATCTCTGTGAGTTCAAGGCCAGCCTGGTCTACAGAGCAAAATCCAGGACAGGCACCAAAACTACACAGAGAAACCCTGTCTCAAAAAAAAAAAAAAAAAAAGAAAAAGAAAACAACAACCAAAAATAATTGAAAGCATAAATTTGAAAAGCTATTGTTATGCCATGCTTATAGAAGCATAACTGATAAGATCCAAAAGATGGGAGCCACCCAGCACCCCAAAGATAAATGGATAAGCATTAGCTGCCATATGGTACAAATGTGGTAGAGGCACATTATTTACTGGAGTATTATTCCAACTTAAAAAGTTCTCACACAATGGATGGGCCCTGCGAACATTATACAGAGAGAAATAAGCCATACACAGAAGGCAAAAAGACTAGGACTCCACTTCTCTGTGGTACCTAGAGTAGAGACACACACAATGGTGGCTGCCAGGGCTGGAGGAAGGAAGGAATATGGAACTAGCACTGCTTGGAGACAGAGGTTCTGTCTGGAAAACTGATAAAGCCCCATGGAGATGGGTGGTGGTATATGCACTGTATTCAAAGCCACGGGACTTTGAAATTCAAAATGGGCACAACACAAATGGGATATCCAATTAGCAGAGTGCGTAATGCTTAGCAAGCCCAAAGCCCTGGGTCCAATCCCGAGCACCATATAAACCGAGTGTGGTATCATTCACCTACAGTTCCAGAACACAGGAGGCAGAGGCAAGCGGATCACAAGTTCAAGGTCATCCTAGACTACATAGTGAGCTGGAGTTCAAGGGGGCCTGGGCCATATGAGACCCGTCTCAAAGGGGAGTGAGGTATAGTAATAAATTATTTATTACCATTTAAAAAACAAACTTTTAAGCCAGGCATCACGGCCCACAGGCAGCAGAAGCAGGAGAACTAGAAGTCTGAGGTTCCACAGTGAGGGGGGTCCCTGAAAACTCTACACAGAACTCAAACTTTAACAGTACCCTCCTGTGTGGCACTACTAGAAAGTGAAGTTGTAAAGTAGTTTCAGACTCTGAGAGTTGCCCTATCACCTAAAGAAGCCACAGCTCCAAGACTGGGGGGCCAGAGTCGGCCTCAGGAGCACCTCACACTTAATGCCCCATCTTCAACAGTCACTTTGGGGAAGCCCTATCACAGAGGCATCTTTGGAGAAACGACAGACAACAACAATAGAGACAGACACCGCATGAGCCAGTGTAGGACAGAGGCCTGCAGCTGAGCTCCTAAGAAAGGGGAGTCCAGCTGGGAATGAAGGAAGCTGGGGGCAGATGCCAGCTCCATGGAAGTCACTGAGCTGTATCTAGAGGCCATCCTCTACATGGTTACACCTCATAGAGGTCACACAGGGGCCAATTCCAGGATTAACAGAACTCAACGCTGCTAGGCTCCATGTCGACCAGCCAACACTTCTATGCATTTCCCAGAAACCACAGGACTGTTACTATAAACTCAAACACTACATCACTATTCTTAAAAGTCAATAATTCAAAAAATTAAATGCAATTTTGAAATGCTAGGAACCAATACTGAGACACTCCATCTAGTGAAATTCAATGCGCTAGACAATAGTATGGAATGGGAACAAAACTGATAAAAAAAAATTCTAACTTTGGTTTGCATTTAGCTTTGTAATAGATTCATGACATGTAGCCTAGTAGATTATTAAAGTGAATTTGCAATTCTCAAATTATGTTAACAAATGGTATCCAATCGCCAGCAGGACAAAATCAGAACTATAAAAAGAAAAATCAATCTAGGGATGATCTCACATTTGAAGAAACAATAAACGAACACAGTAAGTAGTTCTACAATATCCTTGACGATAACACCCCTTCTCTTTGGTTACCAAAATCCACACGTAAATTTCTTACTTACTAGAGTAAAGTATCGTCATATAACTTTACGCCCATCTCCCACAGTCTTCAGGCCATCTCCAGATCTCTTTTAATACCTAGTACAATATAAGTGCTATGTGCATAGTCATTATTCAATACTGTTCGGGGGATGATAAGAAAAGTGTCTATATGTTCATACAGACGCATGTTTTAAAAGAATGCTTCAATCTGAGGATGGTGGGATCTGCTGTTGAATAAGCAGGGGGTGCAGAGGGCCAACTGTATATGGCACCAGTAGAATGGGGTCAAACGTCCCATAAAAGATAGCAAATATCCAATGTTATTTCCTCCAAATCAATCATCAAGCACTAGCACTGGATGGAAAGAAAATCCAGACTTCCCAGGACCACAGGCTCTGCTGGCAGAGAGAGGAGATTTCTGCTCCTCCAGCGTCTGCAAACCGCTACATCCCAACTGGCCTCCCTTCTACAAAGACGGAAAGAAAGGTTCTACCTTCATCCTGATATGCACTCACTCGCTCTCAGTGTGTCTGCAACACATCTGGAAGCAGCCACTAGAGGATCTTTGCTCAGGGCTGTGCTAGGCATTGCTATTCAATAAACCACAGTGTGGAGGTGGCCAGCTCAACTCCTGAATATGGTCTTTTCCTCCATTTCAATCTCTAGGTTATCATTTATATTCACCAGCCCCCAGCCCCCAACACCCTATTAAAAAGCATAAAACAGAAAAGTAGAGCCACATTGTAAGGCACAACCAGAGTAGGTGGCATATGATAAACGAGGATGACAATACAACGTTTTTTCCAGCTGTGATAAACATATTTAAGATCTCTCACAGAAGCTGCTAGCACTAACACTGAAAACTATGAAAATTACAAGTTGTTTATAATATGGAATTTATGTTTAAACAGCTTTTATTTTTCAGGCAGAAGTTGTCTCACTAGGAGACCATTTCCTTACCTTCTTAAAATCAGAACTTTTGGAAGTTAAGACTTGCTGAGGCTGTCAAAACATACCAAGTGATTTGACAACTGGCTGAGGCGGGAGCAGCTCAGCCTGAGCCAAATGAACATTATCTCATCCAATCCGCTCTGAGGCCCAGTTGGCCAAGACGGTGGTGCACAGGGCAACCCTGTCAGCCTGAGGAGGATCCCACAGAGTGTATCCACCAATGGGGTCAGGACACAGCCCTCACATCTTAAACGCTATGCACAAGTGGTTCAATTAACAGCTGTCAGACTCCCAGTAAGAAATTAAAAACAAGGGTGAATTACACCCAGATTTCCAAATACTCATGGCCTTCATGCCATGTCTTGGCCTGTGGTTTCTATACAGACTCTTTCTTTTGCAGCTTTTTAAAACAGAAACTTTCAACAATAAACCTGGCCATCCAACTGTGACAGATGAGATTGCAAAACTAGCCTGTAAGATGAGCTTATGTAAGAAGACACTCACTTGTCTGCAATTCCTAACATCCCGATCATCACTTTTTTAATTTTGGTTTTTTGAGACAGGATTTCTCTCTGTAGCCCTGGCTGTCCTGGAAATTGTTCTGTAGATCAGGCTGGCCTGGAACTCAAGAGATCCACCTGTCTCCGCCTCCAGAGTGCTGGGATTGAAGGCGTGCATCACCAACACTGGATAACATCTTTTCTAAAAAGTTCAATCAACAAAAATTTTCCCAACAAGCAAAACTGCTGTGTACTACACCAAACAGAGCTAAGATGACTCCATTCCTTAAAAACCAATGGCAGCCAGGTGGTGGTGACACATGCCTTTAATCCCAGCACTCGGGAGGCAGAGGTAGGCAGATCTCTGTGAGTTCAAGGCCAGCCTGGTCTTGAGTTCAAGGTCAGCCTGGTCTACAGAGTGAGTTCCAGGACAGGCTCCAAAGCTACAGAGACACAGAGAAACCCTGTCTCAAAAAAAAAAACCAAACAAACAATGGCAATATGCAAGCTCTAACTCAACTGGACAGTGTCCACACAAGTACACGCCCCTCTGCAAAGCCCACGGGACTTTCCAGAGCCTTCTCATCTTCCAAACAAGAAGATCCCCAGGACAGGACTTGGAAAGGGGACAGAGCAGAACTGGAGAACAAACAGTGAAACACTCAGCTTGCCACATGAGCACTTCTTGAATCCTAAAACATATAGACCACCTGAGGAACCGCAGACTCATTTCCATAAAAAACAAAACTGTGTCTCCTTTCCAAGTGCCATATCTAAATTAGACCTCTTTAAAACGCCCCATGTATCAACCCGGGTACACCTATTTTAATGAATACCTACTATGTGGCAAGCGCTTTGTCAGATGCTAGAGACATAAAGAACATATTCCATGCTTTTAAAGAGACCTATACAACAACGGAGAAAGACATGGCCTACGACACCAGCACTGTGTGGTGAGAAAACTCGGACTTGTATACTACACATTCTAGGAGGCAGGGAGTCCATCTGTGTGATAGGATCCTAGTTGGCTTTCTGTTGCTGTGATAAACATCATGACCAAAAGCAACCTGGGGAGGAGACAACCTAAGGGAAGTCAAGACAGGTACCGAAGCAGAAACCACCGAGGAACACTACTACATACTGGCTACTGGCAGGCCACCCTGGCTTGCTCAGCCCAAGCCTATCTGCCCAGGGAAGACACTGCCCACAAAGGGCTGGATCCTCCCATATCAATCAGCAATCAAGAAAATGGAGGGAGGCAATTCAGCTGAGATTCCTCTTCCCAGGTAGCTCGAGCATGTGCCAAGTTGACAAAAACTAGCCAGCACAGATAGATTAGTCAATTCTGGGAAAAAGAACGCTCCCTCCATGCCTCTTCGGAATGAAATATATAGCAAGAAAGGTCAAATTTAACTATTTATGCCATTTGAGCCCTAAATAAGATATTAAGCATAAATTTAAAAGCAACCCAGAGAATAATACTCATTTCTGGCTCCCTAAGGAAAATATAAGAAGAAAGCCAAATTCTTCAATTAAACCTGCAACATTTCTGAAGCAAGCCTTTAAAAGGCGCGGGGGGGGGGGGGGGGGGGGGGGGGGGGCACATTCTAATTACAATTGATACTTTTTTCCATCAAAACATAATCTGGGCTAGGAAGATGGCTCAGCAAGTACACACTGTGCAAGCATGAGAACCTGAGTTCAAATCCCCAGAACCCATGTAAAAAGTCTAGTGTAGTCACATGTGCCTTTAGCCCTAGACAGGGATAACTGGACTTGCTGGCCACCACTCTAGCTTCCTGTTCAGTGAGAGACCCTGCCTCAAAGGAATAAGGCAAAGAAACAATAATGAAACAGGAAACCCTTTATCATTTCCACACATGGGCATATACCAAAAAATAAATTAGTAGCAATAATAATTCAAGACTATGGATGGAAGATCTTCAATTCTTCTATATGAAGTTGGGTCTCGTGGGCCTGAATGGACATCAGTCCAACCAACAAGAATACCTTTGCAAACTCATAGGAGACACTGCCTTTCCCAGAATTCCTTGGGTCTTTCTGAGAAACAACTTTGACAATCTCAGGAGAAATACAAGGTACAATCAATTCAAACATCATCACCACTCACCATTTCTAACAATATCAAGTCCTTGAGGATTTCCACTATGCAGAGGCCTGCTCCAGGCATCTACCCTAATGTTCATCCCCCACTCTACCCATGACCAGAGTGAGGGAAGGGCACAACTTCCTCCCTCATTACTCTCTACCCTATGCAGATTCAAAAGAAACTTGAGGGACCCATCACAACTCAAAGATTTCCTTCCTATGTACAACCCAAAGTAAATTTCACATGAGCTAACCAAAACCCTAACCCTAACCCTAACCCTAACCCTAACCCTAACCCTAACCCTAACCCTAACCCTAACCTCCCTACACCAAATAATGATAAGCTCCTAGTGGCCTCCCATCCCAAACAAGAATCCAAAGGACATCAAAAAAGACCCTCAATCCATGCAATGTGGGTCCAAGGCCAAGAGGTCAACAGAATTTTCAAACTAGTCAATTTGACCTTTAAGGAGGTGAGAGTCCTCAGGTAATGAGTAACATGTCTCAGCACTTCCAACTTTGAAATTGGAGCAAGAGGTCCTGAGAGGGGCTCCAACATACCCACCACAGATAACTGTCTCAGGTCACTGAGTCCCAATGCCATTTCCCACCTCTGTAGCTATGGGGTTTTGGGCACCATGCAGAGTGTCTCCTGAGGGTCAGAAAGTCAGGCAATCACAACACTACCTTAATTTTGTTGGTTTACTCAGGGAACTCCCTTGGGATGAACCCACAAATGCCAATGTTTCCCTCTCCACAGAGCCCCTAAGATCAAAGCATATACCACCAACATCCATCACACGACGTCATAGCCGATGAAAACCTCCCGGTAACTAAGGAAACAGCTGGGTACAAAGACAGCAGAGACACAAGAAGTACCCAAGGCTGTCCTCAGGGTTGCCTGAAACAAGCCAGGTGCACACGGGAAAGAGGTACAGCCTCTACCATCAAGTCACTAACAACAGATCAACACAGCAAGCCCAAGACAAGACAGAGCCTGCCCACCATCAGCAGAGGGCCATAGCAGCAAAAGAAGGAAGCAATCCTCTAGGTGGGAGCACCAAGCAAGGAGAGCTCTGGCAGGTCTGACCAAGAATAAAAGAGAAAGCAGCTAAAAACGCCTGAAACACACACACACACACACACACACACACACACACACACACACACACACACACACAAACATAAAGAAACATAAAGAAAAACCTGCACACAACCGAGTTTTTTAATTGACTTGCTGAATTCTGTTTCAATTCCAAACACTGAACAGAAAACAAATCAGAAGCCATCAATACCCATGGACAAATTTTAAGAAACTGACACAGAACTAGGCAGTTTTTAAAGCATTAGTCTCTAAGCTTCTAACAAAGGGCAGCTTACTGCCACACTATATAAACCATGACAAAGGAGCTAAAAAGGAAAGCCACTAATTCATCTTACCAAGCTGGCCTAAACCTGATAGCAAAATATGGGGAAAAAATGCACATAAAGAGAAACATAATGCTACATTCCTTCTTTAAACTAGAGATAAGAAAGAAAAACCTAAATCTGTCGTTTAACAAACTAAATTTAATGAGGCTTTTTAAACAGTCACCCACTACAACCCCAAGTCATTTCTCAAGGGATCTGAAATGAGATTACCATCAGGTGATCTATTCCTACATCACACTAACACTGTAACAACATCTGAATCCAAAGAGATGCCCAAATGACATGGGAGGCCATTCACAGCCATCCCTAATAAATCACCCATGAAAACTAGACAGATAATTCTTCAACATGATGGAAACCCCCTTAAACCAAACAGCATCATACAGACCGAGAAATATGAGAGGCACCATTAATATAAGAAAGGGGCAGACAAATATACCATGATCAGCATTTAACACCATTTTGGATGGAGAAACCAAAGACAAAAGACCTCGCTGGGCCCACCCACCTCCACAGAAGGCTCACAAGCCACGCCCACCTGCAGTAGCCCGGTGAGTTAGGACTAGCCAATAAGAAAGAGGGACAGTCGGTGGGACAGACCTTGCTGACAATTCATTCTGCCGTTTTGCCCTTCATTTCTAATTCCTTCTCTATTCTTCCTGCCTGAAATACAGTTTTGGTGCCCGCAGGTATGGGGGCCATCTTGTGACGATGGAGAGTGAAAGACAAATATTAATAAGAATAAAGATATAGAAGCCACAAGTCTGGTCCCCCATGCCCTCTCAGAAAAGCGTACTGCCAAGGCCACAGACTTTTTAACTTGGGAACACTCAGGCCCTGGATGATTACACTTTTATTAGGCAAGTTTTTTTGGTAGTCCATTCCTGTGGTGGTTTGAATAAGAATGCCCTGCATAGGCTCTTATATTTGAATGTTTGATCCCAGTTGTTAGAGCTGTTCGGGAAGGATGAGGAGGTGTGGCCATGTTAGAGGAAGCGTGTCATTAGGGGTGAGCTCTGAGGTTTCAAAAGCCATGCCATTCCAGTTCTCTCGCTCCCTCCCTCCCTTTTCCGGATAAGATGTGGGTAAGATGTAAGTTCTCAGTTGCTCCAGTACCATGCCTGGCTGTTCCCATGCCTCCTGTCATGATGGCCATGGACTCATCCTCTGAAAATGTAAACCCTCATTAAAATCCTTTTCTTTCATAAGTTGCCTTGGGTCATGGTTTCATCACATCAACAGAAAAGTAACTAAGACAATTCCTAAATATCATGAGACCTTAAACAGATAAGGAGGCATTGGGTAGTGGGGAAATGGGAGGCAGAAGTATTCTTGTTGATCATCAATGATTCTGTGCACAGGAAAAATCAGGGGACTCAAGTAGGAGACTACTACAAGAGGAACAATCAATGAATTCAGTAGCTGCAAGACAGATCAACAAAATACCACAGATTTCTCGGCAGATACACAGCAGTAACCAGAGAAATGATATGGTAGGGAATCAAGAGTCCTTTCACAGGGCTGGAGAGATGGCTTAGAGGTTAAGAGCACCGGCTGCTCTTCCAGAGGTCCTGAGTTCAAGTCCCAGCAACCACATGGTAGCTCACAACCATTATCATGAGATCTGGTGCCCTCTTCCCGGCAGAACACTGTATACCTAACAAATAAATAAATATATATTAAAAAACAGTCCTTTCACATTAGCAATTAGGTGTTAAATATCCAGAAATAACTAAGAGGAAAATGACAAGACCTCCACGATCATAAATAAAAGTTGAATGAATGGAGAGAAATAGCATGCCTTACATGAAAAGCTCAAGCATTTAGAAATGTTATTTTCCTCAAAAGTGATTTACTGACCACCATAGTCAAAACCCGGTGTCTCTTGGTTTGGGACTTGGGGTTTTGTTTGGTTGTTTTCCCATTTGGGGGGCCATGGTGAGAAAGACTTGTAGAAACAAAAATAAACACATGTGCGTACGCTCGCGCTCTTACATTCACGGCCATGAATGTTCCTCAAGCTGTAACTCGGGTAAGGAGGCTGCAGGACTGGGTCAGCGGCAAAAACTTCAAGGTACCTCTAACATACAAGATACCAGAAAATTCAGGGAAGAAAGCATGGCAAACACATCACGAGAGCAAAGTGACTTGTCAGGAGTAGATATCCCACATCACTGAAATAGGAGATAAATTCTGGAAGTATTAAACATTACAAGGAAAGAGGGAACAAATGAGAATTCCATACACTTGGTTAAACTTAACTGATTCAGACATGAATGCGAACCTTATACAAAAATATCAAGTATTAAATATATTAGGTGGTCCAAGCACACAGCCTGTGGTTCTAGATTCAAACGGAGTGCTGCTGGTCAACAAGTGTAACTATTTAAAAAAAAAAAAAAGTAGAAGATATCACGTGATCGATTAAATCTTAAAGCCACACAAAATAACGCAAGCAAAGCACGGGACTTGAGGGATGAAGATTCTACTAGCAACTTTTAAAAATTTAAACATGGAGATGTAATTTTTTTTAATGCTAAAACTGCAAGGCTTTTTAGCATTCAGTACAGATGACAGACATTGCTTCTAAAGTTGAAATCTGGAGCTTCCTAGAAATTACTCTGACAATATTTACCGAAGATCGATCACTGATTCACTCAAACATTCTCTCTCCTCTCCTCCCCTCATAAAATCTTAGCATCCCCTGCTAAGAAACGGAGTTACAAATTTCCCTCAAAGAATTAACCAGAGTATCACATCAATGATAGTACATGACTTCTTTACAACAGTTTTAATGCAAAAAGTGTTAAATGCTTAAATTCTGCAGCTTTAGAATCATCTTTATATGACAGACTAAATTTGGTAATTTCTTTAAACACCATATACCAGCTGTAAACGGCATAAATAATACAACAGACAGAAACATACAATGTGCTGATCAATGGGAAAATGGTAATAAATCACCTGGTGTATATATAGTATAATGCATTTTTAAATACATAAATGAATATACACAAGTTAGAGGACCGAAGTCCTTTAAGAAAATACAACAGAAAGTAACAATGATAAAGTTACCTCTTGGCTGATTAATGATAATTTCCCCTCTTTAACCTAACTATATTTTTCTTTTTCCCTTAATAACCATTCAGTGCTATTATAATTTGGGGTGGGGAGGCATTAAAAACAATAAAATAACTGAGTGGAAGGTGAAAGATAAATTTGTCCCTAATTAAAAATTCGATGCTCATCACGGCTACACATTATCTCTAAAGAGGTCACAGGTGAAACTACTGAGGTGTTGTGTGCAGGCACAGCTGTGAAAGCAAAGGTCGGGCGGTGAGAACTGGGCTCTCCCCAGGTGCGCAGGTGCCAGAAGGAACAAGCTTTGTCATCCAGCCTGTGACCTGAGAATACTCAGGATATCTATGTCTTAGCTTACATTTACAGAACATCTACCATGTGTCAGAAACCATCACGCCTCCGCCTCCTTACAATGAACATTTCTTGCTTTTTCTAAGGCTTACAGTTCATAATTTTACATTTGTATTACACTTACTTATGTGCATGTATATATGGATGTGCCATCTCAACAGCACTTTCAGTTCAAATTTTTTAAGTTCAAGCAATCATGACCACTGCAGTTTTATCTGTCCGACATTTCTCAATATGGTCTGATAATGAATTGTTTCAACATGACAATCAGATCCCCTTTACAATAATCATTTAAAGTCCGCCCTTCAAAGACCTAAGACTTGGTCAGTACCATTTTTGAGCACACAAATTTTCTAGCTTCTAAAGACAGCACCCAATACTACCCCAGGAATCACCGGAGTCACTGTGTCCATCAAACTCCTTGGATAAAGCCTTCACTACTTTTCCCAAACGGTTTTTCCAAGAATTTTGAGTACAATGGAAAATTCACTGAATGAGGAGAAAAAGACTTCATTAGATTTCAAGAGAGAGAAAAAATAAAATAAAAAGATGTTAGCCTCAGGCAAAACACAAGGAATGCTTACTGCGCATTTACCTATCAGATCACCCAGAGAATGGATGCAGTTTTCACAGGTTCCTGCCATCTGCAATTCTGGGCCCTCAGATCCTAAGAGCTCTGTGCTACAGGCAGAAACTGGAGCAGCTGGGAGTGGCCATATTACAGAATATGGACCCAACATCCAGAATCTATGGGCTACCACCCCTTTCACCATGCACAAGGTTGTTTTCCAAAGATGAGCTGTAAGGCTGCTCACAATTAACAGTCCTTCTGCTTGGGTGAACTTTGGTAGAAAGTTACTACCCTGGGATCTTTCATAATTTTTTTTTTAAACTTTCTATTGTGGAGGAAACCCCTAGAAGGCAGCAGTCAAGAGACCTGTCATTCTCCTCAAAGGGCAGATGAGAAAAAAAACAGAACACAACAAGGAAGATCATCTCCCATTTATTTTATGACAACCTCTTATCTGCCACTGAGAAAGCAGAAACAAGAGCCCTCCAGAACATGCTGTTTGGCCAGTGTATTAATTAACCACGTATTGTAAGGACACACACAGTATAGTCAATACGGCCGTATTTCAATTAGCCACACAGTATTTAATGATATAGCCTCTTACACAAACTTGCAAGACTGTATGCAAGGTGGTGTTATCAATTAACCATATAATGATACATACAGTACCGTTGATATACCATGACATCAACTAATCATGCAGTATAAAGCCAGGTGTGCTCCAAAAGGACCCCAGAGTAACCTCAGGGAAGGATGGCAAAGGCGCTTTTTGACACTCCCAACTAATGACCAAGTCTTCACAGAATAACCACTTTACTTGGCTATGGAGTCGATTCTGAACACTAGGAACCCACCCAGAAATGTGCATTAGCTGCATCAGGTCTCTCTGATCAAGTATCACAGATACACCGCTTCAACTGCTAAGGCATCTTCAGGGGCTGGGGCTGGCGGGGGTGGCGGGGAGGTGGGGGTGTCCAGTCACCACAGATAAAATGATTCACAGGCACTTGAAGGACCAATGCATCACCCTGTAAAACTTGAAAGGTTTTACCTTTCTCAAAATGTTACTCAATTTAGCAAAAAGGAGCCTAGAATCTTCAAACTGTTTAAATAAGTTCTGTGGAGGGGAAGTATCTGAACTCGCAGGAGTTTGCAGATCTGAACCCTCATCCATGGTGGGAAAATGTGAAGTCTGCTATTCACACACTGGCTTGATTTCTTTGGATCTTTCTCCCTCGTTGTACCAAGAATATTCCCAATTCCTCCATGGTCACAAAAGGTAATTTGTGTCTAAATGTACCTTTTAAAAATTAACACTAAACATTACGGAGGAAACAATTGCTGCTGCGAGAACTGCCAGTTTGTCCCAACTGTGCAGATGGCTGTTGCCTGTATCACGTCTGCAGGCTTGCTGGAAAGCCAAAACAGACCCTCAAAAGCAGCCTCTGCACTCTGCTGATTAAGCCAGGGTTCTTTTAACTTATCGCCTCGATACAGCTTATCCAAACAGAAAGAGTTCAAGAATTCCTTTGCAAAAGCCCAAACAAGAGCCTGAACGGGCAAAGCTGTTGTCAGAGTGCATTGACAACAGGAAGTAGAATTTCTGGAGAGAGATTTTGCTATTTATTTTTCAGTCAATGGCTGCTTTTAAACTGGAAGGGGGAAGCCTGCAGGCATTACAAACCTTGGAAGCTATGAATCAGGAAGTGAGAAACTGTAGATCCTCAAATGGCCAGCCAGAAAACCCTGGTCCTTTTATGTAGTCAAGTCTCCGAAGCCAGGAATTTAAAAAATCTTAGGCATTCTGCATTATTTTTCAAATCTTAAAAGAGCTGAGACTTGAGAGAACAGAGCCAGAGAAAATGAGGTAGCCAGTAAGCCCCCAGCCTCTGGCTCCATGCCCCCACCAAAATACAAATGTCACCCCCATAATTAAATGCTCAGCTGGAACTTGCTCTCTACAAATGGAGTTTTGTTTCCTGTTCTGTTAAGAGAGGCTGAGAGCTTTCTACACACACACACACACACACACACACACACACACACACACACACACACACACACACGGTCTGTGGCCTCACACTTCAGCTCTGTCACTCCTCCCAAAGTTGAACCTGGAGTGCACCGAGAACCCTAAGCACTTCCCATCTCCAAATGCCCCCCACACTCTGCTTGAAACAACCATCATTTGTTCTCGGTGTGTGTTTGGGGGGTGGGTGGACGGGGATGGAGCACTACCTCTGGGACAACATGCAGGAACACTCTCCCACCTGGGGATGGGGCTCTTACTCTAGCCCACCTGCCTGAAAGGAACAGACAGGGGCAGGACTCCCTCCAACAAGACTACACCCAACAAACCCTCCACCGGGTAGCAGACACTACTGTGGCTACGTCTGTTATGCTGTAAGAGCAAGAGAGTACCTTCCTGAGCCTCCGAAAACAGTGACAGAAACTCAAGTGGGGACAACTTCTTCCTCGTCCCTGAGTGGGCCATGGGGGCAGGGGAGGGGAGTGGGGCACATTCGGGATGGTTCTGTAATTTGTAACATGGCCCCAATTGCTTTCTACAGGGACACACAGCCGTAAGAGCAGGTGATGTCAGAGGACACATTTAAGAAATGTATGCTGACCTAGGAAGGAAGCAGAAAAGAGGATATAAAGTCACGGAGAGGCCTTTTTCCTGGCATCCTGAGTCAACCCATCCCAAGTAACACACTCAAGTCCAACAGCAATGAAGAGCAGCCTTTGCAAGGCCCACTGACATAAGCCAGAGAGGTTCTCCGGGATACCTGTGACAGCCTGTTCCTATTTCCGCTACACCCCACCCTCGAAAGGCTTAAGGTCCTGGTCAAAGAACAGGAGCCCCAAGTGTGCTGCTTTAAAGGACACACAAACAAATCCTTCGCTCCTCTGCTCTAAAGAAACAACGGGCTCTCCATAACCAGGCCTCCGAACAGCGCCCACCAGCCCTGGCCTCATTCTTCAGTGCGCCTCTCCTCCCTTGCTCTATCTGAGCCCATCCCATACTGAGTCCCCAAGCCCAGTGAGAGCTGATCCTCCGTGGGGTCTCCAGGATCTTTCGGGCACAAAGATCTCTTCCTCAGTTTCTACTGTCAGCAACACAAGTGTCTGTTCAGATTCCCAACGGGTTTGTACAGGACACCCCCTCAATGACAAAGTCAAGCACTTTGCAAGGCATGTCTGTATCTTACACAGCTTACGTCCTTCCACAGGCCCCCCAATATCAGACACTCTGACCTACCCCTCTGCAACTCCTACCCAACGGAATTCTCTCACCCAGCTCAGCCCAGCATCTTGGGGACCACGAGCTGCTTCCTTTACTCTTTGAAAACGCAACACCAATGGCCCAGTTCTGCTGCCCACTGAATCCAGCTGACACCAGAGCTCTGACACAAGTACCGGGGACAAATCGGGCATCTACGGGGACCAGACCATCCCTCGGAGCCCTGGCTATCTTCCTCCTCAAGACTCCTCAAAGCTGGCGCACTTCAATGGTGACAGCCTGACAGATCTCCCCAGGGGACTTCAGCCAAGTGGATAGGAGCTGGTGGCCCTGAAGGGAGTCGGAGTGGGAGGATTGAATTCCTGGGGTCCAGACACCAAGGGTTCCAACCCATGTTCTCCTGCCCCATCACAGCCTGCCTAGCTTCCTAATGCTCAACATTTCACTGTACACCAGCCCCAAAGAATCCACAGCAGCAAGTCCATCCTCCCCTCCAGGCAGTTCTACCTTCAACATCCCAGGAACTCAAAGCCTAAGCTGAGGGGGTAAAAAAAAAACAGCCACTGATTCCCCACAAATACCTGTGCCTAGCTCCTGAAAACATGGAATTTGGAGAACAAAAGTGAAGAGAAACTCTCTCAGGGGCTTGTCTCCCTTCTTTTAACAGAGCAAGGCTTTCCAAGAAGCATGTTAAATACCCTCGGGCTCCTTGGAGGATTCAGAGCTGCAGACAGTCTATGCTCACCTGACCTGAGCACAAAGACTCTGGGATTGGGGAGGTGGGGGGGGGGGGGGCAACTGAAGAAACCCTTAAAAGATGGTTTCATCTCTCTCTAAATGGCTCTCAGGATTAGCAGGGTAGCTTGATCGATACTGGTTTTTTACCATCACGGGAGTGACTCACCAAATCTACCCTGCTTAAGGCTCAGCTGTGAACAGACAAACAACGTAATAGCAGGGTCAGATTCAAAATAGCAAGTATGACTGGTAAACAGCGAATGCTTATAAACAATTAGCAGCCACCTCCCCAGCCTTCTGGATCTGCTGGAGGAAGTGCTTCATGGGCTCTGAAGGAGCAGCAGGGGCAGGCCTGTGCTCTGCTGCAACCTGTGCAGCCCACAGGTGCTGGGATCAGCTCCACAAAACAGACCCTGGGGAAGGATCGAGACGAGCCACCTTTGACCTGATTCCACGGGTCAGATAAGAGCATACTCACCAAGAGGGGGGAGTTACACGGAACTGCGTTTTCAAGTTACAACTCTCCTGGAGCGTAAGAGCCCTCCGGGTAGCTCCCGCAGAGCTTAAAATAAGCAACTTATCTCTGTTCTAAAGTGGGAGATGGGGTCATGTGTAGTTTCCCAATAAGGGGATGCCTCTCAAAGAACATCTACTCTAAAAACAAAGACACAAAAACAAAGGTGCTCACTGCCATCCTGAAAACATAGTGGTGGTCCCTCAGCATCAGTGGAGAGCTGATCCCCTAGACAAACAGCACCACCTCAAGAGTTCCTTACACAAGGTCGTCTGCAGGTCTCACTCCTCCCCACAGCCTCTCAATCACCTCTAGAAGACCTGCAGTACCTGGTACAAACACGGTAGAATGTATTTCTTAGCAAATAATGACAAGAAACAAGGTTCCGGGCTCGATACTGTAAACTTCTTCCCGCAAAGTACTTCTGATCCATGCCTGGTTGACTCCATGAGTGTGAGCCCACAGATTTAAAGGGCTCAATGTACAATTAGGTGCCCAATTTCACTTGAGTCTGAACAATTAATCTGCAATCAACTCTCAGACTTGGCCAAGAACTTAAACATAACTAGAATCATGACCTTGAGGATCCTTAACTACAGCCCATGACTTTATTATTATGGACTGGATGACTGAGTACCCCTAAAAATTCAGATTGAAGCTCCAAGTCCCAGGGGAATGGTATTAGAAGGTAGGCCCTTTGGGACAAGACTGGGCTTGAATGAGGTCATGAGGAAACTGTCACATGATGGGATCAGTGTCTTTAGCTGAAGAGAAAGAGACCTTTGCTCTCCTTGCCACATGAAAACAGAGCAAAAAGACATTTGTTATTTGTGAGACAAGAAGTCAGGCCTCACCAGAAACTGAATTGGGTGATACTGTGATGCCGGACATGGCGTTTCCAGCACTACTAAGAAGTGTCTGTTTACCCACTCACCCTCTCTACACTTGTGATGGCAGCCAGAGTTGACCAAGATATCTACACTGCCTTGCAGGAGCCCAGCACCAAGCCGGAGAAGGGTTTGCCCACCTTCAGCTCTTTCACAACTCCCGTGAGATGGCCAGGCAAAGCAGACACACAGACAAGACAGGCCTGACAGTCTGGAGAAGGCCAAGGGAAGACAAGATGGATCACTCGGGGTTTCTTTTTGACACTGGGGAAAATACGAGTCTAACTCACAGACGGAACAATGGTTCTTCCCATGGACCACAGACCGAGAGGAGCTGTGGTGGGTCAGTGGGGTGAAGGAGGCGCCTTTCACTGCCAGACAGGCTCAACTACCTCTCCGTCTTGTTTGGAATTCGGCAGGTCCAGGCCTGAGTCCTGCGCCTTGTTAAACTAGATTGAGACAACCACGTCCAAAGGGCTGGCCCCGGAGAGTACATTCTGGAGAGGTGTTGAAGCAATGCTGGCCTAAACCCCACAGTGTGTGCCCTGTGACCTCAAGCTGCACAGGCCCCGGAAGTGCTGCGGGTGCTTCACCTATGAAGAAAAGCCTCTGGCCAGCTCCAACTTCTCCAGACACTTGGATTCTTGACATTGGTAGCCAGACTCTTCTTTCATCTCCCTACAGGATGGGGCAGTCCATCTGCAATAAAAAACTGAGCTGTCAAAGCACCTGAAAAACTTCCAGTACCATCAAGGAGAGACCCAAATATCTCAACAAGCCTCTCTTCTGGAAAAAGGAGAAAATGAAAGAGCAATTACACGTCACATGGCTGATGAGCAATAAATTTCACGTTTGACACTGGACTTGGTTTCCTTGAGGGGAAAAAGTGTCTGCAGGACTGTGACTAGTTGTGAAAGGCAGACCCTGCCCTGTGAGGCTCAGCTCCCCAGAGCGACCCCTGCACCTCCAATGAGGCCTCATGGGACACTGGTCTGGAATGCCTCTCCCACAGCCCACCTGGTACGTCCTCACTATTGAATTAGATGGACAGCTTTTCTTCTTTAAAAAAATAGAATGACATATATACAACCCAAGTTTCACTTCACATGCCTTGTTTGACATTCATCCTCCCTACAGCCCGTAACAGACCCTCCTCCTGAGTCTCAGCCACATTCCACTGTGCATAGGTCACATTCTGTGTACTCCATCGGCAGCGATGGGTCCCTGGTTTGCTTCCACCTTAGCTTTTAAAACTCATTATTAACGCAAATACTGGTGTACAAATGGCTGTTTAAGGCCCCGTTTTTCACTCTGGGGAACAGACTCAGAAGTGGAATAGTTGGGAGCGTGAGCAACTCGGCGTTAACTTTGGAGGAACCCACACCATGTTCCCATTGCAGAGGCACACAGCCCCGGAGCCTCCACGTCCTGGCTTATGCTTGTTACTACTGCCTGGTTTTCTGACAATGTCATAGTAAGAGGTATGAAATGGTACCAATTGTGGCTCTAACTTCGGTTCATCAACAATTAGTGGTACTGAACATCTCTTCAGGGGCTTTCTGCATTCAAGGAATCAGTTTTAAACCAAAGGAATCACTCCACCTCCTAAGAGATGTTTGGTTAGAAAAGCAAACAGCTCCATGACTATGATCTGTGAAGGGGGCTGAGTGGCCCACACTTCTTTGGAAACACCTAGAAAGCCCACCTAAAACACACTGAAGCAGGCCTGGGCTTAAATGCAGGTCCCGGGGAAAGGCGCCCTGTGGAACCCAGGAGCAGAACAAGAAGGCAAGCTCCTGCCCTGTCTTCAAGGAAGGCTGTCTCACAAGAACTTATCTGCCAAGTGCTGTGTGTCGGAGTCCCACTGAAGCTCTCTCCTTCTCCATCTCTGTAACTCCTATCCTTGTGGGAAGCCCTTGACCTACAGGAACCAAACACTTTCAACTTCTCCCATTCTTAACTTCAGCCCCTCTAACCAGTCACCTGGAAACAGATCCTTGCACTTCAGATCCTGTATCCTAAATCTGGCTGGGAACATAAACCCCACCCTACTCCCACACCCTTGACTTGGCTTAAAAAAAAAAATGGGTCTCACTTCATAGCTCAAGCTGGCCTCAACCTCACAGAAATACACCTGCTTCTGCTTCCTGAGTGCTGGGGTTAAAGACGTTGAACCACCACACTTGGCCCCTTGATCTGGCTCTTACCTAGAAGCTACGTGACCTCCAATTATTGCCCCATCCTTGGAAAAGAGAGCGAGGACACAGGACTCCACACAAAGCATAAGGCATCAATCATTCATTTCTGTCACTTGACCCTTTAGGCAGGGTCCATGAGCCTTCTTTAAAGGGTACTGTAATCCAAATCTGTGGAAGAGGATGCTTCCATCCTCCCCCGAAGACAGGCGCAGGATGAGGAGGGAGGGAGGGAGGGAGGGATGGACAAAGGGAGGAAGAATGTTTCTATCCCCTGGCAGGCTGTGAAGCCAGCGGCGGGGGTCAAAATGAGCAGAGGCAGCTTAGATCAGATCAGCGTACACCCGGGGAAGTGCCGTTTCCTTGTCGCTCCCCAGAGTAATCACTTTACTGTACACTCCCTCCACCTTGAAGAACATCAACCACCTCCTGGTATCTATGACAGGTGGGGTTCAAGAGTTTCCTCCACCATCTCTCTCAAAGGACTGTAAGAAACCTAAAGTGGGTATCACCGTTTCCTTCCATTCTCTAGATGAGAAAGTAAAGCAGCTGGGGGAACCGGACACAGCTTACCATCAGGATTCTCGCTCTAAGGCTCTCATTCCAAGCTCAGGATTCAACCAAGTCCACCAAGCAAGATGGGGGAGGGGGGGTGTGCTGCCCAAGCAGGCAGGAAAGGGCCAAAACAGTCTGAAACCTACATTGTTGAATTTGGGGTCAGGGGAGGAACTGAGTCACTCAATGACCTAAATTTCAGAATTCACTAAACTCCCCACATGCAAAGGCCCACAGACCAAATGATACCACCTACCCAGGGCGCCTCAGGCATTCCCTCGTTCCGCTTCTCTTAGTTGTGAGTGAAAATGAACAGTCCCGATTGCAGAGCAGGAAGCTGGTGGCTCTGCTCCTGGGCTAAGGCCCTGCGATTGCATCTCATCAAGAATCACAATGTGCCCAATCCACTCAAAATCATAAAGGAGTGCACGTTAAAACAGCGCCCATCGCAAGCCAGCCTGGGACACGACGTCGGCATCTCCCTTTAAACAAATCACTCCTCCTGGCTTACACAGCAAGGGCTGGAAATCATCCTACCATGTTGTCTGGCACCACAGGATAGCAAGGGCTGCTTCCTTGTCTCAGTCACTGGGAGCCAAGGTCACTGCGGTGGCACAGAGCAGGGCCAGCCTCAGGTCTACTTGACCCAGCCTGGAAGGATGCAAGAGTCCTTTTTGGCCTGGGTTGCCCTGAAACTCAGAAAAGGGTCACCCAGCAACCAACTGCAGGAGGGCCTGCCTGGAAAGCTGGGACATTTATTCTTGGAGAAAAGCAGCCTGTTTGACCATGACCTCACCACTTTCCTGAAGTCCAGTTTTAATCAGAAAGGTAAATTCTGCAGTCTTTTCCAAAGGCTTGGCTTTCTGGTCAAAGGTGCCACTAGAGGTACATCCCCCATCCTGTGCCCAAAGGGGCTTCCTTAAGGGCCTGCTCTGTGCTGCTGACCCCAGACCTACAGCCAACCCAGAGCTACTCTCAGGCCACGTTCTACACAGTCCCCTCTACTCTTAGCCCAGGGTCACATCTCCAGCAACAACCCCCACCCCCACCCCGAACATAAGGAAGAACTCATCACTCACCCCCACTCCCATGCCACAGAGCCAGGTCACTATGCAGTGAGTTCCTGCTTCTCAGATCCTGGGTCTGGAGATGACATGTCCCTCCTTGGCCCTATGCTCACAGCCCCGCTGTCTATACCATCACGGGTCTCCAGTACCGGAGTCCCACGACAGCCTCCTGAAAGCTCTTATGCCTCTGATCACAATGCTCCAAAAGCTTTAGAGTTCCCCATTATCCAACTATCACTCAACTCCCACCAATGCACTTGGCTCTCACGCCCACCTTCCACTCCATCTGAACAGGCTGCCACCTGCCCCCACCTTCTAGGGCCCTGTCTCCACCACTTTGAATTAAACATTGGAGGCACACTAAAGCTCTCTGGGCTATTCAGCAGCTCAAAGACTGGACCCCCAAAGCCCAAGCTTTTTTTTTTTTTTCCTTTTTGAGCTCAGATCCTGTAATTTGGTGCTGAACACAAACCACCTATTGCTGTTTGACAGTATCTGAAATGGTGGAACCCGAGTGTTTAGACTTGGGAATACTGGCGTAGAACTCTGCCAGCTGAGGAGCCTTAGTCTGAAAATCCAAAATGCTCTGAAATCGGAAACTTTCTGAGCACTGAGAGAATAGATACAAGCTCTGGATTTCGTAACATTTCAGATTTCAAGCTAAGGCTGCCTCACCTGTAATTGAGCTTTCTCAACAAGACAACAAACTTTTGGGGATGAAAGGGGAAGAAAAGGCCACTAAGTCTTGACACAGAAAACAAGGCCTTGTATCCTTCCCACTAAGCTCTACTGCCTTGTCTCAGGTGAGAGCTGGCTTTGAACCATGCTTCCAAAGGCTGACCTGAGAGTCAGACTCCCTAGGCTTTTTAAATTATCATTTGACGTGTATGAGTGTTTTGTCTGCACGTGTGTCTGTAGGCCTTGTGTGCACAGCGTCCACAGAAGCCAGACAGTGGCACTGGACCCCCTACAGTTAGTTAGGGATGGTTGTAAGCTGTCGTGTGGGTGCTGGGAATCGAACCTGGATTCTAACTGCAGTGCTCTTAACCACTAAGCCATCTCGCCAGCCCTCACGTCTCAGCACAACAACAGATATGGCAAACCTCCCCCTTCCGAGGGGCTGCGGGAAGGACTGGAAGGCAGGAATCCTCGGTGCCCCACAGCAATGTGGAAGGAGAAAAATCCAAACATTCATTTGCTGGTTGCCTTCGACGGGCTGTTTCTGCTGGCCACCTTAGAAATATTACTGCCGGTTCCCTTGGCATGTCTGCTAGACTGGCATCACTCCAATTTACAGATGGGTACCCAGGGCCACACTTCCCTCTCTACCGTGCCTCCGGGCACCTGCAGAGAGCTAGCTTCCCCAAAGGCAGGGCATGCAGGTGAGCTTACGTTCACTCAGCTCAGGAGTGCTTTCTATGACAATGCTTTTTACACAGGCCACACTTGAAATAAACATACTAGGCTCAATGCTTCTGTTTGCATTTTCTACAAGAAATAGCTCACCTTGAATGTCTCCTAAGGAACATCAAGCCTTTAGCAATGACTTCTTGGGTATTAAGTTCAGGAGTCTCCTTACAACACCCCAGACCGTTTTGTTGGAGGCTGTAAAGGAAGCAGACTTCACTTCCCCAACGGCCCTATGATAAACTGTGATTGGCCATTGTCCCTGTTCAAATTCAAGGCAACTTTTTGCTGATCTATCAAGAAAACAAGGCAAGAAACAGAAGCAAACTTCCATCCATGTGAGTCTTCAAGGTTCCAAACAAAGCTCCCTAGGAATCCATCTCTCTCTCTCTCTCTCTGCCTTGTTTTGGGATCTGAAGGCTGAAAAAGCACAACAGCACTTCCAGGCCCTAGGGTCACCCCCAAGGAAGGAGAAGAACAGTTAGCGGCAGCTCAGGGAATAGAGCCCACCAGATCCTGAGGCCCCACCAGAAACGGACAGACACACAGCCACATGCAACCTGAAGACAGCAGCCCTTCATCAGGCAGCTAGCTCCCCCATGGCTGAATGAACACTACAAACAAAGGAATCAGTCATGGTGGATTGTTCTTCTCATCCACAAGAAGGACAGTCACCAACCTCAAGCACACAAAAAACCAGACTTGCAAGTGTCCTTTCCTGTTCTAAAATTTTCTTTGTTCACCTCCACGAACAAAAGGCCTAATCAATGGCTTAAAAGATCACTGTATTGCTTCTAAGTTCTATGCAGTAGTAACTGGAGTGATAAGATGTTTTCAAGGGCAAAGCTACTATGGTAGAAATGAGTTAAAAAGACATTCACTGTACACGAACTGCGTATCCAAGTGAATGGGGTAAAGGTGGTCCCTTCAAGAAGTCTGCCATTTCCTGCGCTCCCCTCACCCACCAAACTTCTGGATGGTAGGGAAAAACAGGTTCGGTGCATCCTAAGAAGTCAGAGAGTCCTAGCTGCAGAATCAACAGTTGGCTGACTCGTAAAGGGACATCAGAGAGCAAAGTGGTAACAAGGCTGCCCCAGGCAGAGGGGCAAACCAACAAATTATTAATTATTCTTACAAACCTTAGCAGAAGTAAGGTTTTTGTTCCCAAACACACATTTCCTGACTACTTACAAAATCAAGTGTGTCTTCTATTCCTGACACTATCCAGTGTCTGCTTGAGAAACAGCTGGTGGGGCTGCTGCTTGCACTGTCTGGGAGGGGAGCACACTGAAGTCCTCAGCCCAGCAAATGTTCTCCAAGTTAAAATCAAGTAACCAAAGCAACCATGGAGGAACATCCCCACTAGATACAATGTCACTGAGGAAACTTTGAGAGTACAGATTCTTAGATTATGAGTAAAATCTGAGGACAAACAGGGGGAGAAAAAGTATCTACCGAAGTGCAACCGGCGCAGGGCTGAGTATCATCAGTTAATGGAGCTGTCTGGTGATTCCCTGTTACCACTTCTCTTGGGTCAACATCTTGACTACATGAAATAACCCAAGGGAACACACACAGGAGCAAGAAAGGAAGTGTTACCACCTACATATGCAGAGCAAGGAACGACAGACCTTGCTATATATTTCAGAATTCATCGGTAGTCCTTTTTTTTTTTTAATCTCTTAATTACATTTATTTGGGGGGGGGCATACAAGCACCATGGCACACATGTGGAGCTCACAGGACAACTTGCAGAGATCAGTTCAGTCCTTCTACTGCATTGGGTTCCCTTTACCAGGTGAACTGTCTTATTGGTCCTAGCAACTTTTTTTTTTAATCTTTGATCTCAAAAAAAAAAATTAAACTTTACAAATATAAAAGTTGCATGCCTGAGCGGGGGAGGAAGAGTACTTTAAAGACTGTAAGTCACGACTCTGCCTGGGTTTGTAGGGAGTGTGTGCACATCACTTCCGAGGACTTTTAATTCTCTGACTTGCTCACTGAACAACGGAACAAGCTAGATCCTAAACCGTAGCCTGGTGATCTCTAAAGCCTGAAGCATCCACATTTTCTTGCAAGCATTTCCTAAGGAGCCACACCAGCAAGGAAAAGCTGGGGAATGTGGGGTGACTGGTTCTCCTCTGAACACCTACTTCGGTCAGAGGTGGCTGAATTTCCCATGCGGCCGCTAGATGGCGATAGCGCATTAGTGAGATGGACAAAGTGTACACTGGACACATCTCAGACCCTGACAGAAACTAACAAAAGAAAGAATTAAGGGGGAAACTATGACCAACAGAACTGGGAAGCGGAAGGTGAACTGAGCGGAGCTCGCCACACTTACAGGACAGAAACGAAATGATAGAACTCAGAAGGGTTAAACATTTTTGGTTTGGAGTGTTTGCAGTTGTTATTGTTTTGTTGTTGTCTGTTTGAGACAAGTTCTCACTATGTAGCATCGCCTGGTTCGGAACTCACTACTGGACCAGGCTGGCCTCAAACTCAAATGCACTTGCCTCTGCCTCCCAAGTGTTGGGATTAAAGGCCTGCGCCACCATGCTTGGATGGGGTTAACATTTTTTTTTTTTATTCCGTGTATTTATTTGTGTGGGGGTTGGGGCACAGGGAATGCTGCAGAGCGTCGTGGAAGTGGGAAGGCCACATCTGAGAGCTGGTTCTCCCCTTCAATCACGCGTCTCAGGCATCAAGCTCTGGTCTCCAGGCTTGACGGCAAATACCTTTCACCCAAGCCATCTCGTCAGCCTGACATAACTAGTTTACAAGCAGAACTCAGCCTTATGAAGCACCTAAGCAAAGAAAAAACTTCTTACGGAATACGTATTTACCATGCCAGGCTCCACACAATTAAGGGTGGAAAACAAGGAGTTCGCCCTACATTGCCAGCGCTATCAAAGAGAACCTCTGCTTGATGATAGCACATCTTTAAGACAGAAGAGGCTCAAGGAGATGCCAGGTTCATCTACAAGCACTCGACGAGAATACTAACTCGCTTAACTGAATGAATAAAAATACACGGGGAGTCCTAGCACAGTTACCATTTCACAGATGAGCTGCGGCTGAAGAACGGAGACTCAAACCACGTTCTCCCTCTCTTTGACGTCTCTGTCATTTAAATCGTGACCTCAGGAACAAGACACAAGGTATCACTATCAATGAGCCCGGCAGTGTGGGAGCTCAGAGGGAGGAAGGGGAGCATTAAGATCTACACAGCGGGGGCTGGAGAGATGGCTCAGAGGTTAAGAGCACTGACTGCTCTTCCAGAGGTCCTGAGTTCAATTCCTAGCAACCACATGGTGGCTCACAACCATCTGAAATGAGATCTGGTGCCCTCTTCTGGCCTACAGTCATACATGTTGTACACATAATAAATAAATAAATCTTTAAAAAAAAAAAATCTACACAGCTAAGGGAAATGGTAGACATCCTCAGGGTAGAAGAAAGCCGAGTTAGAAAATAACCATCTCTTAAAATCCTAGAAAGTCCTGGGGGCTGGGAGGAGTCTACTGGCATCGTAGGTTGAACCAACTTTACAGTACTAACACTCACAACTTGACACGTACCCCCCCCCAAAAAAAAACTAATGCAAACTAAAAACCACATTTCCTCCCCAAATTTTCCTGAATTTAGTTTTCTAAATATATTAGAAAATGATCTTATTTTGCTGTTTAGTGAGACAAGGAGAAATTTCTTTCACAATCATTTTGAGTCTCCACATATTTGGTAAAACTCAGAAATGTTAAACAGCACGTGTCCTATCAAAGAAATGATGGACAGCTAAAAATAATCTAGACCCAGAAGACATCTCGGTCATTCAGAGTCTCACTTTCCAATGTCCAGTGTGGGGACAGGGCAGAAGAATGGAGTGGAAACCACACCAGGCTACAGACACAGCAAAAGCAGAGATGGAGGAACACCACAGCTTGCTCACACAGATGCTCAGGCAGTGTTGAGGGATTCTGGGAAGCGCTCTGGGGCTAGACAGCAGTCTTGCTAAGAATCTATTACAGCCTAATACGGGGGGCCTTGGACTTCTCTTCAAGACTGGGGACTCGGCTGTGGCACATGGTAAGGACCTAGGGCTGGCAATTCCGTGAAGCCCAGGAGTCTTCACAGGACTGAGAACGGGCTCAAAGGCCAACTGAGTGTGTCCTCGCTACTCCAAGGATTGAGATGCAGGTCTGGACTGGACGGAGGTGGAGCCAGAAATGGGCAAATCTGGGTGATTTTAAGGGACTCAGTGAGGTCAGGAGGAAGCATTCAATTAAGCAGTCTCTTCGGAAAAAGGCAGACTGTAGAGCTGAGGTTAACTAGAGTTTCCGTCCTGAGCCAATCTCAGTGCTTGAAAAGCTCACTTAGAAGAAGCGTTGAAAATACAGCATCCAACTGAGAAAGGCCACTCGTGACAAAGTAAGTTCCTGGGATTCAACCATCCTAGGTGGTGGCTAAACATACACCACGAACCCATTAACTCCCAGAAATGGACTACAGAGCCATCAACGGGGGCTTTCAGCCCCGAGTCTGGGAGCCTGTGTATTACTTCAGAACAATGAAGTCCAGGGAAAACTAGTGGAGAGCATAAACACCATGTGACGTAGATGAACATGGGCACAACTGATGAAGACTTCACTATCTAAATATAGTGGACAGCTAGTGACTGACTCAGAATGCTCTGGTCAGACTCCCTAATCTCTTCGGGTGCTTCCTGTATTTTTTCAGGTGGTTATTAGATAATTCAAATTAGAAGAAAATTCCTGTATATTAACTCATTGCTACCTTATTACCACCAGGCTTCTGTGCCTTAAAGTGGCTTAAACTGGTAATGCCTCATTCACTCAATAGAAACACTCCCAATAATCAATGTATAGACAAGCAAAAGCAGACATGCCAAATACCTCAGGGACTTTCAGGTTCTGGCCTACACAATAGTTCTGCTTTACTATCATAAAACGTATCTGCTACATGCTCGTGAAGATTAATTTTAAAAATGACATTCCGGAGGCCGCTTAAAGAAAGTGCCATGTTTAAAAAGAAACTGGCAAGTGTAAGCATACAGAGGCCCAACAGCTGCGCACCTTAGTCGGTCAAGCCAGATGGATGAGTGCACACATGCACATCTGGACATACATGCACATCTGGACACACATGCACAATTGTGAGTAACTGGTATTCGGTAACTCGTGTAGTGAGATGTGAAGTCAAGAATAAAGTTTTAAGTTTCCAGATCCCACTGCCACCAGGAATTTTCTGCAATAATGATAAACTACTTTCTAAAATCCTTTAAAAAAAAAAAAAAGAACTTGTAGCCCAAGTGTGGTGGCACAGGCCTATGAAGGATCCCAGCACCCGGGACGCTGAGGCAGGAGGGCTACACGGCAAGACCATCTCTAGGAAAACAAAACCAAGTAAACAATCTCCGGTTCTTGCAAAAAGCCATTTCTGTCATTCCATTGCAGAGTAAACAATCTGAGACTGGCGTGCCCTTCTCCATGCAATCCACGCTTCCATCACGGTCACATTCTCCCTCCGTAGCTGGCCACCAGATGCTCCAGATGAGAAACTGTAAGTGTCAAGCCCATCAGGAAGCATAGGAGGGATGGTCCCTAAGCATGGGAACACACCCCATACCAGCAGGAACCAAGTTGAGGCTAAATATAAAACCGGAGAGCAGCCTCATTATCCTGTGGAAGTTACTGTAGCCCCAGCTGTTCATCCTTCATCACAGAGGACTACACTTTCTGTTACATTCGAGTCAGGTCTGAATAGCAGTCTGGGGGAGCTTATCAATCCTTACAGTCTGTGACCCAAAAGAAAGAAAAATCCAAGCCTTTCTTACTAGCTTCTTAGCTCTTTAAACAAGGATGGCGATAATTTCTATGGTTCAGTTTATACTCTGAAAAACTAATGGTAGGATTCGTTACAGCATCAGTGCTTCTATCCTAGAGACAGAGCCTTGTTGAGTACTCAGCGTGTATTTAAGGAAGAAGGTGGATGAATTCTCAACAAGACATACCAACCTCGGGACTCTGAGATCCACCAGGTGAATAGTTCTAAGTGAAACTGGCATAAATGACAAGGAAATCTGCAGAAATGTAAAACATGGGTACAAACCACTGAAAACACGTATCTTCAAAAAATCCAAAGTCACCGAACCCAAAGATACTAATATTTTTAGTCAGATAATTCCAAACACGTCAACAAAAGAAATGAACTTCATTGTGCCAAGACTGTTTTTCAAGATGTTTTGTTTATTCATCATTTTTTTTTTTTTTTTTACAAATCCATGTCCTCGTATCTGAACAAATCAGATCCATGGGGTGAGGGAACTGAGACGGGGCATATGTACACATTTTAATTATAAACTTTGCAAATATCAGACCAGCTATTTCTCCCCAATGTCCACAGATCTCAGTATCAGAAAACACCGGGACTACATCCATCCCAAGTTTAAGCCAAATCACACATCTTTATAAGGAACTGGAAAACTTTCTCTTGCTGACCTGAGGCCAAACACTATTTACAGGAGGCTCAGAGTGCATCGTCCATTATACAGCCTGTTGTCTTTCAGGTGCTCAGCATTTCCTGCAGAACACCTCAGATGGAGAAGTCAAGAACCATGGCCCCAGCATGTGTGTAACTCTTACGTGCTCAGTACCACTCAGAGAGCTCGTTTCTGAGGCTCAGAGAGCACCTGTCAGACGGTGGCTAAGAAAAGCAGTTCGAAGCAAGCTGGCCTCCGGGCACACACACCTCTTCTACGAACTGCAGGAGTTGAGTTTCAAATGAGTTTTCAAAACAAATCAGAGAAAATCACAACCCAGAGAAAAACTGGCTTTGTGTGCTCTATGATTGAAAAAAGAAAATCTTTTAAGGTATTATTGCCTGTTCATCTCATTCTTACCTCTCATACTTAAAAAAAAAAAAGTCCATTTTTAAATCACAAAAAGATCTGAAATTCTGAACACTTCCTAATGATTATCTCGAAGCTGTGTCAGCAATGTATACATGGAGAGCCTCTGAAACTGGTCCTGCCTTCCTAGAAATTTGAATCATGCCAAGCAACATTTATGAAAATACCTGTGACTAATTTTTATTTTGTTTTGATTGTGAGACAAGGTTTCACTATGTAGCACAGGCTGCCCTCAAACTGGTGATCCTCCTGCCTCAGACTCCTAAGTGCTAGGGTTACAGGTGCACAAGCACACCCTTTATACTATATGCACAGTTTTAACCACAACTGCCACACCAGTGTTAGAAAGACGCCTGATTAGATAGACAGATACCATACGCTATGGTCTATGGTGAAATTCCAGTATGAAGGAGCCTGCCACAGGGTAACGTGTAGCACTGGCTGCCCACCATACTAGCCAAGCCTACAGAAATGTTTTAAAAGGCCTTCAAAATGCACCCCATCATGGATTTGAACAGTGTGCTGCATGCTAGGTCTGGTGGGGGGGGGGGTGCTGATTTTTCAAGTAACTTCTTTTCATGCAAATTCATGGAAAGTTCCCCAAAGACAAAATCAAGGAAAGTCCTTTCTCTGTTGGTGAATTCAGTACCTAGCACTCCTTGGTTTTCACACAGTAGGTGCCCACTAATCACTGGCTAGATTCAGTTCCTGGAAGCACATTCTTACAAACCAAATGAAACCAGATTAAAGGAAACAAAAGTATCTCAAGGGCTCCAGGGAAAAGGAAAGAAGGAAGGGAGAGAGGAGGGAGGGAGGGAAAATGATACAGTTGATGCTCATTACTGATCTACCTTGCAACAATAACAAGAGCAGGAAATATTTTCACCAGAAAATAACCTTGAGACAAAAGCTAAAACCCAATGCAAACATTAATTTCTGTGTCTGTTCCTATAGAAAAGGCAAAGCACATTTAGATAAAGGCACAACAGTTTAAAAACAAAACCCTTTGCACTCTTAAATCTTTTGTTCTAAGGAATTTTAATTTTTCATTTAATTTTTTTAAGGCAATAGGCTCCTAAACAACTGTAGCCAACCAAGATCCATCTACTCAGATTGTGGAGTATTTAAGAAATAACGTTTTTAAATTAAAAAAAAAAGAAGCAGTTCTTCCTCTGTTGTCGCTGCTACTTGTAGTTACTACAGAAGAGATGAACTTCCTTTCCTGCTCAAAACAATGTATTTATTTCTTTGTTGGAAGACTGTAGACACAAACAGGCCCCTTGCCTGGGCTCCTAACCCCTACAGACCATCAACTTAGATTGGGTTTGAGGACTTTTACTGTCCAAAAAAAAAAAAAATCACACTATCATTAGCATTCGTGTGCTGATGTTTTAAATTCAATCTCTCAATTCCCAAGCTAAGAATGAGATTCTTTTTTTCTCTGTTTGTCCATTTCTTGCCTGGCATCTGATCCCTGCTGTTACAGCTTCATTATCAATTTGTCATATTGCACTAATTCATGGATCTTAAAAGCTCATGAATTTAGAAAAGAAACAACAACAACAAAACCAACACCAACCTGCATTTATGTTTACTGAATAATCTTAGTCAAATCTTATGTCCTAGGTGGCACAATGTATTCTTCTTAATCTTTGCAATTAAAAAAACAAAAAACAAAAAGGGATTCAGATGTTATCACATACCCTGAGACAACTATGTTCAAACACACAACTCAATGTTTTTAAGTATATTCAAAGTTGTATAACCTTCACTGAAAACTGAGGTTAGAACATTTTCATCATTCCCCAAAAAACTCCTGTACCCTTTAACAATCACTCCCAGCTTGCCCTCCCCAGCACCTGGGGATCAATTTCCCTGTCTCTATGGATCGGCTGAACTTTTCACATAAATGGGAGCATAGAAGATTTGGTGTTTTATAACTGACTTCTTTCTCTAATTTGTAATATTTTAAAGGCCTCTCTATTCAACCCTGGCATATTCCAGAGAGCTGTTCTTTTCTAATCTTTTCGACAATTCAAACATACGATCTTTTAAACTTCAAGCCCTGAACCCCCCCCCCCCCCAGTGGCTTGCCCCTCCAACAAGTACAGTGGACTTGCTATTTCCTTGCATAAAAACCTAAACTATAATTTGCTATTTAGGTTCTTTCAAAAGTTCTTATTCTGGGTTCTCCTTCCGGTAGGTAATAAAACACTAACTCCTCTAAACACCCACATTTCACATACCTCCGCTCCTCTGACAATAGGTTGTTACCGTGCCCTCAGCAGAAAGAGGACTAAATCCTTTTTAGGAGAGGGCCACAGTAACTCTAAAGTGCATGTTGATTTTCAAAACAGAAAACAGTCCTAGAGTATCTGGCTTGCCACTCATCACTCCTAAACTCCCTTGTTTAGAAGCTCAGCTCAGCCTCCTGCTACAAAGCAAACATGTCTGCAATCAGGAAACTTCCACAGCCCCAAGTTAAAGATGAAAACACCCTACTGCTGTCACACTCCAAAGAGCCACCAATCCCTAAACCTAATACCAGCAAGTGAACCTGCATAGTTCCAAGACTGTCTCAGTTGGGACCCAGGGACTAAAGACCAGTGGTCTAGCACCTTTCAGACTAAAACTAAACGGGTGTTCTATGTTACCCATAACCCTTCAACTGTTTGTTAAGAGGAAGGAACGGCAGACAGACTTGAAGAGGCCCTAACCGATTCCGGGTACTTTCTAGCCAACCATCACATTTTAAAGAAGCCTTAGGAAGAGCTTGGTCATCACGGGATTAAAAACAACACACATTAAAATATCCTTTTCCTGCCATCCTTGCTCTGGACAAAGACTATTCTTCATGAAGACCCAGTCCCAACCTGCTTCAGGCAGCCCGAGAAGCAAGGCCATCTCTATTACTTTGCATTTTAGAACTTGTACTATTAAATAACTAAAGTAGATAAAGTACACAGTTCAATAGGATGCCATAGTAAAATGGCACTCATTCCTAGAGTCTTCTAAACCATATTTAGTCCTTCAAGGCTAGAAATCCTCCCTGCCCCCCAAAACACCACCTAAACGCCTAGTAGAAGGGAGCCAGAAGCCTTTCGCCCAATCCAGTGTGCTCAAAGTTTGGAAAACAAAGGACAGGAGAGCCAGATTTGTGGGTCGGCCCCAGTCTGCGCAGTAGACTCCAGGCAGTAAACAGCTATAGTTCCAAAAAGTTCTGCTCGTACTCCATTGTGGACATTTCTTTAAAAAGGTTCAAGGGTTTGTTTATAGAAACAGCCTTTGTTAACTACCCCAGTAGTGGGGGCCGCACGCCCCGCGCAGCCTCCATCGATCCCGTGCCCCTCCTTCCTCCCCCCACTCCCCGCCCCGCGCGCGCTAACTCCTCAAGGCTCAACCGTGATTTTTCGAAGTTAATAGGCACCACCTGCATACATTCTGCAACCATTACTCATCCGCACTCCCTCACCTCCCCAGCTTAAACTTTTAATCGTGTTCAAAATTACTGAACCCTCTCAAAAGTACCAGTATGCCACACTGTTTTTCTCGAGAACAAATCCCCTCCTCCCCCTGCCTCCTCCTGCCACTGTGGAGAGTTCTCCCTCCCCGAGACACCCCCCCACACTCCTACCCGACACCACCAAAACAAAAGCTATCAGATTGCAAGCGATAGCGAGCCTGGAGCGATACTGCTTATTAAGTATGTACAAAGGAAGTGCGGGGCGGGGGGTTGGCAGTGCAACACAACTCTGGCCACAACAAAACCAAGGCCAGGGCTCCGAGCTCGCAAAACAAAACAACCACCCCTCTACTACCACACTGCAGATCCTGACGCTTCCCAAACCACCGCACACGACACCTCTCCCCCGGGCCGGGAGTCCCAGGTGTCCCCTCGTGGTCGTGTGACTGTGGATGCACCTAAACCCGCGCTGAGAGCACATGTGTGGAAAAGCACGTCCTCGGCTCTGTGCATGGGTCGATGCCCCTACCACGTCTTTCTTAGACGCTTTTCGGAAGGGGTGTCCAGGGATGGGTAGAAACTGAGAGACTGCCCAAGGACCCTCTTAAGTTGGGGATCCAAGCCTCCCACCCCCAAAGCAGGAGTCTGAAGAAGGTCCCAAGCTCACATTTCCCTAGGGAAAGTCCGGAAGTTCAGTACACCCTGAACCCCAGAGCCACATCGGACAACCCCGAGTCACCAAGCCGTGGGGGAAGAGGGTACTAGACGCCCACTGGCTCATGAGATGCGAAAGGCCAAGAACCTGATGGACCAAACAAGTTGGGCGACAGGAGGCCGCGCGGTGATGTTTGGAAACGTGTCCTGGGGCCGCGAGGCCTCCCCACCCCGCACCTCCCCCTCAAGGACAACTTGCACCCCGTGGGGCAGGAGGCTCCCTCTCGCCGCCACCGGCACACACGGTCTACCCCAGCCGCCACCCGTGAAGCCTCCAAAGGTGCTGTCACCGTAGTGCGCTGCGCGGGATGGGCGCTGGGTGCGGAGAGGCCCGCGCGCAGGGCTGGGGAGAGGCGAGGGTGGCGGGCGGGGATGGGGTGGGGGGGACCCAGGCCCACCCAGACACTAACTTCCCCACCAAGTGCCCAGGCGTGGGCTGCCCCCGAACCGCCGGGGAGCAAGTGCTGCCCACCCACCAGGCCGCGCGCGGGACAGCGCTCCCGGGACAGCGAAAGAGAAAGCCCCGAGGCCCTTCCCGCGCGCGGATGCGTGGAGAGCCAGGGCCGGTGGGGCTCCCGAGCCAGGAGCTCGGGCCCCGCTCCCCTCCGGCCTTCCGGGAGAGCCCCACCCTCCGCTCCCGAGCCCCGGAGTCCGACAGCTGCGCCCGTGGCAACTGGGTTTTCCCAAACAGGGCGCAGCCCCTCGGAGGAAAAGTTCCCGCAGTGGCCGCGGGCGGCGGGCAAATACTCACTTTCTCCACTCGTCGGCCAGAGCGAGAGCGCGGCGGAGAGAAACACGAACCCCCACAGCGAGGTCGGGGACCCTCCTCCGGAGCCAGACTTCATTCCTTTTATTTGGGACGAAATTCCCTTTTCTCGAAAAAAAAAAAATAAAAATAAAAAACAAAAACAAAGAAAAAAGGAAAAGAAAATAGATCAAAAAGGAAAAGGGGGGAAAAAAAAGTCTCCAACTCAGTCCTCACTCTCGTCCAAAAACAAGAGCGCAGGCGACGGTCCTCGGAAGGCGGCGTGGAAGGGGAGGGTGGCGCGAGGCGGCCCCTCAGCGCCGGCAGCAGCGGCCCACGGCGCGGCGGAGTCGGGAAACCGGGGCGCGCCGGGGCGGGCTGTCGGCGTCGTCGGCCTCCATTTGCAAACCCAGAGATGCAGAAGAGGGGGAAAAACTGTACGGAAAGAGGAGCGAAGCCCAAATCGCCGCCGGCGAGGACAAACGCCCCCAGATGCCCGGAGGGAGCGACCGCCCAAGCCTCCGCGGCGGGAGAGCGCGACGCAGTTGGCGAGACTGGTCCGAAGTCCCGGGCGCGGGCGAGGCCGGCGAGGGGTAGATATGCGGAGTGGAAATGAATGAGCGGCTCCCCCTCCTCCGGCTCCTCCTCCTCCTCCTCCTCCTCCTCTTCTGGGCTCCGCTCGCCGCCGCCTCCTCCCTCAGCGCCGCCGCCGCCGCCACCACCACCGCCGCCGCCGCCGCCGCCGCCGCCGCGAGCTCCTTCCCAAATCCAGGACACACACAAAGCGGCGGCCGTGCAGCGCTCAGCGCTCCCGCCGCCCCGCGTCGGCCCCCGCCCGCCGCCGCCGACTCCGTGCGCGGGGGCTCCGGCTCGCTGAAGGTCAAAGCCGAGCGCGCCGCGCGCCGTGGAGCTCTCGCAGGCGCGGGAGAGGCGTGGAGGGTCCGAGGAGCGGGGCCGAGGGGCTGCGAGCGCCAGGCGCGCCGGGACAGGCTCGCTGGCGGCTTCCCTGTCGCTCGCCCCTCTCGAGTTCGCCCGGTGCGCTCGCTCCTCCTCGGTCCCCCCCCCCCGCTCCCCCTTTTTTTTTTTTTTTTTTTTCCGCTCAGCGGAGTTAATGCTGGTAAACAAGAGCCTCAGCCTCACCGCGCCGCCGCCGCCGCCGCCGCCGCCGCCACACACTGGGGGCTCGAGGCGCGCGCTCTCGGGGCCGCGCACACGTGCCCGCGCGCACACTCCAAGCGGCCACAGCCGCAGTCCCGGCGCGCCGAGGGCCGGGCCCCGACTCGGCAGGCGCCAAGAGCCGGAGTCCGGGATCGCAGGGACGTGCGGAGCGGAGCGCGGGCGTGGGGAGCCGGGCTAGGGAGGCACCGCCCCCCCGCGCCTCCACCCGCGCTGGCCCGCGCGCGCCCACGCTTCCGCCCCCACCCGCACTGCGCCGGCCAACCCTGTACGCACCCTCCCCTCCCGCAGGACTCCAAAAAACAATGCCCCGGGCGCCGGTGGGACTCGGTGGCCCGGGAGGCAGCAGGGCGGGCGGGCGGGCAGGCGGGCGCGGTGGGCGGGGAGTGCGGCCCCGAAGCTTCATTGAAAACAACAACAGCGCGGTTGGAGAGCGCGCCGGCCCGCTCGGTGGAAAAAAAAAAGCTTCATTGTTTCTTGCAGCTGTTGCAAAATAAATAAATAAGTGCATGCATGCGGCATTTTTTCGCAGCGTGGTGGAAAGCCCGGACGCGGCGGGAGGGGCACACCTGGGGGAAAGGGGACCCCCGAAGACTGCTACGCAGGGCACTTTCCACGCCAGGCTTGGGCACCCGTGGCGGGGCTCCCCGGGTGTTCCGGCGCTGGCGCGCAGTCGGGAAGCGGACAGGGCGCGGTCCGCGTGGCTCTTGTGGGAGCACGGCGATCCCACCGCGGGCCCCGAGCCCTGGAAAGGGGACCCAGACAGGCGGCCCCTCGTGCCCAGGGCGCGTCTCGGCGACGGCCGCCAGAGGGCGCGGCGGCCGCCCGGGAGGGCTGGCTCAAGGAATGTCGCCTCCCTCCCTCCGGGGGAGGAAATGTGGGGGCCCCGAGTCGGGGACCGACTCGGCTGGGTCGTGCTGGCCGGGCCTCCCATCCCCATCTCACTCCCGCCCTGAGGGCGCTGCACCGCATCTCTCTGTTCCAGGCTCCACCACCACGTGGGCAGCTGCGGAGAGGGACCGCAGCGCGTGCCTGGCTGCGGGAACCCGGAGCTGGGGGGCGTGTCCGAAGGGTTCCCAAGGAAGGGATTGCGGGCGGGTATCCCGACCCGGACACGTTGTCCGCCTCGGGTCCCAACCTAAGAAACGTGTGGCATTCACCCGGGTTCGGTCGCCACTGCAGTAACCCACCCGCACCTGCCTCAAATCCCCCTCCCCTCGGCGTCCCCCGAGCTTCATTTGATCCGTAAGGGACGAGAAACTAGCACCAGCCCAAGTCTCCTCCGTGTTGTTTTTTTTCTCGAATGTGCCAGAGGAGAGGTTTCCCCAAGACGAGGCTTCCCCGGGACTGCCATCTAACGAACAAACACTGCGGAGGCCAGGTCCTCAAAGGGGGAGAAGCCAGCAATGGCTGGAGAGAAGAGTTTGAAATACGTGGACTTTTAAAAATAGTGATTGAATCACGTGTCGCCCTTAATGCGGTCGGGCTTCATGACTCAGGCTAATTGATATCCACGATAAATAAAAAGATGGCTCATAAGCGTTGTGGATGTCTGGATCAAATAGAAGTGTTTTTCTCGTAAACAGTCGGACTGTCTGCTTGGTGTAGAGGACCCGTTCTGTAGCAAAGAAAGGTTTCTTTCATTACTCGAATAGTAGAAGATTTCGGCATTGCACTTATGCATCCCATCTTTCATAGAGGATTTTTATTAAATTTAGAGCTGAAAACAAATCAAAAGCTACCGTAAAGGAAACTAAGCCCATGTTTTTCTGTATCGTCTGAATCAGTTTTTCCCTTGGAAATTGTGGGCTTGTGTTCAGTGAATCGGCTGTATAGAAGGA